>NC_070638.1:9873442-10194561 GCF_947347685.1 Pleuronectes platessa
CGGCGGCGGCGCACTTAAAGTGGAGTGATGTGACGAGCTGTGACAGGAGCCTCGTCGTGCCTCCGTGTGGCATATGGTGCTGGGCAGTGGGAGCAGCCATCACATGCTCCCAGTCCCCTTCACTGATAGTTGGTGTAAGTTATCTAACGAGATCCGGCTCAGCCATCGCACGGGCTCCCTACGACTCCCTAGGTCCCTAGTCCTTACCTTTCTGTGTCATAATAGATTTTTCAAAAAGGCACACTTTAAATAATGAGAATATTCACCCAGCTGGTTTTTACACCTCCTCACTCTATGATAACACCTCAAAGAGGGATTACCTGACGCGTTTGTCTTTCAAAGGAGCAGCTTCACTTGGGTTCATCGGAAACGTAGGTACCAATCAGCTGGATTTAGATTCAAAGCACATTAGCACGACCGTCATGTGGCATCTCTGGTAACAACACCACCTAATACTAAAGATAGATTATAATTAACGGAAGACAAAAACGTGTGGCAGATTTTACAAGGATTCATGTTATATTTTTTTCTGCTGTCATCACACCGCCCACTCCTAAAGAGCCGTTTGGCAGAGCGTACTGTACCTTTAAGGTCCTCATAACTATGCAGGAGCTTCAATGACTTGTTACCTCGATCACTGGAGTTATTGTGTTTCTCTCCCGAGTCGACGTCCAAACGATCCGCACACACGGCTGAAATGTGCGGCGTACATGTTAATTAGATCAATCTGTTTCGGCGGAGGAGAGGCCTCGACGTGACATCTGCGTCTTAATTAGAAAGAAAGGCTTCAAGTGAAACAGTCAGTAAACAGTCTAAAAGAAGACGTGGTAGATTCATTAATTCAATTAAAAATCCACAGATAATAACTGGAGGAAATGTACATACAATACAGTACTCAGCAGACGTCGTTTCTTCCACATTCACACACAATCATTGTCTCACAGATCATAGATACCATTATGTCTCCAAAAAAGGCTGACTCTCTTGAACGTAGCCTGAAAAAAAGATGCCATTGTTCTCCCTGGATTCAAATGTGGATGTTGGAGAACAGAAGCCGTTATCTTTGTAGTAGCCAGTAATAAGAGACGTGAAGTGAAGCACATACAAGCTAAAAGCATATTACTTTATTCCTTGTAGTTTAAAAAAAATAAAAAAAATAATCTACTTTTAGGAAAGTAAAAAACATAGGGAGATGAAAGTTTGACTTTACTCTTATTTTTACCCTGGACACAGGCATAGCTGGGAGCAGGGTAATGTTTTTGTCCTTGAGTGTGTGTGTGTGTGTGTGTGTGTGTGTGTGTGTGTGTGTGTGTGTGTGTATGTGTGTGTATGTACAAAATAACTCAAACACACATGGACAGATATTCAACAAACTTAGTGGGAGTGTTACTTGGGAGAGTGTCTCCAGATGATACGCTATTGGAGCTAGTCGATCAAAGGTCAAGGTCAACAAAAGTATGGTCTAAACACTATTTTCCAAGATATCCACAAATATAACGGAGAAAGCATCTATTGATCCGACACTTATTCTGAATCATATAACATGATGTGGTAAATGATGTCATGAAGGAACAAAGAGGTCAAACCGGTATCTTTGCATCGTACAGAACTATCGACATGACTTAAAACTGAATATAGATGGTAAAATAATTTGATGATAATATGGTGGGAATTATTTCATGGGGAATTCACTATGAAATCAGAAAATTATGTCATTTAGTGTTGTAATGCATGAACATTTGCATCAAATAGCATAAGAGACACAATCTACAGCTTATTTAGATTTAATAAAGATCACGATGACGTCATCTTTGACACCGTCAAGGAGGTGATGTCGTCTGTCAGAATCAGAATCAGAATTCTTTTATTTGCCATGTATATTTGCACATACAGGAAATTGCCTTGGTGTGTTTGGTGCACTGTACATAAAACAACAATATAAAAACAACAATCTAGAACAACAATATATGATGAGGTGATAGTGCCAATAATATATAATTATAAATTATGTGCGGGGGGGGTGTCAGAGTCAGTGTGATGCAGGGAGCTTGTTTGTGAGCCCCACTGCCATGGGGAAAAGACTGTTCAGATGGCGCAAGGTTTTAGTCCTGATGGTCCAGAACCTTTTTCCGGATGGGAGTCTCTGGAATAGGTGGTGACCGGGATGGGAAAGATCAGCAATGATCTTGCCTGCTCTCCTACTGGTCCTGGAGTGGAACAGGTCTAGGAGAGCCGGCAGGTCACAGCCGATGACCTTCTCTTGTCATTGTTTGTCCGTCTTTCTGTCAATTAGGTCAAAAACTACTGGTTACCACAGCAAGTTGTGGGAGAATGTGATAAGAGGCAGGAACAGTCTCCGCTGATCCAGGAATTTTTTCGCCTCCTTCAACACTGTGAGATATTTCACATTTTTCAATGCGTTCGATAATTTCTCAAATTATAATCCATGGATCTTGATGGAATAAACATGTGAAATGTTGAGAAGAGGTATCCACTGCACAGTTTGCATCACCTGCTTGGAGAACACACAGCGTGCAGGCAGGGCCAACAGGTCGCCCCTCTGATGCTTTTCATTCGAACAATTAACTGTCCACCGCAGTAAGAGCCTCACACTCATCCCCGTATCGATTGACCACGTAGACGACTGGTCTGAGGTTGACCACGACCGAGGCCGTCCCTCTCTGCAGTCCCACCTCAGAGGCTGTGCAGCTGCAGATATGTGCTTGTGTTTGTCTCTGCTGAACACAAGTGCTGAGGTGCAGTAAACTCGAAGTCGGGCTGCCACAGCAGACTTAGTACCAGCACAAAAAACCACCCAGTGCGGTGGCTCCTGTTCATTACTGTTCATCATGTAGCGCTCAGCCCAGGCTCACGCAACACATTACACTCCGGGTGAAGTGCTGTGGCTTGGAACAATGTTCTGAGAGAAACTCGCAGCTTGTTTCAAATCTTGCTGGAGTGAGGCTGAAGTCGCTGCTGCAACCCCTGCATCACAAAGCACGGCACAGCGTAGTGAACATGCTCATCCACATATTAACACAGAGGCCCTGGTACCTTTATCTGATGGAAATGGGGAAAAAAAGGGACCTGACAAATGTGTTTTTCTGTTTCTTCTCTGTCGTTATCACAATCAAAGTGAGGCCTCTGGAAAAACCGCACTGCCATGTTTCACCAATTACTAGATTAGACGGTGGAACATGCTAGGATCATCAGAGAGTGTGGAGAAACAAAGTGATGGATGAGGTCAGACATACTGAGGAGCGGCAGGGGGTCGGTGGGGGGGACAGGTAGATAAAGAGCATGAACAACAGAAGCCGTGTGGCTGGCAAACACACAAACACACACACACACACACACACACACACACACACGCACACACAAAGAGATGAGACACATTTTCACCAAGGTGTTTGTGGGCTGATTTGGGGGACTGATGTTGGTCATTAAGTCAGAGCGAAGACGGACGCTCCCTCTGGCTCCCGGAGTGTGACCCCCGCGGCGGAGAGCTACAAAGCCGATCAGACCACCTTGTGCGTGAGCCGCTGTTTTCGCCTCCCTGCCAGTCTCTTGAGCTGGGTGCAGAGAGAGACAGAGAGACAGAGAGACAGAGAGACAGACAGAGAGAGAGAGACTTCAGCAGACTGCAAAACACAGACTCACACGGGGGTTATGCCCTGATAACCACACGGTCTTAGTGTGGAACTTAATTGGCCCACTGCACATTTGACTTCAGGGAATGTTTTGACATGAACTAAAGGTTGAACCTGTAGATACCCAGTGCGCAACCAAATCCCGGCCCACTCAATCCCCCGAGCTCAATGGCCATAACACAAAATTTGCATGCTGATGAGGATGCCTGGAAAGTTTCTAAGCCACGGGTAAGCAGGCAAATAGTACGGAAATATTTTCTGACGTATTCTTGGACACATAGGAACTGATTCTGTATTCTACAGATAACACGGCAGAGCTGTGTATCAGTCCCCGAGGATCTGCATCTGCAAGCCTCAGTGGGGTAAGATACATAAAGAATGCACAAACTGCATGTATAAGGGGGCAAATAAGAACACGACTTCATTATCTTTGAATAAATGTATCCACAGTGGTCGTAAAAACAATCCAATACTGCACGGAAGCAAATCTCTGTCGAAGTCCTGCGACTGCTTTGTTGTTTATTTAAAGCTCGAGTGCAGGACTTGTACATATAAATGAATGAATCTGTTACATTACAAAAGCCTTTGTCACAAGTTGGTGCAATGCTGAATAAGCCCCTCTAAGGCAGGTAATTCAGATGTACACCGGAGTTTTAAATCCGGTGTCTGTGGCAACATTCCCTGGAGTAGTATAGGTTTTATTTTTGACGAGATGTGACAGAGTTAGCCGGAGCCGAAGAGGAGAGCAACCAGAAGTCGTTTCCAGACTTTCACATCCGGAGAACGCAGCAGGAGATTGTCCGGGTCAGTGTGTTTTCACAACTGGATAATGTCCCGAACATTCAGGCGTGGGCCCTTATCGCAAAAAGTTCTCCAATCCCGTTGGCTTTCCAGATTGACTTCTTCATCTGCGTCTTCTTCTTGTATGGCTCCTCTATTTGATCCTGGGATATTTATATTCTTTATTGTTTTTCAGTTTTGCACGCCCACTTACTCGTTGTGAAGTTTCCTGCCACTTTCCCACTGTATTCTTTGACTATGCTAAAAGAAAGGGGGCGCAGAGGGTAAAATGGCGCCTTGCTCCTCTTGGACAACTTGGCATTTGTAAATCACTTTCAAATCTTGATTGAATTTGTACTTCTCACTGTCTCACGGGAAAATAAAGGAGACTAATGTCACACCTTCATATCTGTCCAGTCACAATGAGGCTACAGCAATAAGCCAGTTAGCTTAGCGTTGCAGAAAGATTGGAAAAGGCCATTCTGCCTCCGTCCAAAGATAAGAGAAAACAGCCAAGTGTGGGTTTTCTGTGAAGATTGTCGGACATCATGTTATCCGTGAAGAGATGAATCGAGGGTGACTGGACCTGGTTATAGATTTCACCTCTCATAAGGCAACATGTCTTGACGTATCAATAACCAATTCCTGTCACAGGCCCTCTTCTCTGACACTTAGTGCATTCATTTATCCAGTGAGTGGATAAGAGACAATCCAGCAGTCCCACATTAGTGATCTTATCCTCCATCCCCATGATTACAAGGTAAACAGCGTTGGTGTTTTAAGCTAATCGACCGCGGAGCTTTTGTCAGTCTGAACACGGCCTTCGTGCTTACAGCTGTCAGCGTGTCGCCACGCGTGTCACAACACACGTCTCCCTTCAGCAAACAGGCATCGTTGACCTGTTTAGTTTACATGCAGCAGGATCCCCTGTTCTCCTGCTGCTCCCCCGCTCGCCGCGAGCCACATTCTGTCCCTGACGAACTTCCCATTAAGCCTTTCCTTTTAAATAAAGGGCGAGATCAGTTTACCCTCCCTCTCCTGCTCTTCCACTAACCAGAACTACCCCTTCTTCCTCTCTCATTGATCGCCTGCCCGAATTCCAAGAAATCCCTCCATCTATCGTGATTGGCAGGTAAAGGAATGATGCAGGAGGAGAAATCGATGCAAGTGCGCTTGGCAGTCACTCCTCTCGTCTGACCTTTCATCCTCTCCACCAAGAGGTCAAATCCAAGCCTCATCATCAGCGATTCAAACTATGTGCAATGAATCCGTCATTTTTTAGCATTTCCAGATGTCCAATAATGGTGTATCACTATTTTCAATATGTTGGAATGATAAAAAATATTAAAATATATAGAACCTTTCAAAACAAATGCACAAAGTAATTCAAAATACACAAATGAAGAATTAAGGGCAACAAATTAGGCAAACTGTGGTGACTGATTTGGACTGATCAGCTGACTGTTATTGTCTAACCAACAAATTGGTCGAGCTCTAAATATAATCCGGTCATGTTTTCATTAAAGAAGGAGACATGTTATTGTGTTTTCTGCTCTCGCCCTTAATAGCTGCAGTATGTTTTTTCAACACATTGATATGGTACACATTTCAATGCACTCCTGGCAGTGACTCCTTTAGTATGTGCATACGGATTAACTGGTGTTGACCGGAGGACTTCCCCGATGCCTCGTGCAAACACGCGGCTCACAGACCGACAAACACCTGGGGAGTCTGACCTCTGGAGGGTCATCTGTCCCCCCCCCCGCACCGGGTGAGCGCGGGCACCAGGCGCCTGTGATTAATTACTAACGGGGCCCACAGCAAATTGCTGCTACAGATGACAGCTCGTGTGATAACATTTGTTATCAGTGACCTCCACCACCTCCTCTCTAAGTCATATAGATCACATCATCCTGATTTAAGCCTGTCAGGGGAGGCATTAATGGAGCCTAAATGATTGTGGCGGTGATTAGATTCGCAGCTTTTATGTTTGGTGCATGTTTAACAGTGTTACAAGTTAGAGATAGAGGAAGCATGAAAAATAAAGAATACACTGTATGTCTGAGCAATGCTTTCATCATCATTCAACCACCACCACTTCCACACTTGTATATTTTTCGCTAGAATATACAATTGTCACCTTAACTCCCACTTTGACACTTAAAGTGTGTTAAAATATATACGTTTATGTTTCTAGTGGTGAATGCTCCATGTATTTGTTGTGTTTGATTTCAGCTTTGGATCTGAAGCATCTCTGAGCACTTTGAGATATGTATGTGAAGTGAAACTGATGTGCTGTGTGTTTGTGTTTAGTTTTATTTATTAGAGTGACCGAACCACCAAGCAGGTAAGTGGGTTTGAAGAGGATAATGCAACAAACTAAACAGAAAGTTTATAGTTAGAGAAGCAAGTCAGTCAACAAGATCACTTTAAAGCTTGATCAAAATCGTAATCTTAATGTTTAACTAAACTCATGATCTATATCTGATTCAGTGGGCAAAACTTCCTACAATAGCTAAAAAAACTATTTTGTAACATGGTCATTCTGACATTTTGCCTCACCGAGTAGATAAAGCTTGTTTATCAGCAGCATTACAGTGGAAACGGCTTCTATTAATATGGCTGCAGGCTTGTATGGTGGAGAACATCACATATATTCCCAGTTGCGGGCAGTATATTTATGAGCTAAAGCATTTTCCATTAATAACCTGGAAACTAATGGCCGAGGCTGTTGCCAACAGAAAATAGATAAAGCCGTGCAGAGCTCCACTGCTCTCAGGCTTCAGGTAGAAAAAAAAGAAACACACTCTTGCTCTCACACTTATATACCTTCATATACCAGAATACTATATCCCAGACTATTTAATGAGAATGGCAGATAATGCACAAGCACAGTCTCACAGGAGTCACTCTTGAAAATGTCGCCCATCAAAAAGAAAAAGAAAAACACAAGGCCAGCTTAATTATTCACCGGGATAATTATTTTATCTTTATATTAAAATCAGAAGTGAAGAGGCGGTAAAGCGATCTTACATACATGAAGACTAAATGGATGGGAGCCTAAATATAACTCTTTAGAAAAGAATAAATGATTGTTATGTCTCTCTGGAATCATACAGCTAATGGAGTGAAAAACTCGAGTCCCGGCGGGCGACTGCACCGTCGGCACATAGAGACTCGGGCCATAGGCAGCAAGTAGCCACAACAATAGAGAAGAGGGCAGATGAAGGTTGCATGTAATTACACATACCCTCCGGCTTAATTAGGTCACCGTTAAGTGAGCATTGTGCGATACTGTGTGTGTGTACGTCGGTGAGTGAAAGCTCGGTCTCCCAACAGACCAGGGGGTCACGTCCACGAGTCACAAGATCAGAATGAATTTACAGCGAGGCCGGTGAAAAGTGCCTCTCTCAACCGGCGGAGAGCAAACTTGGTAAAATGCAAGCGAGTCAGATCAAGGTTGTTTCATGTCATGGAAACTTAAAACACCTTGGTTCTTTAAATATGTATTCAAATGTGGTTATTACGAGCATTAGGGTTGTGTTGAGGAAAAGAAAAGCTGCGATTCAGACAATTCTGTCGCACTGTTACGACAATTAAGTTGTTATTGAGTTGAAAGTCATAATATTACAAGTTTAAAGTATTGATTGAGATGACAACTGAAATATTATGAAAATTAAGTTGTAATTAAACAACAAATATGTCCTCCTCCACAAAAGAGGTCTGTGTGGTTCTTTTTTCGGAATAGACACAGCACTTATACATATAATTTCGTAAAAGATTAAGTATTTTATTATAAGTTATTTGTGAAGAGGTTCTTCTTTCCTTAGTTTAACACAAGTGAGATGCTGATCTTCTGATATTCCCCCTCCAAAATTACATGTTGGCTTTAGTTTAGTAAAATTGTTCTCGTAATATTATGCCGTCAATACCACAATATCACACATTTAGTTTACATTTTTTCTCTCGTAACAGTATGATATTTTTCTCCTAAATCGTACTTCTCTCTGGAAATCTCAGTTTTATTTCCCCCCTTGTGGCCGTGATGCTCCATCATGGGTTATCCAGGTTTGTGATCATCATCTATCTTCACTGACAGTGTCTCTGACTCCTCAACTCAACTCGTTCTCTGTCACTTCCACCAGGCTGACTGATCACATTACAGTATCTCAACAGCTGAGCATACAGCCACTTTCCTTTATGGCTGCCGAGGCGCCGCTGCATTGTGATGCGCTGGTGTGGATGTGACTCCTCCATCTTATCACTAATGGAAGATGAGAGCTTATCACCATATTGTTTGTATTTCGGACCGACTCCCGTGTGAGGGGAGTTGAAGAAGAGTGTGCGCAGATAACAGAATGTGATCAGACTCCTGGATAAGAGCATACAAGTGTTTCTTTTATAGAAGTCCAGCTGCCTATACTTCAAGTAGTTATCCAGATTTCTGCAGCCGCACTTCTTTTCTAGACGCAAGTTTCCTCAGAGAATGTACTACTTTTTGACATAGGTCATGTTTGAAGGCTAAACTTCATGGCTTTGATTTTGCAGAGACCAAAACTTCACACTCACCTACTTGGGATTCAGGCGTATTGACTGTTTTCAGATACAGAGGAATGGCTGGAGCTTCTCATTTAATCATACTGAAATTATCCAAGGTGACATTGCTGCCTGCATTCCACATGTGAGGCTGTTTTTTTTCTGTCACTGCTCCCATTTTTCATTGTCATTTTAAACTGTCAACCTTTTGTCCTGCGCTTTCTCTCTCTCCCTCTCTCTCTCTCTCTATCGCTCTCTCTCTCTCTGTGTGTCTTGCTGTGTCCTTGATTTAAGTACCCACTGCTTCTGTCTGAGAACAAGCATTATTACCACGCATGGCTGTTTGCTGGGAGAAAAAAAAAAGAAAAAAAAAAGCTAATGATGTTGGCTTGAGCTCAGAACTAATTAAAATTCTATAAATATGGTGGAGGTAGGTGTGCGTGATGGATGTAGTGTGTCAGAAGTCCGGTGAGCAGGGAGGTGAGCGGAGATGTCCCGACGATCGATACTGGCAACGTGAATGCATGACACTGCATATGCATTTAATGAACCAACAGCTTTATCTGTTAATAACACCCCGGGACGCACCTTAGCATTCCTCATACTGCGCTAAACCTTCCTGGCCGGCCAGATAATGGCCAGCTATTTCACACAGCAAATCTGCAAATGGTGGGCACATCCCTCTATTTTTACCCGCCTGCTTTATCTCCCCCTCTCCCGCCTGCTCTTTTATTTATTGCAGGTAATTCTCCATGCAGCGCGCCGCACGCTATATTGGCAAAAGTAATGCATTTCTTCTTTTGTCCCTTGACCACCTAGTTTGGAGGAGCATCTGCATTCACGCCGCAAACACAGTATCTCTGAAAAAATGCCGGCGGTTCTCTCAATGTGCTGGGGGGGGAAATTGTGGAGGCAGGTCGAGGCGGGGGGGGGGGGGGGGGGGGGGGTTGCAGGTTAATTGGCCAAACGGGCGCCGTCGGTACACAGAGAAATAAAAAACTCTCACGTTGAAGCCGAAGCGGAAAACATCTTCAGCGGGGGAGGTGGACGTTTTTTTGAAGAACCATTTTTTTCATTGTCCGCTGTCTGAACCCAGCCGGGAGCAGTTATGTAAAGCGGAAACAAAACAATACTTCTGTGGCTCTCGCTGCACAACTGGGCCCCGATGATCACCATGCACGAGGATGATTGAAGTGTTAAAGTATCTCTCTATCGCAGCTTATTTTCCGCCATGCTAATTCTTCCTTTCAGAGAACTTTGTGCCATTCAAGCTTGTGGCTTTAAAAAAAAAAAGAGCCTGCAGAGTAAGCTGTAGTATAATCCCTTATTACAGGATGAATTCCTCTGCGATGGTGAATTATTTTGAGGGTTAAGCTTTGAATATTATCTCTCGCAAAGTAGTTTGTTGTAGGTGGAGGAGGTAAAATTGGATGCACAGAGTTATGTAATTTACTGTGAAATAGGAATAATGAATAAAGGTGAATAGCACATAATACATAACATTAACTTTTGCTCCGGCTTATTCCTGTTGCTGCCACTTATGAACATAACCCAAATCTTCTTTTCTCTTTTGGTTATTTTCTCAGTGCTAAAGTCGTCCAAGTCAAAGCTTGTTTTTCCCCCTCTTGTCTCTTCACATTTACTGTGCTTCATGTAATTATTAAAACAGCTTTTTGATTTAGCGTCTATTGGATTTTGAGTAAAAAGGAGGTTAAAATCATGACTTTCAGTTTAGACCTTTTTACGTCAACAGCCAATTAATTATAAAGACAGCTTACCCCCTGGGCAGATCTAAGATTGATTGTAAATCAGGGGCCATAAAGGGGCCACAATTTACACAGAGGGGCCAACATCCATGCACAATTCCTGATTCTGTAAGGAGCACATTTAAGTTATTCCTTGTAGACTGTTAGCTCTAGAGCTTTCAACAAAGCCACACATCAGTTAATCTATTTTGAAAATTGCTCCTTGTTCACTTTAGGGGACAATCAGATTTCAGCTGGGGCCAGTGCCACCCTGGCCCCACCCCAGAATCCACCTCTGCCCCCTACAGGTCCGACACTAAAGACTCCCACGCATGCAAACACCTTTAATCCACTTTAAATCAGCAATTCAACCTTCTAGTTGTTGTTTCGCTTGGAATGTTTACCTCCACCAAGGAGGATCAGTTTTCACCTCTATCCGAATGTTTGTTTTTAAGCATCATTGCATAGAAACAACTGAACAGATAACCCCCCCGCAATGAGATGGAGGAATGTGGTATGGGTCAAGATTAAAATCCTGACCTTCAGTTTAAACATGTTTTCATCCACAGCCAAATAATAAATGTTTTACTCCTTCGTATTAAAAAATGACAACCGGTCTGATGGGTCAGGACAGCCTCGCCGCCATTTTGAATTGAGTTGTAGGAAGGAACACGGACAAGCTCTTTCTATTCGTCATTGTTATTCTTTAAGAACAAGGAATTGCTCTTCAACATCCATCAGCTCCTACACGAGCCACTCACCATTGTTCTGAAGTAAACAGAGACGCTGTGGTTGTAAGTTCTAAATAAGCGGACCAGAAACCGGAAGACACTCCACTCCAGCATAGAAACTCTACTGCCACTAGTGTTTAGGCAGTGTAATCGCAGCATGACACACACACAACTCTGAATGCTCGGCCCTGTGCGGAGGCTACGTTCGTACCTACGGCCTATTGGCCTAAGTCAGCACTTTACCCTCCTGGTTGTTGTTTAACTTGATTTGAAGTGTACTGGGGCAGAGAACCCACAACGAGAAGCACATTACTGTCGCAGCTAGAGACTGAGCTGGAAGATATTCATGACATATGCAGTTTACACACACACACACACACACACACACACACACACACACACACACACACACACACACACACACACACACACACACACACACACACACACACACACACACACACACACACACACACACACACACACACACACACACACACACACAGGGATGCTGGGACAGTGGCTGTGTGTGTGTGAGCGTCCTGGCTGTGGCTGCAGTGTGAGAGCAGGGGGCTGGGGGCCGGTGAGAAGTTACTGCTCTTACCGTTCTTCACAGTTCTCTCAGCTCATCTACCTTGTTTCTCTGGCTCGTGTTATCAGAGGAATATCTTGACAGCTGCCAACAGTCCCTCATGGATGATATGAAAGCTTTGTTTATTTTAAACCAGCACATAAGGGGGATGCAGCAGAATCCTAATAAAACTACATAAAGACATTTTTACACTTATCTTTAAATCTGAGCTGGGACTCGTCTCTTTTAATCCTAAAAAGGGATGAGCACATGATGAAATAAATGAATAAATGCTTGTTGTCACATACAGTTTAATGTAAATTGGACTGGTGTAATGTCTTTGATGATAGAATGTGTGTATTTTAACAATGTCGGCACATTTTGAGCTGATTTTAATCGCGTTGTATCTTCTTTTTTTTTAATTTAATTGTCCATTCTGGAGCTTTTTCCATCAAACATGTTTGTGCAGGAGTTGCAAAACTCGGCGAGACTTTCCACAGATCAGCTCTTCCCATCTCTTTCTCTTTCTCACAACCACAGCTCTGCGACCTCCGGGCCGCGGGGTCAGCTGCCTCCAGAGCTCTCACCGACTCTATTCACGTTGCTTCAGTATCTGTTTATTTTTAACTCTGGCAGCTGTGTCTTGTCTTTTCTCTTTTCCCTCTTTCACTGCAGCTCAGACATGTTTTCAGACGGAGGAGGCAAAGAAAACATTCCTCAGTTTGTCACACCCCTCCCCCGAAAAACAAAGAGAGAGCGAGAAGAATAAAATCCTGTAAAAAGTCACGGCCATGTGTTTGTGTGTGGAACTGATGGTGGTTGTTTACACTAAAAGCAGATGATCTCACTTGACTGCCTAATATTTCTGCACAGCAGGGGGCACTGTTTACTGATCAAATAGTGGACTACATGGGGTATTATCATGGTGAAGATTGAGGCATAAGGGAAGATGTAATAGTAGAAATAAACGAATTTCTCAAAGCCTACACTCCACTTATATATTTAGTGATTCCAAATACATTTCGTTAATACAACAATTTGGTTTCATTTTAAATTCATTCTATGTATAGCCTGTAAATTCTTTGTTTTGGTTATAGTTTAATTTATTACCTTTGCCAGGAAGGTTGTGTTTTCATCCCTGTTGGTATGTTTGTCTGAAGGACCCGGACAAAGGGGTGAATGCAGGAATTCTTTCCTCTTCTTAAACACTGTGATATGGAATGTTAAGAGCCCTGATACCACTGAACCATTTGGTGCAAACCCAAATACACATTTTTATCTAATGGATTTATTTTCAGAAGGGGACTGGTGGCCTGTAGGTTTGCACTCATACCTCATGTGTCAGCAGCATCACTCACAGTCCACAGTATAAAGCAGAAAACTGCCTGATTGAAAAACCATGTGGCAACAAAGAAAAGAAACAGCCGGCTTGCCAGGAAATTGCCCCGGCTGACCGGACCAAAAGCCCCGGCTCTGTCATAACAGCCTGTCGGTGACGTAGAATTCACTGCACAGCAGGAACATGACTCCACCTTTGACTAAACAAAGCCTTGGAAAGTGCCTGTGGAAAACCAGTCTGTCGAGTGGGGAGAGAGGCAGAGCGCGGATAGGCTGGCTGATGGTTTAGCCATAAGCAGGGCAGTGCTGCTCTCGTTGGCAGGTCATTCTGCACAGAGGGAGGCTCTTCAGCCAGAAGAAGGGCAGTATCTCCACCATGTAGGGGAATCCTGCCTGGTCGGTGAGATGTTTTCCCACAGGCGGGGAAATATTTCTGGCATGCAAGGCAGCTCTGCCTGGTCTGCAGGTCGTTGTTCCAGAGGCAGAAAACAGAGCATCAAGTCGACTTCTTACACTTCTTGTTTTTTTTTAAGTAAGAGTTTCTCCACAAGCCGTGGTTCGGCTTTTAAACTTACTGAAGCTGCCCTGACATTGTGTTCCTGTCTCACACGGAATCTTGCTTGAAATTACGGTCAGCCAATAATGGATCCAGCAAGCGACCTGCAGAAATAAGAAAAGCCACAGGCAATCAGGAAAGGTGCCAAAGAAAGCTCACTGCACTCCATAATGCGTGAGTGTGGTCTAAATTAAAACCTAATTTAAGGTGGAAACACGATTAAAAAAAGAAGCGCGTTTCATTTCTTCGATTTGCTCAACTATTCCCTTCCATTAGACGTGTAATTTCTGCTCATCAGACACTGGGTGAAATTGATGCCCCAAAGGAGAGCGTTTTCCATTTGAAGTAATTAAACCTGGAGCCCAGGGGTGAGCAAGTGCCCCCATATGCATGCATGTACATGTGGCCAAGGGGAGGGAGGGAGGGAGGGAGAGGATGAGGCACGTTCTCACCGAAGGAGATTTAGTATTGACGAGTGCAGAGCCCGTTCTAAACAAGCCTGTTAGGAATGGGTCGTTTGCTCGGCCTCTGGTTTTGCTGGTTGCGGCTATCTTGAGATTCGCCCACTGAAACAACTTCACACCTCAATGATTTCGCGTTCTCTCTCTCTCTCTCTCTCGCTCTCGCTGCGTAAAGGGGTTTTAAATTAAGCAGAAAATACAGAGCACGTACACATCGGTGGGCCTCTGTCTAACACGTATCCACACCAAAGGTGGTTGGAGGTTCAGCTGCAGTACAGTTCTCTTTGCCGGTTTAATCAAAATGTATCAACACACTGTCCCAATCACACCACTGCTCTCCCTGAGGCTCACGGCAGCACACCAGCCAAGCTGATCGAATGAACGGGTTTTCAGATGAATTTCAGCTAAATTAAATAGATACACACTCATACAGACATAGAATTCACACATTTTAGTATGAATCATGTTTATCAATAAGACCGGGTTCTGGATGATTGATTTGATCTTGATTTATTTAAGGATTATTCTCGAGCTGACCAGTTAAAAAATAACAACATTAAACCAATATGGCTTTTTTCAGGTTCATGCTCCAAACATGTGTCCCCTTTATTGTTTGACATTTGTAATCTCCAACAAAACTGACATCACCGACTTTATTTAAAGATGGACGACATGACAGCTCGCCAAAAGTCAAGCGAAAACATCCTGATCGCCCCCTGGGGGCAGGCTGCAGTATAGGCCATAACCCTGCCTTCCTTCATTTAAGCAACGGCCATGTAGATAAAGATGGACGACACTAACAGAACTTTTAGATAACACTTGGCTGTTGGTAGAGACACGTAAATAAAAACTATCGGGTTGAAGAGTCAAAGGAGTGAGATCTGCAGACATGGCTGAGAGTTTTAATTTGAGTTGAGTTCTGCTGAGATGACCCGACTGCTGCCCACTCACTCTCAAAGTGCATGAGCCTGACTCATCATGTGGCTGACCACGCTCACGGCCATTTACCATCGTCCAGAGGCCGTCCAGGCAGTGGACATGCCGGGTGGCAGTGAGCTGACTTTCCTTCTTTGTCCTCGGCAGCTCTGACTCTGATTGGAATGACTGTGCTCGACACTGTAAGAGAGAGAAGAGACTAGCTTCAAGCTCATAGAAGAGCTTATAGTGCTAATATACAAAATCGTTTTAGTTGAAACTGCAAAAATGTTTACATCATGAATTCTATAAGCACATTTTAAGTGTTAAAACATCAGTCCACAAACCAGTGGGTGACGTCACGGTTGGTTGCCACTTGGTTACAATGAACTATGGTAAGTACCGTCAGACTTCTAGTCCAGGAGAATTTTGCAATACAGACTTTTTCAAAAGTTCATATATATATCAAGGCTACACAGTCTAAAAGACCCTGCTGCAAAGTATTTCCACTCACATTCCTTTATTGTGGATGGCAATGAACAACATTCTCCCGTCGTCTAAGATATTTCTCGATCAAAAGTGTAATCTTTTTGTTTGGCAAGGTCAAACACAAAGTTTTTCAATTAGTGAACAAAGCATGAATGTCTACGGCCTTTACTGAAAACACAGGCTATAGATTTTTTCCATTTCTAGAATTTTTCCCCGGCCAGCTTTCTCCCGTTGTTTCATGTCCAATCCCCCTGTGCACTTCACTGCTGTGCTGAGCAGAGCTACACACACACATGTGCCACTACTGGGGGCGCTGGTACATCACCTGGTTTATACAACATATATAACATGGCTGAATCTTCGCTGCAGTGGCCTAAGTTCTAGACCAGGCCGGTTGTTTAGCATCTCATTCCCTCAATATTGTGTCACTATGATAAGAGGCTGAAATATTTCCCCCCAGCACAAGAAGAAAACCTGCATGAAGCTCTGTTCGCCTCCCAGTGATGAGCTTCATCAGAGGTCGACACCATCTTCCACAGTTCCACTCCCACTGGACAGCAACCGGACGCCCACCCACAAATACGGCCAAATGTGAAGCTGGTGGCACCGCCTGCAGGAACCGTGTCATTTCAATTGTGAAGTTTTCAATCCGACTCCCACTCAGTCATATACAACCAACTATTGTATGTATATATATATATATTTTTTTATAACAGAGTCATACACAGTACATACTCCCAAAACTATACAATAATAAGATAAGTGTAGATTTTCTCTAATTTTATGTTATTCTGGGCTACTTTGTTTTCAATAGTAACAATTATTTTTCAACAGTAAACTGGCTAAATCATATATTCAGCTTGATTTAGCTTTCAAAATAAAACATTTTCCCCCACAAAATAATTTAATATACTATCTTATTGCTTATTATCTTTGGATAACTCTTTTCCAAAACCCCAAACATAATGTTTAAAGATTGAAAAAAGGTATTGTTTGTATTAAATCCCGACAGATGCACCGATATTTGTGTTTTTTGTTGAGTTACATTAAAAATTGTCGTTAAATTGCAAAATATTCAACCTCAATTATTTTTTGATCTTAAAGGGGTTTGATAACAACATCTTGTTGCCAGTTTAAAATATGAAATGTATATATCAGTCAATATATTGGTATTGTAAATGTTTTACTCCCAGATATCTGTAGCGATATCTGCCCTAAAAAATTCACATCAGTCGGGCTCTCATTTATATTTCCAAACACTTCTCTGATAATGAGTAAAAACCATGTTACTAATTATGATGAACCAGCTTGAAAAATGATGTGATGAACAGATCATCATTTAATTGAAGACAAACAAAACCCTCCTGGAGTGTGCTCCACACTCTGTGAGAGTAAAGCTGTGATTGATGCACTGGGAAAAAAAAGGGAAGAAGCATTAGACTTTGACTTGGTGCTGATCAGTGACTCTCATGTTGAGGGAAGGGGAGAGAGTGGGATGGCTGGGCACAGCGAGCAATGTGCTCCAGTAACACTCCCTGTCAGCGCAGGCTGCCCTGCCACTCTGATTTAACCAAGTACATCAACAGGCCTGCATCCCAGAGGCCCTGGGTACACGAGGCCATGGCCTGGTGGGGAGGGTCAAGGCCTTACACTGCTTCCTTTCGCCATTACTTTTCACTGCAGGTTTGTGTCAGAAGAAAACACAATCACAAGTAGGCACCAATGGTAAGATTTCAAGTGTAATTCCATGTTGCCAGGAGCTGTGAGGCCGCACCAGCTGGTCTGTGAATGTTTTAGACCCACTGCGCCGCTGATGAATCTCTCTGCTCAGCTGTCTTACCAAGAAGTGTTTTATCTCCCGTGCCACACCTGCAGACCAAGATATTTTCAAAATCCATCTTCTCGCCCGTGTTGATGTTTAAGAGTTCTCCCTGGAGATTCTTGCATGGTGCCTGATGCCAGGCTGGGAGGCCTGACCCAGATATTGGCATCCCAGCATCACACAGAGCAGCCAGCGATATCAGTAAAGCCTGACATCTCTCACGCTTGCACACAGTTGTTTCCTTTCCTGTTTCTCCCTCCCACCCCCATCCCCTTTTCTTTTATATATTTATATTTATATATAAAAGTGTAGAGCCACACAAAAAGCTCTCCAGGGGAATGAGAAGTTTGCCGAAACAGTTTGCCGGCGTACACTACGAGGCTGTGGAGATATTGCTCCAGTAGTTCAGTAAACGTGTTTTTTTACAGTGTATAATTATGGTAATTACAGTAATGTTCTGGAAGACCGTTGGGAGAATAATAGTGTTCATTTACATCGATGGCAGCGCTTTAAAGTGTTTAAATCTCCTAGGTGAAATTAGCGGCTCTTGTGTTCCTCTCTAAATGCAATAAACTCTTCTGATGTTTTTTCTTTTTAATTTCAGAAGGTCTACCGCAGATCAAGGCACAGCTAACACGGAACGAAATAAAAATAGATTATATAACACACACAATGTATCTCTGAATTTCCTTTCGGGGGCGAAGGAAGTCAAAGAGCCACCTTTGCGTGAACTCTAATAATTGGGAAGTTATCATGACCTTCACCAGAACTGCACAACCAGAACCGTTCTGTCCTCGCGGCCAATTCCATCGAACAGACAGAGAAAGACACTGTGAAGTAAGCTCCAGTGAATCCAACAGGACCCCTCAGAATGAGAAAATGCTACGGGTAACAACCGGCTCATTTATCAGCATTAAGTCAAATAAGGAAAAGCTGGAGAGGAGCAGTGCCAGTGGAAGGTTGGGGCGAGCGGAGGAGATGAGTGGGTTGGGTATACGTCAGCAGGACAGAAGAATTTAAAAGAGACATCAGTAGATAATGACTCCATCCCGCTTCATCTTCGTTAAACGTACGGTGGCTTGCGGTACCACAGCAAGCTCCTCGGAGTCTTCAAAGCAAGACGACGGAAATGACTCAACATTGTAGTATGATGGACTTAAGTGGCCAACACATGCTTCTGCAAGTTCCTCCCTACTCTTTTAACTTCATCAAATGGCCCGATGCTCGGAAAATGAGATTAACTTCAAGCAATCAAAACAGCAAAGAGGATTTATCATGTCGTGCGACCACAGATTTATTGCTCCGTCACACACATAAATACAAATTAACACGCGCACGTTTCCACACGCAAACTCTTCTCTTCCTCCGTAGCAAAGGGACTGTCATTGATCGGGCGGCGAGCACTGAAGAGTTGGATGTAGTGTGCGTGGGTGGGCATGGTTTAGTACACAGAGCTTAACGCAGTGAGACGCGATGGCACCGCCGGTGGCCTAACGTCCAGGTAAGGTCAACACAAGATTATAGCTCTTCATCCTAAACACGTCCTTAGTCATGTTTTTGTAACTCTGTTATTTAGCCATGAGAACTTCCTAGAAAGGTCTTTTATTTTGTTGATCTCTTCGTGTCAGGGGCGTTTCTAGGATTGAAAGAAAGGGGGGGCTTAGTCCCTAGGGACGCTGAATGTTTGCGCGCGGGCTCATTTGGGGCTGCGGATATCCATGTTTCAAACAGTTCATAGATTGGTTCAATCAGAAAGAGTGTGATTTTTCTCTGTATCTTTGCTTGCATTCATTCAGTATAAGATAACAGAAGAGACAGAATTTCAGGGTCATTGTGAAATTTGACAACACAAATATGAACTGATTATAAACAACAACATTCTATAGGCACTGATATTATTGTTTTAAAATACTAGAGATAGATATTAATGCAAAGAATAGAGAGCTGTCGATAGTTATTTCTTACATTTCAAATTTGCTCGTTCACACTCTTGCTCAATGGAGACATTTTCTAACAAAATAGGTAGCTAGCTAGCTTAGTGTTAACATAGCTCATTACAATATTCCCTTTCATTTGCCTCAAGTAAACCTACATTTAAGCAGGTAACAATCGTTAAGAACTACAGATAGCCACATTCTGTAACTACCTGTACTTACAATTTCAATCCGTGCATCATTTACTATGAGCTAAACTCCTTGGCTGTAATCCTGCTGTCTTGATGAGAGACGTTACTTGGCAGAGTGAGAAAGCCAGCGCAGCAGCGATGCAGACTCCCCAAAGTCCTAGTGCCCGGTCTTTTATTGTTAAGTATGATGAGAGGCTATTGGATTGTTATTTGAAGGGGGAGAAAACATACAAACCAGAAACGCACTCACATATGTAGCATGTTAGAGTTATAAATAACTTGTCCATGTGTAAAGCAATAGTTTAATTAAAAAAACTAAAAAAAACAGGCCTAACGACGCCCCTGCTTCGTGTTAAGAAGGTTTTACATCTGTAGAATGACATTTATTGAGGAGAAACAAACATCAACTCTTAATATTACAATCCTTATAAATTTGAATCTCTATAATCATAATGGCAACTATGAACTCAGCATAATCTGTAAACAAAAGCACGGCAACTTTGGATTTTGACTTGTAATGCACATTAAAACCTGCACTGCAGGGCTTCAGTTACGGTAACTGATTATTTGGTGAATGTAAAATTATTTTCAATGCACACTGAAGCTGAAATATAACTTGTATCCCTTATAAATCCCCCCCTTTGTATTCTTTATTTAATTTCCCTTAAAGGTTATTTTTTAAATTGATGCAAATAAGGACATTAACAGAGGCAGTCTTGCTGTGGAAAAATTTAAAGCATCCCTGAGTGTATCTAATGCTTGGCAAAGATTATTTTCTTTAACTTCACCTTCGTGTTGTGACACACTAGCTTCATCAGGATGACTAACCTCACCTGAAGAAAGAACCAGACGTAAATAGGCCTAGATGATATCAGGAAGTGACATCATCACAACAGACGGAGCAGACGACTCAAATTACAGGAAAATAACCACAATTAGACTAATTTTTCCAGACAGGCTCTTTTCATTCTACAACGGTTTTGTGCTACATGAATACGGTGGACTTTCCAGTAATTATAATTGGAGGTAACTGTAGAAATGCGTCAGATTTTATGTGAGTGAAGTGGGGCAGGATTCTATTTTATTCTATTAAGGAGTGTTTTTCCGAATGCTTTTTAGTTGAAGGGCAGAAAGTTCCTGCAAGAGGCGAATGGTTCAAAAGTGTTGCACTTAGCCTCTCAATAAATCATTGGTATGTTTTGGGAGCAACGTGCACTAAACCAACCAGAGTTCCATATACCATTTCCTTTAAAAGCCTGGCGGGCTGTCACCTTGGTGGATTGCTTCTCCACAGTTCAAATTGACCCCCATGTGTGCAAAGAAAAAAAATTATATGCAGAAAGACCTCATGTGCATCAAACAAACGTAGTGAAGTCACGTTATGCACATGCTTATGAAGCCGATTGTTACTATCGTGATAATACTGTCGTAACACAACAAAGCAATTTGACATCATTGACCTCAGACCTGTTTTTTAGGGTGGAGATATTGTAGCTATAATAAGAAGCAGTATATCGTGCATTGCAAATTGTGTGGAAAGCATGTTGCCACAAAGACGGGTAATTCCACTAATCTGTTTTACCATCTGAAGCTGAAATGACAGAAATAGTGATTTGATATATATCGTGATATATATCGATATCGACTGATTATCGCAATAAGATGTTTTTCCATATAGCCCAGCCCATTATAGGACTAAATGGAATGTTGCAATAGATTAAGAATGGTAACATTGCAGATTAAAAACCAGTAAAACAGGAGTTCAAGTGTTCGTATGACAGCAGCCGTTTGAATGGCTCTGCTTTGATTAAAGGTCAACTGGCGCCTTTGTGCCTGTGATAGAGTTTGCTCTCTGCTCCAGATGGGGTTCCTGACACCATCATGCCCCGTCGCATTCCCCTGCTCAGGAGGACAATCATCTTTCAACCCTGCGGCGCTCCTTGTAGCGAGGGCACCGAGAATAAATCACTGCTGCCCGGTTCAGAGACATGGGAGGGATGCTGACAAGTTCAAGAGGGGCCCGGGGTGGCGTCCACAGAGAGAGTGAAAGGTCAAAGCCTCGCAAGTGGTTTCGTAGGTCACTTCCTGAGCAGGTAGGCCGGTACTGGTACTTGCTTGTGAACTGGCTAACTCCCAGTAAGACACAGTTAAATCACTGCGTCGTTTCATCATTTGAACAACAAACTTCTGTGGTCCAATGAATTAATTTAATGAAATTGTTCTGGCCACGGTGAGTTGCACTTTAGATTTGCACTTAAGGTTATTATAGTCTGATTGATGTGGTTCTAAATTGCTCCATGAACATTTATTTAATTCCTCAACTCCTTCCTGACTTGTCATAGGAGGAGAAGTATATTAATTACTCATGACAATAATGGTGACAGTGTTCTATTTGAGAGTCAGAGTAAGACATGGCAGTGTGACAGTGAGCCTGCAGGCACAAAACCATGACCCTGAAACTCAAGCAGCTAAATTGAATCCAGTCATTCATTTTATTATTTACTTCTGGGCTTATTCCACTGTGACGAGTCAAAAAGGTGTTTCATTGCATTTCCAAGTACTTTTAGATTATTTTTATTGTTATTAAAATATGAATACAAATGATCATAATCACTTGTTAACAAATAGGACCCAAATAATTGAGTGGAAATCTGCATGGAGAGGCAATGGAATGTTTTGAGAGGGGTAGATTAAAGTTTCTGCATGTTGACCACTTGTGCTTTGGGGGAGCCAGCGTCTTATTTCTTTGTTAGGAGAAGCACTTCATGCCGTCTCATTCAGATTCCTCAAATTGCCATAAAATGATGAACAGTGATAATGCCGCACAAAAGCTGTACTATGGCTTTATTTTGAAAAATGAAAATTAGTGCTTACACTGCAGGATTAGTGCTCCATGCAGCTCCATCTGACCATTAAACAATAGCTTAAAAGCCGACACAGATAACAGCACATTTTATCAGATACTCCACTGATAGCAATTACCAAGGCCTGTTTATGTACATATAAAAAAAAGCTGCACTCTCCATTTTGAGTCTGAACATTTCCATCCACTATGCAGCTACAGTACAAACACTCCCGAGATATTTGGTATAAAAAAAGCAAAGAGAAGGCCTTGCAAAACTTTCCCAGCCAAAGAAGTAATTTCAATCAGAGGGCTTTAGTGAACGCGTTTGAAAACCATTTCCCCGTCCGCACTGAAACATGCATCTTTCCTCTCGTCTAATACCCGGATTAACATTTTTAAGACACAGCATTTTTTTTTTTGTCCTTATCAGCATAAGACAGTGGGAGATAATTACATGCCTGTACAATACCTCCCTATGGCCACTGCAATCAAAAGTAGTTATGAGACTGATCAACACTTTCCCTGTTAACAAAACGGTGAGAGCTTCATGGGTGTCAGGGCAGGTGGAAACATAATTCCTCCTTAGCTATTTATAAAGGGTACCCAGTGGTATGTGAGACTCCTTAGACTCATATTTTATTTCACAATATATTTTATTTTATACTTACTGGAGAATGTCCAAAATGGATTTTAGTGAGTAAAAGTATATTAGCATCATCTACACATACATGTACTATGTCATTTCTTTGTGTAGGTAGAATTAATGCACGTTTTTCCTGCATTGTTCTGTGAAGTCAAGGTTTTCATATCTGTGCATATGGTCAGAGACTGATTTGTCTGTAAAAGGCTCATATCAGTGGATTTCTTTGCTCAACTGATTCATCTGTCGGCTCTAATACGTACCATCTATAACTACGACCAGAGCCATATCAAGAAAGAGAAAAGGAAAAACTGACTCTATGTCTATATATAAATCTATGAATAAGCTGGCAGACAGATACAGATGGGAATGTGGGCCCTAGAAACCTCTTGGAAGGATTTATTTTAGTGAACGATAGTGAAAGAATTTAATCAGCCGTGACGTATCTGGACACATCTGGTCTTTCTCCTACTTAACCTCTGACCTGCTGAACTGCTGTCTCTCTGGTATTCGCTGCTCTGCCTCAGCAGCTTCCGCCAACTCGTCTGATTCCGAACACAAGTCGTCTGATCCCGCTAATGCATTCGGACTTAGGCATGGGACATTTTGATTAGTATGTGACCTTATTAATTCATGATCAATTTGTTATCTTGCTGCGTGGATGAACCTGCCAAGCCAACTCAACATCACCTTTACTCCAGAAATAATAATAAAAATGATGTCAATGCATGAAAAAGAAAAAGAAATTGACACAGTTTTACCACAGTTGAACCTTTCTATAGTACTTTTAAACCATAAATCCATCAACACGGTTGAATCACTTTAAATCAAACATCATTCCTTGAGTGTTAGACATACTCATGTTCACTAGCTGAGACTGAATGAAGCTTCTCTTCCCAGTTAAACTTTATGTCACCTGCATTGAATGCTATATAAATTTAAATATGTCTACCGGTGAGAGCTACATTTTAAATTCTTCATCTTCATATTCTTGTGCTAATCCGAGGTCGGATTGCAGCGGTAACAAGCTAAGCAGGGTGTTCCAGACATTTCTCTTCTCAGCGCCTCCTGGGGGATCCCGAGGCGTTCCCAGGACAGATGGAATATGGATTCCCTCCAGCAAGTTCTGGGTCTAACCTGAGGTCTCCTCCAACTTGGGCTCGCCTGGTAAACTTTCACTGGATGGCGTCGAGGAGGCATCCCGAGAAAAAATCCAAACCACCTAAACTGGACTCTTTTGACATAAAGGAGCAGCGGCTCTACTCCGGGCTCCCCCCCGAATGTCCGACCTCCTCACCCTGTCTTTCAGCCTGTACAGAGGCACCCTGTGGAGAAACATCATTTCAGGATTCTTGTATCCGTGATCTCAATCTTTCCGTCTCTACCCAGAGCTCATGACCAAAGGTGAGGGTCAGGGCGCAGAACGACTGGTCAATCAACACATTCGCTTCTGAGGTTCACTCCTTCTTCACCACAACCGTCCAAAACAACACCCACATACATGTTTAAATGGGATTTAATTTAGTGCAAGACGGAACCCATGCACCACTTGGTCACATTATGCTAATTGGTATAGCTTGGCCACAGACCTCTGAAAAACGTAGGATTCATTCAGTGATTCAAACACGTCTGTTTTTTTTCCTACTGACAGATGGTTCCCTCAGTTGCAGAAACAATGGACCAATCACAGATTTGCATCGGTAGGCACAATATGCATACATTATCTTATCTTATCTTATCTTATCTTTTAACTAGCCCGCTTGCCAACCACATCCATGTAGAATAAGAACAATAAGGGCTGAAAACAGATGGATAGACACAGATGTACAGTTGGTTGTAAATTGGCAGAAATAATGTAACAACCTTTAACTTTCAATTCCTGTTATTGTAGGATGATTAAAAGCCAACATTACAGAATTTGATGTGTGGATGGAAAATGACAGTAATGGGAGGGAAACATTATTTGCTACAGATTGGTTTGGGAAAAACAAAACAAGGCACCACCCCTCCGAGCTCCAAATTGGTTAACATGCTCACAGGAGAGCCCCTGCTTCCAGAATATAAGTCATATTTCCAACCGACAACAGTACCTGACTCACAGCTTGATCACTTCTATGTCTTGGCTCCGCACGAAACTCTCCTGCTGTAAATGATTAGTTCAAACGATTCACAAGTGTTTTAGAAAACATGGTTATTTGATAAAAACATCAAAACATTTTTCGGAGGAGAAGTTACCGACGATTCCCTCAACGCTCAATCGATGAAGTTCTGTCATGGGTCGCTAAAAGCTTACAGTGCTGAGAAAATTGAAAACACAATCTACAGCTACAATCGATATACTTTAAAAATCGGTGTCAGTTTTGATAGACTTCAGCAGCTATAACAACAAATAGTTTTGAGTTCCCTACGGTTACAATTTACACCTCTGACTGGCTTCTTCTCCATAGAAACTGCTCCCGAGGTTCATGGGTATTTCTTTCTTATTTCTTAGAAGCAAAGTTGAAATGATTAAAACTGGTGGTTATACCAACCATATGTCTGTATGGTTTCAATATCCAGCAGATCCCCATTCTTTTTTTTCTTCTTTTTTTTACAAAAATAGAAGAAAAAAAACATAAATAAACTACATCCCCGCCTTCGTTCAAATCTCCTCATCAAGGATTGAAGTCTAGGTTATTAGGCTACAACCGGTGCTGGGTTGAATATAAAGAAAGATAACATTCCGTTAGGGTCTTTCTCTGCTTTTAGCTTGAATGCTCTTACCTTTCAACTCTGACTTCTCTTACAACAAAGCTGGATTGCTATGGACTGGATGTTATTAATGTCTCGTTCTCTGGAAAACCATAGGAGCATGAAAATCCTTGTGTTTGCGGTCACAGGGTTTCTGAGTTGCTTGAGGCGCCTCAGCGACCTGTTGACACACCAAACTCGAATCCCTTTACAGTAGATCATATCTTGCCCATTTTTACATTTAGCCAAGCAGTAAATGAATCGAAAAAACCTGTGTGCACACATGCTTTATTTAAACAGAGTTGACTGAGTGAGCTGTTAGCGCTGTGAAGGAGACTAAACACAAACGGCAGCTCTCACTGCAATCTTCATCACTTCACATCAGTCCCATTACTCGGGATGTTCAATTACCTCCATTGAAAAGCTCAGTAAAGACAAACATTTTCAGGAACCCATCACGATGCATTTACCGTCACATACTTTGTCCTTGGATGTGCTTACTTTCTGGAATGTATAAGTGATGCATTGAGTTGCCATGAGACTTAATGTGAAATATCAAATGTGATCAAATTGCAATCAAGTGCAAACCTCACCAGAACAAAGAGAGAGACCGAAAGGCCATCTTCATTCAGAATAGGTTTAAAATTAACAGTTTTGATAGAATACTAAATAGATTCATGGCATCTGTGTGCATCCTACATAAGGAACGCTCAGTATTTATGTTTCATCAAGCAGTTCTTCACAGAAACTCAAATGCCTGATGAAATTCTTATTCATATTGCCATATGACAAACACTCTTTTTTTCAAGCTTACAAATTAGAGCCAAACATAAAAAAAAAATTTAGATATGTATTTCTTACAAACATTTTTTGGCATAGCTTTACCTAGTGAAATCGGTTTAAATTTCAAAATTGAACTCAGAAGCAGACATATACAACTTTAAAGGAGAATTCTGGTGTTTTCCAACCAGGACCCCACGTTTGTGAATGTGGTTAATGAATAAATCAGACAAAAACTTTTGAAATTGGTCCAGTAGATTTAACCTTATGGGGCAACTGCGACATTCCCCAAAATGTCCACTAACAGTTTTTTAGGACAAACGAAAGGCTATACATTTCTATCCTTGGTCTCTGCCAAGAGTCTGGCAAGATTACACTCAACAGTGGTCTCACTCTCAAGACTTGTTGCAGGAAGTCAGAGGTGGAAATGTGATTCAGAAATAGAGTTGAAAAGAGGGGTATGAATTTTGATTAAAGAGACTATCATGGCCGAATCATAACCTGATGAGGAAAATGTCGATGAAGCTTTTGACTTCGATGGCCGCTCCTACTTGTTAGAGCTGGAGTGCACCGACAGAGTGCTCCTACAAACTGAAGAGCAAACAGCGAGAGGAGGGACAATTAGCTGCTGCACGGCCGTGAAGCTCTGGGAACTGGTTGTGTTCCAGTGGGTGCTGTGACCCGCAATAACACTGATAGGCCAAGAGTGTCAAATCAAGGGAGTCAAAGGGAAGTTCGGGAAACTCATGGCAGATTTTTCGAGCACTCAAGACTTCTGAAAATCCGAGCACCACTATTGAGCCATGACTAAGAAATGGGGAAAAACAGAAACCGTCTGCCGAACCCCCCCCCCCCCTCCAGTCCACGAACACATGCAGCCTTGTGTGGCAAAGCTATTAACATAAACATTGATAATGACTTCTCGCTGAGAAACAGGGGCCCACAATGTGTTTCTCCACAATAGCTACACCATCCAATTATCTACAGATGTCAACTTCACAGAATGCTGGTTCACCACATCTGTTTGTTGGTGGGAGATCTCATTATAACAAGCCTGTTTTAGACCCCAGCATCAAGCGCTGCTTGGCACATTTTATTGCAGCATGTTGAACATTTACAACAAACATTCCTGACTGCTGTTATAGTTTGCATTTTAGGCTTGATGCCCTCCAACAGTTAGTAAAATTCTCTTCCATGTCGATGGTTATTTTCCTCCAGAACATTCTACTTCAGCTCCAGAACATTTCTCTAAAAATATATGTGGCAGATTAAAAAAACTATGGGTTCATCTGTCATTTAATTTGTATTATTAACAACTTCCTTAATTAATCAATTAATTGTGTTGTTTACAAAATGTCAAATAATAATAAAACAATGCCAAACATTACCTTCAAGAACCTGAAGGTGATGTCTTCAAAATGTTTGTTTACTGCAACAGATGGTACAAAACCCAAAAGTATTCCGTTTAACAGAACCTAACACATAATAACTTTAAAATAGTGATGTGTTTAAAACCAACAAATGTTTTTCTTCAACTAGATTCTTAACAATCTGACTTCTAATTAGCAAAGTTTGCAGATCTAAGCTATTCAACCGTTGAGTTCACCAATATAATGACCAAAACTTTGAAAGAATTGCCATAAACTCACACAACAGTTATTAATTTGATTATGTAAGGAAACATGTCCTAATTGAGCTTTGACAGGAGAAAGCAAAACGTCTCACACTACGAATTAACCCCTTGGATCCCCCCCCACTTGAAATGGGAGGCATGGTTGCCCGTCCCCTACGGAGGACGTTCACCACCATGGTATCTTGGAAAATACACCTCTCACCCAAATTACAGAAACAGCAAAGTAGGCATTTCCAAACGTCAAGGACACAGTGGGAGGACGTGTGTGAAACCTCTCTTGTTTCATTATACCATCAGGACATGCGATGTCAAGCGGGGGTCCCATGCTGATAATATAATTGGCTTCTTGTATGGCAGATGCAAAAGCATGACACCATGCTCCCCATGTGAAAGATGCATGAAGATGTAAAAAAGGAGGAGAGGAAAAACCCTAAAGACGTGTGTGTGCATTTGTGAGATTGACATTGTTTGCATTTAAAATGTGCGTCTGCATTTACAACCAAACCAAGCTAAACAAAAGCACGAGTAAACATTGAGACAAGAGATTTCTCAGCTTCTTAGAGCGCAACATTCCACAAACAGGACCTTGAAGAAGCCGCGTTGCATTTCACACTCCGACTCTGAGTCAAAACCGATGCCCCTCTTGTTCACGGCATAAATCACTGGTGAGTCGGAGGAATGTGATGAATTTACATACTCGGCCTGCAAACAGTGCCCTGCGTGAGGATCTTGTAGGCATGGCGGCAGCAGAAACATGACCTTTAAAAGCTGCTTTGTTGAGTAATCCATTCTTGCACACACTGCGGTACCCGGCCTCCGCGTCCCTCGCAGAACCAGGTTGATTGAGCACGGCCGAAATTGGATCAACCATACCTTGCATGCTGGAGCCGAGAGCCCGTTAAATCACCTGGGCTTCCAGGCAGCCAAAATACTTGGCTATTTAGTGGGTGGGACGGTTTCCAATCCGAAGCCTGGGAGAGTTCTAAAGCCTCCGACTCTCTGTGACTGACTGCTGTCATGTTGCACTGCACATTTTAGTTAAACTTTCCTTTTGCAGATCTCAGTCTAGACTTAAAAAGACGTACCAAACCTACATTTATCCTCATGTCATTGAGCAAAATTACTACTACTACTATTATTAACCCTAAAAAACATTTACAGCAGCAATATTAACAATACTGATAGCACGGCTATATCTAAATGCACTGAAATAATCCAAGTCCTTTGGTCCTACAAAGTGTAATCTGCCACACCGGAGAAATAAACGATGTGCATTTTGTGCCTGTTTATGCCATTTAAGGAATTACTCATCTCATTAGTATTGGACAGCCACGGGGGGGGGGGGGGGGGGGGGGGGGGGGGGGGGGGGGAGTGTGGATGGACAGCGGTGGAGTATCACACCCTCGGAGTCCAACCACCCTCAAGAGTCACATTACACGAAAGAGAGCCAAATTTACAATCCTGCCTGGTGCCACACTGACTGCTAACTGTCTGTGCCAATAAAAAAGCCTCTTACCCTCCCTAAATGTGAGCGCCTGTAGAAGCTATTAGTATCAATCAGATCTCGGTGGAGAAGGCCATTTGAAAGAAAATGAGACTCAAATCAGCCCTGCAAAATAAAATTGATGTGAAATATTAAGATTTATCGCTGACTGCCCCCCCCCCCCCCCCACACCCTTCCAAACGCATACACACATGTAAGCATGCATATCTCCTCTCCTTCTTTCTGTCACTTTCATATCCCTCTCTTTCTGATCTCCCACCCCACAAACACTTGTTTCCCAAGTGTGGCCTTATGCAGGGAGCTCGGCCCGGGATGGGCAGACAGTGGCGCGGCTGGGGGCTAATGCCGAGAGTGATGGATGACGATACAGGCTGCAGATGGAGATGTGCCACGGGAGATTAATCCCCAGCAAAGTGAGACAGCTCCTGAGATTTAATTATGCCCCAAAAAGGAGAGAAACAAGAGAAGAAAAAAAGAAGAGGAACGCTGTCACATTAATAATTTATAAGCAGCAGAGCAGTGTTTTTTTTTATTTAAGCTGAGGGACTGTCATTTCCCAACTGCATGGGACTTCTGTTAGACCTCCTTTCGCTTTGAGGGTTGACTGGAGAGGAGTCATGCTGTAATGTGGGGGCAGTGTATATCTACGTATGTTAGAAGTTGTTTTGTATATGAGGACGTGACAGCTGCACATGGGGGGGATGGAACGAGATCCTGCCAGTTACAGAAACCATCTTTGAGATAAAACCTTTTTTACGTTGACTTTATAGATTTATGAATTATACCTCTGGCAGCCACCAGAGGTCAATCAAGATACTTGTCGTCCATCTTTATAACCAGTTCATAGGTGGTCCTGTGAGGTCAACGCAGGGCAGCTCAGGCACACGCAATTAGATTTAATATACAAGCAAATGACAAAACATTGATACTAATAGCACACTCATGTAGAAACAGGAGACAATGGAAGTGTGGGACAGATAAAAGTGATGTCGTGTAGTTGCTGGTCAATATAGGAAATGAGCTAATTGTAAGTTTGTTTGGTTTATTATTCTAACATAGATATTCCTGGAAACAACAACGAGGTTCATCACTTTTATTGTCCCCTGGAAACATCTCTGTGCTTGTTTGCGCTACTTGCCGTGCGTTGAGCTATTCAACTTATGAATAACCTGTCGACAGTAGACAGCATCCATTATCTATACTGTTTACTCTTTTAGGGTCGCAGGGGGGCCAGTGCCAGCTGAGATCGGGCGAGAGGCAGAGTGCACCCTGGACAAGTCGCCAGTCTATCATCAGGCTGTCACACAGAGACAAAACAATCACATTCACCCCTATGGGCAATTTAGGGCTGCAAATTAACCTGCATGTCTTTGTACTGCCGGAAGAAGCCGGAGCACCAGGGGGAAACCCACGCAGGCGTGACCACTGCACCACCGTGCCACCCTGCTGACAGCAGAGACTGAGGACTACAAGAGATTCTGAAAGAGAATACTAATGTTTGATCCCACTTTGTTGTGCTCAACTGTTTGTTCAGTGGAGATCTGCCGCGGGTGTGCAGGCTGCTTGTTTAGTTCATTTCATAACGATTAAAGGGGCTTTAGTTGAGATAACTTGAAGATTATTATTATTTTCTTTAGGTTAAAAACTGACAAATATCCAGAGATTGCAAAGGCATGTATGTAAAAGTGCATAGTATGATTTGCATACAGTGGCTAATTCTAATTTTGTCTAATTCCATTTTATTAAAATGGAATTAAACTGGAAAACATATATATATATATATATATATGCAACACTGCTCACCACTAAGCGGTTCAGGAAACATTTGTGAAAGTATCTCATCTCCATGTGGGCTAAATGCATGAATAAGTGCTATTTTGACTACAGTGATTTGTACTATTCAAAAGTGGTGTTCAAGTACAAATGAGCTCATTTGTTTTTCCCATTGAAAAGTCACGAATCTGCTGCTTACAGAAATAAACTTAGCATGCCTGCAGTGTTTGTGGGCCTATTTGAACCCATTTAGTCATATCTATTTGGTCAATTACCAATAACAATTATCTTTATTGTGTTAATAAACCATCACAATTTAGTCAATATGTATTGGAGATATGCCTCATTGTACAGTATGTGGCTTGACTGCCTAAACAGCCTTTTGGATGATTTATTCCAAAGGGCAATCATGGCAATAATGCTGTAATGGACTGAAGACAAATAGACAAAGAAATCAATAAATACGAAATGGGCATGACATGAGCGAGTACACAAAACTACAGGCACACACACACACACACACCGGATAAAGAAAATCAGGACGGAGTTGATTTTGGCACAATGCCCCGTCCTGTATTCAGCAGTGTGACGCTCAGACTGACAAAGAGAGACAAAAAGAAGCTGTTGGCGTGTGTGACTCATGCAGTTACACATCTCTGCCTAATGGGGGACACCATTATTCGACATGAAAAGAAGGGGGTGAGACACGAGGAGCAGTGTTGACTGTTGGAAATACCATGTGAACACGTCATCCTCAGACACAAAGAAGACGATGTTTGGTCATGCTAAGTCAGAGTTTTGTTTCTTTTTCTTTTCTACTTCCAGTGCCGGGAAAGGAACAGAGGAGCTGATTCAGAGTGTGACAGAGGAGAAGAATGTGGAGGCAATTGAGGGTTTGAAAGAAAGTGCTGGGGTTAGAATGGCAGCGAGAGGACCAACGTGGAATTTCCCTGGGTTTCATCTGGCAAATTACTTTAAGTACCTGCTTCTTTTTTTTTTAAACGCCAAGCAACTAATCCAGAGCATGACAGGAAATATAAAGTTTTTGACAATGATGAAATAGAGCAAATTTAAAGTAAACGCTCAGCTGCTTATCAGCTCGGATTTCTTGTAGTGCCTGAGTGAGCAGTGACAAAAACACAGGAATCATCAAACTAATCAAAGTTTTAACGATCATAAAGTTACGATGAAGTTTGCCAAGAATATTTTTTTCCCCCTCTGACTTCTGCCACAGCAACTGACACAAGGTCAAGTGGTCTGGCTAATTTGCATAAGACTATCAAAGCGCAGCGGCGGGAGGCACGTCTCTGCCTCCACGATTCTTCTGATGTTACATGTAAAGGTAGCGGCTATTCAGTAAAGCGTCCAGGATGATTAGAAAGGGCAGAGGGCGCCGACTCGTTAAAGCGAAGCTCCGGAATGAAAATTGGTTGACGAGGGGGGGGGAATCGGGAGCGAGCCGATTGGCCGGAGAGATAAGGTGAAGGACCAGCAGATTGGACAGAATGAGGAGTCAGCAGTGCGGGATGACAGAGGGTGATGGAGGTTCTGCACGGCGCATGATGGGGGTGGATATGCCACCTGCCCTGGCTTCACTGTCCACAGGGGGAAAGACCATTATCCTGATCGATTCCTCCTTGGCATTGGCTCTCTGGTTTTGCTGTCTCCAGTGGTAGAGCGGCGATAGGCCCGGAGGCGGCAAACGAAGACGCAGTGGCTGCTCTAACACACTGGTTGGCTGAGGGCGGCTGCTTAGCGCTGCGTTGGGTAAAAAGATGGATTTGCAATAAGGGCAGCCATGGGACTATTATCACTATTATCACTATTATCACTATTAACAGCACTGTGATTATTTCCCTTTTCAAAGTTGTCTCCGGCTCATTTTAAAATATGAAGTACATCTATTTTTTATTTATGCTAATCTCTCCATATTCTACAGCACTTGGTCTCAACAGCTCGGAAATATTTTGCCATTCCTCTGAAGCACGGTTGCACCACCAATCAGTGAAGGATGAAAAACTTATTGTGGGTATGTCTCACAGTTAACTATACAGCGTTAAACATTGCCCCAGCAACGGCCATATAAAAGCTTCAGGTATTGTGTGAGGCTATTAGTCAAGGCCAGCATACTCTCCAGCTGAAAGGAGAAGGGAAACCAAGCATCTGGATCAGACACACTCCCAGTACTAACGAGAATGAATCACTGTCAGAAGTGACGGAGGAAGCGATTCAGAAACATCCATTGAGACGCAAACTTTAATTGATAGTTTGGAGTTTTGACCTAATTGGCCCCGAGCCTTGAATAGACACCTGGTTGTCGGTGCCTTATAAAAGTGCCCAACGTCACATTTCACTCTGTTCATCTCATCTTTGCCTTGATCAAAACCAAAAGAACTATTTTGCCACAGCATTAACGCACCACCTCTCTTCATCATCTGGCGTGTGTGCTCTCTATCGAAAAGGGCTCGGCGTGATGATTCACTGACTGGTGGTGGGTTATATGAACAGATAAATCCCTGACAGTATATTTGTTGTAATCCTCGGCTCATGATCCCCTCTCTTTGGACCTCCGGCACCACTGGTCTGTGTTTGAGTAATGGTGGATGTGATTTGTGCCGCCCAGAAACACCAGAGGAGAACAGTGTTGCGCTGCTACTCCCACCCAGAGACCCACGGAGCTGTGTGTGTGTGTGTGTGTGGATGTATATCACTTTGTGTTATACAGCAGCCCCAAAGCACTTACTTTGAACTGCAAGCAAAAAAATCTATCACTGTTTGTTTTTCTCTGCCTCTCTTCTTCCTCTCTATAAAGTTACCTTGCACACCTTCTCAAACAGCGATGTTCAGGTGGAGCTTCTCAGTTTTTCTCAATATGCATTGTGCAAAAACAAAACCTTCTCTCTACGGGGCTCCTTCACACAAACGTTCCAAGTCATATTCAGCCAAACACTCTTAAATCGTGGCAAATGGCTCGTTTCAACGTGATGAATGCCATCTGTTCCTGAGCGTAATTGACGCCCACAACTGTTATACTTCCATTTGTCGGGGAAGTTTAATGCACAAACAATTTGATTCAAAAGACGATCCACACTCCGCAGAGACTGAAGACAGCACATCTCACACAGTGAGCATGCAGTCACATTAAAAACACACGCAAAATATTAATCAGCTGCAAAAGGACATCATCAGAGCAGCGGCTGTTGCAGACATGACCGATGTGTAAAATCCGGAGAATTGGCTAGAGGATTAACCCAGAGTTTGCCTTTCACACATGCACAACAGAAGATGAGGTTTTCCTGCACAGACGCGTTATTCAGGCGAAGGGTGGAGCAGCCGGGTGCAGCAGACAGAGACAGGAAGAGACGTAGCTACAGTTAGATGCTAAAATATGTCTCACACGAGCAAAGCTGTGCCTGACTGAAGGGCTGGTGGGCGTCACCTCCACATGCCAGTCACACAGATGGTGCGATGAGAAAATATCATCCAATAGAAGGTGCTGCTACACCTTTGTGTCTGACAGGGGAATCTTATTCTGGACTGCGGCCTGCACGAGGGCCCTGAAGGAAGTGAGCATAGACAAAGTCAATACTGTGTCATTGTATATCAATAGATATCAATAGATATACAGATATTAACATAATTCACATAAACAATGTGCTGTCACTGATCTGTCATCACACGATATGTTTTTTGTCTCGATATTGCAGCCATGTCGCATATTTAACAAAGCTGAGCAGTGACAAAAAAAAAAAAAGAAGAAGTTACCTCTCTCCCCATGTCTGCAGTGACGTCTCCAGCTGTCCGTTAAATAAATGCATTTCTGTGCATTGAACACTAGGGAGCAGAGTCTCAGTATGAAACGACACAAAACAAAACTGTGTGGAAGGGACACATAAGGCATCGGAGCAAAAGAGTTCTACTAACTACTGAATTGAAGCATTTTAAAATGTTCATGCCGGAATAAGATCATAAAGTTAAAGAAAAATGCTGCAGCAAACCCTGACGATGATAATCATGATTAAACAGAATTAACTTTCTTTTATTCTAGTTAAATTCGGCTTCATCTTTAGTGTTTTGGAGAAAGGCAGACTCCGAACATCGCTCGCACCATTTGAAATCCTCATTCACCACAGAAAAAGTTCTAAGTGCGTGAAAGCGGCGGATGCCACGCATTTTCCTTAACCACTTAAAAACAAGTCTGTTCGATTTGGAGATGTTTTTTGCATGAGGCACATTGTCTCCGTCTCATTGAAGAGAGATCCTCTCTGCCGCGTCCTGATGTTTTCACATTCTTTCATCACAGCATGTGGAATCCAGCGGGCCCCTCTGCTTTATTTTTCTTGGATAAAAACACAGGTTTGCTGTTTATCTGAACTATCGGCATCTGGCACTTATTACAGAGGGATAGTAAGTGAGTGCAAGCTCGGATTATTAGGATTACTGGTGGATCGGTGGAAGGACGGGATTCATAGCAAGGTTAATAATAGCAAACTCTCCTTGTACCCACAGTGGATGGCAGCCCTGCGGCCCTTCCCTACATTCTAAATGTCTGAGTCTCCCCCCACTATAGGAACGGTCCATGGGAAAAAAAACTCAGAAGCTGCTTTGCTACAACACGTGTATGAAGACGCTTAGAAGCATGACAGCATAATGACAGCATAATGACAGCATAATGACAGCATAATGACAGCACGCGCGAAGACCACGTACCAAGAAACGTTAACAAAAGAGCTCCACGTTTTACAAATAGCTTTCTCACACCGACAGGAGGATGATTCACACAATCATCACTAATTCCTCTAAAAACAGAAATGCCACATTCACAGCTCCAACACCTCGCCGTCACATTTCTAGCACGCCGCTATCTTGTCAGCATGTTTGTGTCTGTATCCGCTGTGGCGTGTGTGCGTGCCGGATATGGGGCTCCTCAAGGCAGATATAAAAGGGCCACTAATCCAGAGCGACAGAGGAATAAACTAAAATCCCTAATCTCATTGATCCCTCGAAAAAATCTTTCAATTATACTCCACCACTGAGGGTGGCAGCGTGCACACAGAGAGAGATGCAGCAGAGGTAACCATCTCCTCCTCTCATTACCGAGCGAGGAGAACCGAGAGCTCAATGAAACACGATAATGAAATACCACACGCGAGCCGACCGATAGAAAGCTCTGTTCAAAAAGGGGGCTGTCAAGCTGCTTTATGACCACGACAACATGGACGTCTGACAATGTGCTGCACGACCGGCAGCAGGAACACTCGGTGGTATCGCTGGGGAAGAATGTAGTTAGGCTTATCAGGCGTGGGAGTGGGGTGGAGGGTGGCAGGGCTACAGAGGAGCGCTCTCGCTGGAGGGTGAGCATTTAAAAAAAGGCTCTACAGGGTAAGGAGAGGAGAGGAGAGGAGAGGAGAGATAAGAGGAGGAAAGGAAAGCAGGGGTACGAGGCGAGGAGAGGAGAGGACAGGAAAGAGGAGAGGAGATGAGAGGACAAGAGAGGAGAGGAAAGAGGAGAGGAGAAGAGAGGAGAGAAAGAAAGAAGATAGGAGATGTAAGAGGAGAGAAGAGGAGAAATTCAGAGAGCTCCACAGATGCAGGCACAACTAAGTGACCCAGTTTAACAGCCTAAAGCCTGCTACCTATTATCACAGGGGGAGCGTGTTTTTCTCCTGCAGCTTCAGCATGGAGGGCAGACCCTCTCTGATATCTGTGTGACAGCTAGAGGGCTGCTGCTGCTGCTGCCTGCTGCCTGCTCATTGATTTAGGGGTTGTGTTTTTATCCTGTTCATTAGAGCTTTCTAAGAGGTTGGAGCGCTTGTAGGTTCGTGACATTTCAGCTAGTCACATCAAAGACTTTGGCAAAGGGGGTATGCGCGGAGCAGCTGGGGGTACGAGAGCTGGGAGCCTAAGGTTGAAATTGGTTATATATATACACGAGCGTAAAAAAAAAGACAGATGAGCCAGGATCCCTGTGCTCTATTTTCTTCTCTTTCGATATTCTGCTCCCTTAAAAACAAAAATAAGTCCAGCTGCACCTCCTGGACTGACGGTGACCTTTCAAAACCAGGTTAGAGAACCTGTTCTGCGTTTGGCCTTCCTTGCAGTCCCCCTTCTTCCCCGCTGCAAAGCAAATGTTAGTTTTAGAAGTTAGTTTGATCGGGCCAACACTCAGGCAAACGTGGACGAGCAGAGTTTGATGTATGGCACCAGATGCCCGGTGCCAGATGTTGAACAGGCTGACATGCAGGCCTGGCACGAGGCTGGTTTTCGGGGGTTGGCCATGAACTAATTAATCTACTCCCGCCCTGGTTTCACAGAAGGTCACGGGTGGAAATGTGCGGGTTAGCGAATATCTGAGCGTCTGGGTGTACGCGTCTGCACGGAATGAAATAAATACCGAGACAAAAGCTTTTGTGTCTGAGACGGTGCCCGTTTCTGTGAGTGGCTCACTATCAATGAGTGATTGTACGAGCATATGCCTGGTATCCTCTTTGTGGGAGTATGTTATGGCCAAAGAGCATGTCTGCCAGTGAGAGGATAAATTGAAACAAGATGTGCCGGGCCCTCGCTCCTTTGAAGGTGTTCCACATCATACCTCTGATTCTGTCGGAGGGTCGGAGCACCACCATAAAAGGACACTCTGTTTACCTTAACCTGCGAGCGTCTGCTCGCCAGATGTTGCAAAGTTTTTCTTTCATCTCCTCACACGAACCTTATTTTTATTTTTACAGCGAGTTTGTTGCTCTACATTTTTGCACTGGTGGGAAGGAAGAAAAGTCAACTTTCCTTCTGCTGGAGGGAGGAGAAGCTAAATTTGAACAATGTTTAATTTGACTTTGAAAAGCTCGCCGGGATTTGAAGGATTTGGGTGGAGAGGCAGACCAGGTTCACTCCAGTCTCTCCGGCACTGATGAGGACATTGATACCACAGCGAGGCTGAGATCTATAAACATGGCCTTTACCTACACATGTCGGACTTTGTCTCAAAGTCCCTGTTATTCTAACAGAAAAGTTGCCCTTGCTTCACTTACAGGCTGATTGCTGACGGCGGCTAATGGCTATTTAACGTCATTTTCTTGTCCTTTAACACAGTAACACAAATGAAAGGGAAATATACGATATCGATGAAACTTAGATGACTTGAATTCTCGAAAGATATTAAAGCATATAAAAAAGCATCTCTTTTACTGTATATATGTGCCAATGACTTATAGAGAGTGAGTGTAACGCAGTTAGATTGTGTTTCATGTTTCATTCCCTTCGAAAAGGGAGTTGATGGTTTGTGTTATGATGCACGACACGGCTTAGTAATGTTACAGCAAGAAGAATGACATCTTGATTTTTCAGCGGTTGCACTGAGGGACCATGTGGTTTGAGGTACATTTTTTCCATATTGTTGGGCAGAGACGCTGGCACGACTCAGTAGGGGAAATCCAGGGGAGTTTGTTCGGCTATAACTTTTTGCGTTCGGCAGAAAAACTTTGGCAAATGGAGAAAAACCCTCAGACAAATCCGCACTCGCTCATTTAATGTAAAACAGATATGCTTTACATGAAAAGCACATATGGTCCGAATGCACTGTGCAAACATTCTGCCAGAGCTGCTGCTCTTATCAGCTTGTTTAAATACCGTTAGAAAACCTCCTTTTTAAATGAAATCAGGAAGGACACTTCACATAGAAATAGTTGTAATGTAATTATTTATAATAAATTGTTAATGTTGAACCTTGAGTTACTGTGATTTAAAAGAGCCATTGAAATTCACTGGCAGTTAAAACCAGCCATTATAAGACCCTTAAAGGGAAAGAGGGGAGGAAAAAAAGAATGAGCACAGAAGGTCACCCGCTTTTGATGCCTCACTGTCACAAAGAATTAAAAACACAGATGGAATAAGTATTTTCCATGAATGAAGGTCTTACAATAGAACTTGATTAAATTAAAAGAGCACAGAACAGCAGCAGAGTCACATTTTACGTGAGGCAGACACATGCTGTTCAATAAACGCAATCGAAAAAAGATGTTGGTTTCATATTTGTGGGCCAAGTACCAGGCTTTTTTTTTTTTTTAAGGATACGGTTTTAAGAGAGGCTTTCAATAAGATTTTTAAGTAAGGCTAATGGATGCTGATAGCCTTTATAAATAAATACATTAGGTGGAAATGAACTTGAGGGAATTTGGTAATCACCCTTAAAAACAAGCAATGAGGACACCTCAACAAACTGCAATGTTTGAGGGAAGATGAATTTTCCTCCGTTCTACGATTTGGGAGGTTGGTCGTTTTCCCGTGTTTGCAGAGAGGTCACTTCAAAGGGAGGAATTTCTGACTGTGATCATGAATAGCTCTGCTTTGATCCGACAGATAACAATCTAACCCTATTGTTTGGTGAACATAAAATAAAAAAAATGTTGGCTTTGAACTTAAAATGTCCCCACAGCTCTTGCTGCTGATTAGTTTTTACTCAGGTGAGTCCATTTGAACTCAGATCCTCTGCAAAGTGTCTTTTTCTTCTACTCGCCAAGGTCAGACAAAAGAAAACCTTTTATTTATTGTTATCTGTAATAATGAATTAAGGCTCTGGCAAATTGAAAAAAAAAAAAAAATCTGTGTTCACCTTGACTTAGTTATTGTTGGTTAGATATTCACAACAATGAATGAACATTTCGGAAGACAGCACACACACCCCTGCTTCCTACTCACTCTGCTCTGTTGCATTTTGCTCCTTTAATACATCCATCCCCCTGCACAACCCCTACAGACTGGCTGCACAAAGAAAAAAAATAATAAAGGAGAATTTTCCCTCATTTTTCTTCCTATTATTTCCTACCTGAAACCCCTAGTCTCACCCCCCCCTTTGCTGTCGGAACACAAGTGACAGTGCTTTCATGAGGATGCTTGATTAGGGAGAGTGCAGTGTACTCGCTGGCTCCTGCGGCTGTTGTCAGGCTTGTCTCTGCGCCACTGCCTCTGCTGGTGAGATTCATCCTGTTTGTTTTGTTACAGTTGCAACATGTTTCCCTCTGAGCTGATATGCACCTTCACTCCCTGGAAAGAAAGAGAGAGGGGGGGGGGGGTTCACAGGCGGAGGAGCCGAGGCGGGTACCTGCACCGGCAGATACTGTACATAACGCTTACGGTGATCCTTTGTTAGCTCTGCTTTGAAGGCGTCTCCACACCTTTTTTATGTGAACACAGATTCATATATTGCACAGCGGCTGTATGACTATATAGCACAATCACACACCATGCTACTGTACATCCTGCTCCGTGACTGGAGGTTATTGTGTTAGCGTGTGTTTGCGCGTGTGAGTGTGTGTCAGGCGTACTCACACCTGCAGAAAGGTTGTGACTGAATATGTAAGTGTTGCTGCTTGTTTTCCCCTCTGTTGTTCAGTTAGAGTTTAACTCCATCGCCTTTTGCTTGTCACCTTCTCCACTAACGATACATGATTAAATATAACTATGGCATTGTTGAGCTCTGCCTCTTGTGTGGAAGCATGCTATTTAGCCCCTGCAAGAAAAGAGGAACTACAATGGCTCTCAGTAGAGTGCATTTTTCCACCAAGATCCCCTTAGACCCCTTAAATTCTGCACCAAATCCGTCATGTTCATTTGGACATAGTTGCCAAACTATCTAAGATACATGCAAACAGAATCCACATTATCTCAGCTACACATTGGTAGTTCCTATTTGTTACCGTACGGAGAAAAGCCACAAACTCTTAGATGTTAGTGCCATGAATATGCCTGATTATTTTCATTATGAATTATTCCCTGGGAAATTTGTGAAAATGTTATAATCCCGCTCTCAAGATGGTAAAAAAAACAACCAGAAATCTGTTTTTGTGTAGTGGTAGGGCGCAAACCTCCATCAAGGCCCAACAGTCCCTTTTAATTCAATCAAACTGAACAAAATGCATTCACTCAAAGAAATCAGTCCCCTTAATATGCCTGATCTTTTTCATCAAGATCCATGAATTACTCCCTGGGATATTGGGAACAATGTCAAAAATGCCCTATTTTAGCAATGGTAAAGAAAGTGATACAAAATTCCTAGATTCACCCCTTTTTTTCCAGATCCACTCCAAAAGTGAAAGCTTGTTTCTTGGCAATGTCCGATCCTTCCAGACATTTTTGTGGGGAGGTGTTAGTTTGTTATGTAATCCTGCAGACAACCATAAAAACACATTGACATGAGTGCAAAACATAACATCTTTGGTGGAGGAAAATAAAAAAAAGAAAGAGGCAGCAAGTATCAAAGTGTGATATTATTGTCCATTGACACCTTATTTTGATGCAGGAGGATACAAATGTGGTTTGAAAGGTGTCACTTTCAGTCTACTGGCTGTTTGGAACAGACTTAATTATCAGTCCACCAGGGCGGATGCAACCCAACGGACCGATCAACATCTCTCAATCGTGGAGCGCAAAAGCATCTCGAACCACAACAAATGGGCCTTTTCACATTGCAAATTGATTTCATGACGATTTATTAATTGTAGATTATTATAGACCCTAGACGAGAGAGGCGTGAATGGCTGCAAGTAGGAACAGGCTTTTTATCTGACTTAATTCTTCACCCGGAGCAGCAGTGACCCCGCAGATAGCCGGGCCACAGCACTGGACTAAACACCTATTAACTCAGTCTGCCTGCTTTCCAAAGGGAGTCTAATTTCTCTGAAAAATGTCAGACATCATAATAAGAGCTCAGGCTGAATTCAGCAGGAGGAACATTTATCCTCCTCCTCTATCTGCCAGCCGGCACATTTTTATAATGATTATGATTTTGCGGTGGTTATGTGAGAATAGATAATTTTAGGTAACTGGTTTCACTTTTGACAGTTGCTCCTAACAGGGAATGCCTCAAGAGAAACCATCTGTCCAGGCCTTGTCTGACTTTAATAATCATTAAAACACTGTGAGCTCAGCGCAGCATGGAGCAGCTCTCTATGATTCACATCACACACAGCTCGTCCCTCATTAACGGTGCCACCAGGGCCCTTGATGTTGCACTGGCCAGGGTTACCTATAGGCCAGTGCCCGTCTGTTTTTAAAGGGGGGGGTTCAACGAGCAGCTAAAAAGTAAAGTACTGTTTCCATCCAATGGCACACTGATGAAAACGAATGAGTCACTTTAATGTGCGGCTTGCTCCAGGAAGCAAGGCTGCCACTTAACATACAGCTTGAGTCGAAGGTGTGCTGCTGCTTTGCATGCATTAGCAAATCCTGCACAAAGCGTGAAAAGACTGAAGCTGGGGAAGCAGAGAGGCAGGCTTATCACTCTGTGTGGCTCATCTTCCAAGACTGACAGTCTGCCCACAGAGTGTGAACTGTCATGGCACAGAAAACCAAGCAGCTGCTCGATGCTAATTGTGGCCCTCAGGTGAGTAGGCAGCCGACGCTTTCTAAGTCACCTGAACACAGCAAGTCAGAGCAAAGTCAACAGCAGAATATTCAACTCAGAGACCAGCTTTAACTGCAAACGTGCATCAGTCCACTGCCGAATAGAATACTCTATTTAGTTGTTGTTCATTTCTTCCACATATGGATCCTGTGCACTTCTCAACAGCAAATTTGGAATTGGTGGACAGGAATTTGTGAAACTGTGTACGCATCTTCTTAACTCTTTCCCAGCAGAGATCTGCAATGCCAAATGTCTGGTTCAAGCATTAGATTACGGTTTTATTAATCATCATCGTAATCAATTATCAAAATCAAGCATTGCTATTATTATTGTCTGTTCTCGGTTTGTTTCATTATCTTGCACTCTGGCATAATCAGGCAATTTTTTAAACCTATTGAGGGTGTGTGTATGTACAAAACAACTTTAACCCAAACTTTGTGGGAAGATTACTTGAACCCTGCCTGCCTTCAGAGGTCAGTAATAACATTATGGACCTTTTAATGGGCAGAATTTCTCGGGGTGCTGCTGAGTCAGTGTGTTTGTGTGGGAGCAAAAGAGACTGAAAGCGAGAGTAAGTGATATCGGGGTTAAGAGCGCTGCACACAGCTCGACACTGAAGCTACAGCAACTAGAGACCTTGAATGTTGTGTTAAAAGATTAGACTCATTATAACACTCTCACAGGACAAATATAGTATATACATATACAAATATAATATTCAATTTTGTTGCACATTTGTTGTCCTTACTCTGGCCTTGCTGGTACCTTGAAAGGCAGTGTTTAAATCCTAGTTATTATTATTATTATTATTATCTGGGGTTATTAAAAACTCATTTGATATTTATGTGACAATAAAACGGCCACTGTAGTTTGATACAGTTTTATTATTCGGTAGAAAAATGTGGGTTTTTGTCCCTGAAAACAAGATGTCAGACCCAAAGTAGCTTTAAATGTCTGAACAGCTCATTAACTGTTTTATTGTTACAGTGGATATTCTGGGCTACACTAAAAAAAGAGATTGAGCTAGGGGGAAAGCGATATAGAGGAATAAATAAAGCAGCATCACATGTACTGCATACAGCTTCAGACCTGGTGTCGATGATGAAAACTCAATGATTAGATTTGAAAAATAACATTAAAATAAAGACGCGGCAGCCAAATGTGTAAAATAAGCGCCTAAACCCAATCTGTGCGTTTCTTACACCAAAAGCATATGGTGTAAGGACCATACATCACACAATACGCACACAAACACACATTCACACATTATCATAGGATGAACAGTATTTTCAACCTATTTATTCGTGGCCACCCAATAAATGGAACCTGAACGTGAAGAGGAGACAAAATGCTGAATTTCTTGTTTATTTCCAAATGACTCACAATCAAATAAACTGCATATGCTTAGGTTGTAGTCAGCTTTTTAATTGTGACCTTTCCAGCGCTGTTTGTATTCAAGTGTGTTTGGTCTGTGTGAAAAAGAAAAAGAGGGAGGGAGGGAAGAGGAATACGGCTTTCTATCCACCACCCTGTTGCCCTGTGGCGATGACATGGTCTGTAGGAGTTTCTCCATTAGTACGCACTGACCTAATGTAATAAACATCCAGGGCTGATTCCTCCCAGACCATGGCTACTTTATCACAGATGATAAAACCCTGTTCTGGTGAGGCTTGGGGGAGTGCAGGGGGTGAAGGGGGGTGGGAAAAGGGGGGCGGGTGGGTGGGTGGGTTTGGGGGGGGGGGGCTTAAAGGGTGAGCGCAGGCGTCACAGACAGCAGCCGAGACGGACTATCATGCCTTTGCGTCAGCCGCAAACCCCCGTTCCCCTCGCTCCCTCTGTCTGCATTCTGCTTCACTTGTCAGGAAAATTGGCAAGCAGAGGGAATGAAAAAAGCGGATCAAGTTGAGCAAGCTCCCAACTCAGAGGCCATGCCCAGGCGTTGAGAAAAAAAAAAGAAACTAACTGTCCTCCCACTTGACAAAACAAGTGGAGGAGAAGAGGAGAGAAAGAAAAGAAACATTAGGGTTATTTTTAGACCAGGCTTTACAGCTGCGAACAGTTTTTTTTACACCGCAACCAAAAGTTGTCAGCTTTGACTACATCTTCTGAGCGCTCGCTAACCAACCAGGGAATCGCACAAGACACAGCAGAGCAAAGATTAGTTTCTGTTGAGAGAAGTTAAATTTCCCTCTTAACATCGCTGCACTTCCAGCCGAGATGTGTTCAAATGGAAAAGTGTTGGCCGGCGGTGCGTGGTTCTGTCCTGCAGCCGCGAAACTTCACCAAGTAAAATGTTCTTTTTGCACTAAAATGTTCAAATGAGCTGTTCAACATTATCACGCTGCTCATCTCGCCCCGGCAGCTCTCACTCCGAGGACTCGGGGGTGGGATTCAGAATGTGTGGTATCTGTCGGAAAAGGAAGGTGTTTATCTTCGGGGAGATTCTGCCAGAATGTGCACAAGGAGGGAAAAAGGGTTTGAACTCACAAAACCTGAGGCCCAGCCTGAACTTTACACAGACACACACTCGTCCTTTGAGCACTGTGTCAATATCAACACTCTGCCGTGTGTCACTGAAGACTGACTCTTATAAAAACTAGCAAGAAGGGCTCAGTATAAAAGCAAAGGGGGATTTTGTGTGCTGGTGTGGCCACAGCAACACTGAGCTTTAGTGATTAATATACCTCCCACAGTGTGCTCCAAGCGAGTGAGAACCGTGGGAAGCTTTGCAATCCGGTCAAGAGCCGGTCTCGAACTAGTGTATTTTCACTCCTTCACCTCAAGTCAACTCTTGAAGGAGTCATTAAAAGTCTGACTTTTTGACATGTCACACAGAGTAACTTGCCTGTGTCCGTTTGTAACTCTCGGTATGACTTCCACTGCCACTTCAGCTTTTCTCTTAATGCCAAAAGTTGTAAAAAAGAAACTTCTAATGAAGTGGGAGAATTATTCCTCCTTAACTTTTGGACAGCAGTGGAAACTGTAATTCAGACCAATTTGATGTAATCATGTGGACTTAAACAGACTTTACCGATATGAATCTAGATTGTGATATTAGACAATAACAAATTTACAATACAGATATTGCCTAAAAGGTTTCTGTAATGATTCCTATATATAGAAAGAAAACACAAATTTGACCTAATATATAAAAAATTATCAAACTAAACAAGATTTAAATGTAAAATTTGAGTAAAAATCCAGATTATTGTAAAGATGTGAATAAATATTGTAAATAGCAAAAACATGTTAAATCCCAGGGGATTTTTCTGGGAAAGGCTTATATTTTATCTACCGATTATTTTTCACCAATCAATAAATCCGTCAGGCTCTTCTCAAAACAATGGTGAACGCATTAGTATAATTGCCGGTAGTGGAGTGTGAGCTTCTATAAAACTAAGGGAGCATCCTAGAACCTTGTTTGTGTGTGCAGTGCAGTCGCAGTGAAATGGAAAACCACTTGTTGTGGATCTGCTTGGCAGCGATCCAGCCGACATCTGCTGACAAGAAGACTGGAACCGACAGTGGACGTCCACATATTACACAGCAATACTAACTGATGACACTAAGGAAAGCCCAGTAGTGTTTCCCACTCTTTGTTTTAGCCGTCCAGAAGAAACCAGTGTTGTCTGTGTTGTTTCTGGTGAGAGCTGGGTTGGCTCTCACCCTAAATCTTAGCACAGCACGACAGCGAACCCATTAGGAGCCCGTGGTAAACTAATTGTCTGACAGGGGGGCAATGCCCTCCAGTTTTCTCTGCTCCCTGTGCATGTGTGGCCTGCTGTATGTGTGCCGCTAATAATACACAGGCAAAGGATAGCCATGGACTTCTCCGCTTCATACACAAACAGGAGGGACATTACAGTCAGAGAGATGTAATTAAGTGGATTGCTACGGAGGCAGGAACAAAAACAAGCGGAGGAGCAACTTGTTTTCAGGTTTGCTGATTTATCGACTGCGTTTGCACGGGCTGAATGTGGCTGCAAATGTGTGCGTGTGCATGCACAGGGCGGGGGGGATTTGTTAGCCCTGAAAGGATAATACAATCCACAAACAACTGTGATTAAAAGTTCTCCGAAAGGTTACCCTGTGGCTTTTCATGAAAATATACACAAACGCCACTTTAATCCAAAGAAAACAAAGCTACATCTCGGACAATTTCATATATTGCACATTATCTGTGACTCTAAGAGCCCCATTGTACTCAGGAAATAGCCACACACCTCACTGGGAATGTTCTGCACTTACCGCATAATCACCATGTGCTAATTTCATACCACATTTACACAAACGGTTGTGACATCAAAAGGGCAAATGCAACTAAGAAGCATCAGATACGGTTAGAAATTCACCTCGGGAGATGATTTGAACCACATTGTAGTCGGATCTTTAAAAGCTGTAAATCCATCTTTTTTCTAAGATCTACATATAATCTATAGGTGTAATACACCCACAGCCCACCAGAGTGACTCTCTCCAAGTGGGAGGAGATACAATCTTTGCAATTTCTACATTTTTTTTTTAAGAACTTGAAGATCTAATCATCAGTACTTAGCAAATAAAGACACATTGAATAGTCAAACGTTTTCACTTCGACATTTAAGGTGTTGGAATTGATTTACTCTAAAAGGTAGCTGTCAGTAGGCAGGAGGTTCCCCACCGCTGAAGAAAATGAAATCATTCAAAACCAAAACTACTTCTGTTCAATCATCTTCACTGCTAACACGTATAAGCTCTGAAACCCCGTGCTGTGATTGCTTTATATTTAACTGACTGAGGTGTCTTATTCTCAACATGATGAAACTAGCCAGTCCAACATTTGATCCTGGGGTCAGCTCCCGTTGACCCATCTGAGTGATCTCAGCCCTGTAGGAACAATATTTAGACAACCTCCGAAATGAACCACAACCCAACTGTGTGGCCCAAAACGGCAAAGCAAGTTTTTAATCACATTCTGTTCCTGATATAGAAAAGGCTAAATCAGGAGAGATGGAATCAGACTGGTGAAATAGCACACAGAGTTTCATGTGGCTGAGGTCAACTAATTAATTTGTAATGAAGCATAATTACAATTTCCGGACTAAATGGGATTCCAGTGGTCAGTTATCATTCCTGCTATTTCTGGATAGCCTTGATATTACAACCTAAATTAGTCATTATACGAGAATGAAATAATTTTACTGTTAATATCCTGTTATCCCACTGTATTAACATTGCTCACACATTTGATGGTTTATTAAATCGCTATGAAGGTTTTGAAAATCCATATTTAAACGTTCCCTTCAGGGAAGACAGAGAAACAATTCCAGACAATATCATAACAGCATTTGACATTATTGAAGCCTGCTATGACAGAGAGTGGCTTTTTGATTAATACCTATACATCACAGCAGACAGTAACAGGGGAAGTGTAAACGCTGCGTAGGAAGTGACATTATAAACCAAACGGCGCTTATTCAGAACAGTCGTAAACATCCATGCGCTTTAATTTATGCTCTCGTCTTTTTTCCCTGACATTGTTATGATAGTGTTCCTGCAGATTCCGCCCTGAACTGTTGGATAAGGTGCGATCCAGCAGCTCAGTGCTCTCCGGCTTAAGACTCCCACTTGAGCTGGAATTTTAACTGCAATGCTATCAAATCTGTCTCCATGCTGAGAGAGCTGGGCGCACTTCCTGCTGACATATTTGCATTTTCATACATCTTCTGACAAATCTTGGGGGATGCAGGCCATTAGGAACCTGGGCTAAAGGTACTATACATGAATGCTAAATGAGCTGTTAAGTAAAATCACCATCCTCATATTTCCTGTCCGGGGAGCTTGGCAGGCCCTGTCTAACTGCTGGTAGTGACATATTGCTACAAATGTGAGTGAGCGAGTGGAACATATAGGCTCCCTTGCAAAGCAGGGAGGCCATGTTGCTCATGCATTATTTGTTCCTATGATCAAGGTCTGTTAAGCGATTATGCATTATACATTTACAGGAGAATTACTAGCTTTTTGTCTTTTTTTTCTTTCCTCTAGTGTGCTATATAGTTTTTTTCTTTGTGTTTATGTGAATGATCTACAAAGTTAAAATGCTCAAAGTCAGGATGACGGATCAAAAACTGCCCCTAAAGCTCCTCCCACATTCGCACAATTCAAGGCTAGCCACTATTGACAACGGCCCCCCAGAACAAAGCCAGGTGAAGCGAGCACTGATTCAAACATTTACTACACATGTGGAAGCGTTGGCCAATCAGAGCAGACTCGGCTGTATGCGAAGGGGGGGCATTAAAGAGACAGGCGCTAAAACCTAGCATTTTAGACAGAGGCTGGAAAAAGGTCAGTATGAGGAAACGGATGCTTTTTCTGAACATTAGATTAGTAAACCTTTTCAAGTACAAATTACAATCATGAACCTGGATATGAGCACAACATGTCTCCTTTAAATATTACTGGTGGATCCTTGACTTATTAACCAAGGCATTATAAAATATTTCTGCCTGCTTTCTCATGCATCATTACTATTTATGTGTTTTTTCTACTGCTGACTTATAAAAGAAACATTGATTTAGTTCATCTTACATATTTTAGACCACCAGACTATTTTGATGTTTCATGAAATGCCAACATCGATGTGCTATCTTTGCATCATCATCAGCCAATCCTCTGCCCGAAACACAAACCAACAAGAATCAAGTGGTTCGAGCCTGGTGTGTTCTCGCATGCTTCACATTTGAGTGCTCTGTATGAGCTGCCCTTGTTTGCATCGTGTTCAGGTTAGTGTTCCTGAAGATCAATAATTGAAAGGTTTCTGAAACCGACCTTTGGCGTGATTAGTCCTCCTCTATACTGATGCCATCTCCAGTGACTTCTACGCCGATGCTCTACTTCACTTTGAAAAGCCGTGCCTCGGCCCGAAAATGTAAATTCGAACCAGCTCTGCGTTGAACTTAATTCTTTGCTCGCTCGCTCTCTGTGTCTCTCTTCCTCTCCCTGCGTCTCCCTCATCTAACCACACATCAAAGCGTGGGGTGTTGAAGCCCCGTGGTGAGTGCTCCAGAGGCCCAGCGTAGTCCACATCCACCGAGGTGTCTGCATGTGAGCCAAGTTTAGAGAATCACCAGGACTTTCAACAACCTAAAATCTTGTAAAAGTGGGATTATGATTTCTGATTCTCTTTTATATCCCTGAGTCTGACAGCGCTGTCGGCCTAATACCAATCAAAACAACCAATTGTCGAGTAGACGGATAACCTCCGTCTCAAGGCGGGTTCTAGGCCCGTGAAGGAAAATGAATCTGACTGCATTTCCACAGAATAAAGCTATTCAGACACGGCTGCCAGGGAGTGCAGGTTAACAGCAGCCAAGTTTACATCCTTACATTTATGAAGGAGGTTAATACAATATTTTGCTATCACTTCCCACCGTTAGCTTGTCTTTTGTTGATCAAGTACACACATTGACACACTTTGCACAGGCTGGAGGAAGGATGCGTGTTGAGTGGTCTATAATTCAATGAAACGCAATCCAAAAGAAATTTATATCATATTTTTTTATTCCAGCTGTTACTTCAAATGAAATGTCAAACCCATCCCTGCTTCAAGTGATCTATAATGTGCGTTGGTGAAAAGACAATTGCTTTTCAAAACTATGGGAAATTAACCACATTTAACATCTCAGTATTAATTAATGAGCATCATTTATCAAGTGCGTATATAGTGTGTATATGTATTATTAGATATCAAGAATGTATAGGCTATGGGAGTTATCAGACAGCATGTACGGCACAGATAAAGATGTGATGTTTCAATTTCTCGTGTACTCATAGTAATTAACGTGACATGGTGGGTATGAAAACATATCCAGGTGAAAGAAGAGAGACGAGGGAGGCATTAAAGCCCTTGTGTGTGTGTGTGTGTGTGTGTGTGTGTGTGTGTGTGTGTGCGTGTGTGTGTGCGTGTGTGCGTGTGTGCCTTGAGGCTTGCATAATTTCCAGCTCTTTTAAAATATTCTGTTAATTGCGTTTCATAGCTATTAGTCTGCCAACTGCACACTGGAAAGAGAAGAGACACACAGCATTCCTCATTACACACCCTTCTGTTTGGGACTTACTCGATAAATGTACAGTTTATATAGTATTGGCATTCGGTTGCTAAGATGCAGAAAATACAATATAAGAAAATAAGAAATGAGGATTTTCCTTTTCTTGAGATGAAACAGAATGCAGGTGACCATCATCGATTCATCGATTCCTAAAGTGTCAAATCCATTGATACTAAAACGCAGCATCAGATTATTCAAACTAAAACAGGGCCGGCAGCATTTTCCAATTTACTTAGGCGCATAGCGTGGAGACGTCGGAGATGTCAGACGTAAATGTAGCATAAGTGATGCATCTTAAATCTAAAACCTATTAATGCAGATGTAACCTCGGGAGGTAGAGCTATCCTCAGCTCCTCCAGAGTGTGTTGAGACGTCCTTGAGCAAGAGACACTGAACCCCTAACTGCTCCCGATGCTGCATCATCGGAGGCAGCGGGAACGTGTGTGTGAAAGTGGAACTGAGACATAAGCTGCTCTCAGACATGCACTGAACTCCAGATGTTCTCTCGAAATTATCGGGAGGGCGGGACTGCACGTGAGGATGCAAATGTCAGGAGTCAGGTGCTCTGGATGTGGGTCGACGCCAGTGTTCATGTCCTGAATGCAAACACATGGGATTTCTGCATTGGAATCTAACGTCATGTCCTTCCCGCTGCTCTACCCAGACGCCGGCCCTCACCTGAACACTCCTGATATTTTCCTGCTGTTGTGTTTGCGTCTGACCTATTGTCTGGACATATTCCGGAGTTCATAGCTTTAAACTGCAATATATTATAAAGGCGTATCCATGAAGTAATTGCTTTAATTCCGTCCATTTCACAAAACTAAACATATGCGAAATGTAGGTGACTGACACTAACATATTAGTTGACATAAATGAAAAGCATGTTCTCCAGCTTCAGAAAGCTTGTGCATTCAAGTTGTTTTGCCGGATTTGTAAAGAAAAATCACTTGACTGCATTCACCTGTATTTTTAGAAGTGGCTAAAAATGTTCCTAAAATCTTCCGAATGCCTTCGAGACCTTGAAAAGCCCCTGGGAGAGGATTGTATTTTTAGTCCTAAAAGATATGTTTTCTCTCTAGGGGAAAAAGAGAGAGAAGTGACAAAAGGTAAATTATCTTGACGATGCCAAGGGGCGGACATGTTTGGCTCCTATATTTTTCATCTGGTTACCTTGGGCTCAAGTTCTTAATGCGGAGCTGCTGCTCCTGTCGTGACCCGCAGCAGGTTTTTGGAGGATCTGTCCATGTGTTTTACAGCTGTGGGTCTTTTAACTAGAAAACCTGGTGGAAAGATGGGGTGTGGACCAGAGTGGATTAATGACCACTTTCCTGAACACTGCATTAATATTTGTGGATGGTTCTGTCAGTTTCTCAGGAATTATGAATGAATCTCGGTGGGAAAAAAGAGGTATGATCTCGAGATCCATGATGATATCTGATAGAAATGTGTAGAATTGTTTGGCCTTGACGGATGTGCTATTCTAGTGTTACTTCTGTTTGGCGGTTGTTGTAAAATGAGCGCAAATGACGAGGGTGGAAGTGAAAAGAGCTACACAACAGTATCTTTCAATCTAGACATTTCAAAATCTGCACTTAGTCGAGCACAAACTGCTGCCAAGTCCCAATCGTCCCCTTTCATTCAATGAAGCCGCACCCAATTTCACTCAATTGTTCTCTGGGAAATCAGGGTAAATGTTGAAGAACTTCCAAACTAGCAATGTTACAGAGAGTGTTTTTTTCTGTCCTTTATCTGCCCCCCGATCAGCATTCAACCAAAATTAAATTTGTTCTTTCCGGACCCATAATGCATCCTTCCAACATGTTTTGTGTTAATCCGTCATATAGTTTTAAAGTTGCTAGTAAACAAGGTACCAAACAAATGCTAAGGGGTGAAAACATAACCACTTTTAACGGAGGTAAAAATAAAAGGTATTACGGTGTTGCGATGCAAAAGGTTCCAATCAGACTAAAACATAATTAAGAATTTCCAATTTATTTTGTTAACATTTCCCAAGCCCCGCGTATCTGACTATTCAAATTAAAAATTTAGTTCTACTGAGTTAAGTGCCAGTTTAACTTGAATTCAATTTTCTGTCTCTCAACATAACAAATAACTGTGTGTTGGGAAAAAAAATCCTCTCATTACCACACCATCATCAGTTTCCTTATTCACCCAACAAATTTGCGTATTTAGGCCACATTATGCATCGTGTTCGCGGATTCCCTGTAGGGCTGTTAAACTTTAATCTAATTTAGTCTGCGACGATTAAGGGAATTTTGCAAGATCTTGAATAAATTCACCTTCCGTGGTCAACATGAATAAAACTGGTCTGTTAGCGTTTAGCAGCTGAACTTACGAAATGTTGACTTTTAAAAATTCATCCATCATGAAAATGCGTAAAAAAATAAGGTATCTCAAATAAATGTCTGAGCTACAGACAAAAAAACGAACCCACAGAGATATAAACAGGAACAACGCGGCATAGAGCTGCATAGAAACTGCTCGGAGCAGATTGTTGAAAAAGGCAGAGGAGCATATAATCACAGCTCATCAATTCACCACATTACCACTGTCCATAAGTATCACCTTCTGATTTTCAGCTGAAAGTCAAATCTTTATTTTTTTCCCTCATGGTCTCATCTCACTCTAAATGAAGACAGACAGATTCGTTTATTTGCATAATTCATCTCCTGTATTAATTTGTTATTCATAGGATACAGCGAATTAGCAGAAGTGTTTCCTCCTCTGTCTTCTTCAGATATCTGCACTTCCAGCTCGAGTGTGCTGCGGAGGCATTTGACTTCTTGATTGAGTGACAGCTTTTATTTTAATTAACGTCTGTTGCGACACTCTCACCAGTAATTTTAACCGTTAGCTTTCCCTTTTTTTTTTTGGTGCTTTCCTGCTTTCATCAGTTCAATGACCAGGATGCCACAGCCTTGTCACATCTGCATAATAACTACTCAGAGTTCATTGAGCTCGGCCAAGGAGGCTCAGATGTTTTTCTTCTTTCACTGATTATTTTTTCACTTTGACGTCAGGGTCGATGGGAATGAAAATCTTTACCAAAATAAGATTTGAGGGGAGATGTGCTTGTCATGACTCAGAGTACCCGCAGATATCACTCTGCTCAGGGGCTGGCAAGTGCCACGATTAAATCATAGTGACACATTGTGAAATGTGTTTGGCCGTGATTACATGAAACAAATGGTCTTTTCCTTTTTGCCTTTAGGAAAATAAAGTGTGGCATTTACAAAGAGAATTTGTATTGGTCTCTACATCTGATCCACTGACTTAATAGGGTAACAAGGAATTAGGTTTCAAAATAAAACATGATGCAGCATTCACAAGATGATTTATAATGGAAGAAAAGAAGCCGTGATCTGTCCAATAATTCTAGAAATCTCTGTCTATATGTGGCTTTTATCTCAGGAAGTGTACATTGTACTGGGTTCAAGTTTGGTGTGTGTATAGTTAGGTACCAGAGGAAGCGCATCGTTGAATTTGGTGCAATTTGGATTTATGATATGTTCAATATTGATAAACTGTGAACAACTAGGTGACCAGTGCTCTGTAGCAGCAGGCTCGAAACAACAGATTTTCAGTTTGAGATTCTACGATTGAGTCGATCTTCCACCGAGTCCGGCAGTCGGTCTTCAGCGCCTCAATTACTGCAGGTCATTTTTACTGCTACCAGCATCACCACACACCATTAAACAGCTCGTTCCAAACACACACGTATAAAAACAAGCACTGCACTAATTCATTATAATTTACAAACAAAGCTTCGTGGACTTTTCTATTCAGGCTTCTTTGAGTGTTTGTCTCTCTGGTTCTAATTAATAAGATAAAATGTGAAAATCACCTCAGCCTCCTTCGTGTGAGCTTATGTTCCACTGTGAGATTAATGCACATCGACCTCATTATCAATGTCTGACTACTACTACTGTGAGAAAGAAAACTTTTTTCTTTTTCTTTTTTTTTTCCATTTCACTCTGACGCAGACAAATACCCCCTGAATGAAAAACAAGCACTGAAATCCGAGTACAGTCGGCAGGTGCCCATCTTTTCCCACCGTGATAATTCTTCACTTCAAGCACATCAGAGTGCAGCCTCGAGGGACGGGGATGGGAAACACAGATAGAGCCTGTGCACTTGTTTTAGGGATGGCAGAAGAGAGAAGCCGAACCTGTCACATCAATCATGGCTCGGTTTTCTTTTTCCACACCAAGTTGAAGCAGTAAATCACATTTGTTACCTTCTCCTGAGAAATATATTAACAATTCAATGGAAAAGATCACCAGGGTCTAAGAAATAATATAGTCATACGTGACTGAAAGGTTCAGTGTGTAGAATTTAGTGACATGTAGTGGTCATGTTGCAGCTGAATACCCCCTCACCTCACCCTCCCCTTCCAAACATGAAAGAGAACCTGTAGTAGCGTTCAGTTGTCATAAAAACTCAAAAGGTGTTTAGTTTGTCCAGTATGGGCTACTGTAAAAAAAAACATGGTGGCCTTCGTAGAGAGGAGCCGCTCCCAATGAAAATATAAAAACACACGACTGAAAACATCACTAGGATTATTTTATAATCACTTTCTGCTAATATATCCCTTTCACCTGAATCTTACACACTGAACCTTTAACCTTCCAATAGTTTGTCATAAATAATGACCAACTTTACCATAATCTGTACATATAACATCAAACTCCATGATCATATCAGTACATTTATAAGTAGCGTTAATCTCAACCTTAATGTATGATCTTGGTTAATGTGAGCTGAAGTGTTACAGCACATTTTTCATATTTCTGGGCGTTGAAATCCCCCAAAAATAAAATAAATGGAAATTTTTCACTCAGCAGAGCACCAACCTCCGCCAAGGCCATTCAGTCTCCTTACAACCAATCAAGCTTCACCACATTGAACAAACTCAGAGATAAAAGTCCCTTACAAAAAGAAGGTATCCTTTTTTTTTTTCAAGACATCGGCAGAAATTTATATTAAAAAATGAAAAGTTACAAAAAATAAATCCTGTATCAACCTCTTAATTGAATCAGCTTCAAAACATCTATAGGTTCTTCCTGGGCACATGCACAACCCCCCCAATCCCCACCCACCCACCCACCTATCAAGTTTCAAAGTAATCGGTTGAGTCGTGTTTGTGTAATCCTGCCAAATACAGCTATGAACAAATAACTTCCTTATTGGCTAAATATTCAAAGTAAACCCACGTCTCCCCAAAACTCTACAGCGCTGTGATGTTGAACTGATATAAAGTCAATTCAAGGTGCCTCCGCTGTTTCAATGACAAGCTCATGTTACAAGATATCGCAGCTATTTACAAAGCCAGCATGCTCATATCCCAAAAGCCTCCACATACCGCATTCCTCCTCTTTTTCATCTTCCATATTTACATTTGTTTATGCACTGTGAGTGTACTACACAGGGATGCGCTGAATTGCATTGCATTCAGTAGCTGGCATTGTATTCTATTCTATTCATGTGGATTGGTGCCATGCTAATCTCTTCAGCTTGGCACAAAGTAGTTTTCTGTTTTGCATTAGGGAAGAGAACAACAATCACATTTAGTTAAATTGACAAATTGATGGACAAACTCAAACTGCATTCAAACTGATCGGTACAGATCATACTGTGCATTATTCTTATTATTATTCTAGCTCTATTGCCACAGCATGATTTATCTGATGTCCTCACACGTTTTACATTATTTTTTTAATGTAGACGAAAGACAATCTTGCTTTAAACGATGTAGACGCAAATACAGCCATGGGGTCTAATTTAAAGAGAAATACTTGCAAGTCAGTCAAAGCACAATTACTTATCTTCCTTGAATTGTTCAGCCCTGATTATTACTGTACAATACATCACAAACCACCACTCGCAGGTTTTTTGATTCACTGTAATGAAACATTCACATTCTTACAGGAGAGATGAATATCTTTTAACAGTATAATATAAAAAGAAGTAACTGCATTTCAAGGTAAAACACACACACACACACACACACACACACACACACACACACACACACACACACACACACACACACACACACACACACACACACACACACACACACACACACACACACACACACACACACACAACATATAGCATTTGATTCCCAAACAGACTAAATACATTTCAATACATTTCAAGAGCGTCATTGAATTATAATTTTTTTTTAAATCTGTAGCTTCAGTATTTTTATCAAGATTTTCAATTAACTGATCACAAAGAGAGAAGAACCTGCGTCACCGAGATTAAAGATTTAGTCGTGAACACGAGAATAAAAGTCTCAACGAGCTCTCGCTGCTTCCTTCCTTCCAAACAGAGCAATAGGCATCATGTCTCAGAGACAACTGTTCCATACAGTCATAGTCTGACTACTGGTTACACAGACCAGTGGTTTAATATCTAATCAATCTGAATGAATTATGAGCTCCTGTCAGCTCTATTCGAAATACATAGGCTTGACCATTTCATTTTTAATTAACCCCTAGTACAACATATTGGAGAGCTGTCCCTGATGTCACCTTGTATAACGGCTAATAGAGGGAAATGGCCTTACATTCTCACATAACGAATCTGAAATCAGGCTGGAAAGTGAATGTCTTTGGCCACAGTACAGCAGAGTTTGTACTACTTATCAAGTGATTAAGGCAATCTCTTTATTCGACTCCAGTTTCCATGGAGACGAGGCTTGATTTGACGAGCACAATGCGTGTGTGTGTTTGTGTGTGTGTGTGTGTGTGTGTGTGTGTGTGTGTGCTCTTTAATTTGCACAGAAATATGAGGTAAGAAAGCGATACTGCTGAAATTTAAAAAAACATATATATTCTTGGTGTAAAATGTACATCCTCTACTATAAGACTTTAGGATGCTAGTAACCATGGCAACCAGGAGATTATAAAGAACACAATCCCTATGCGTTTGATTTTAAAGGCTGCACGTCTCCCCTGGATGAGAAGGACTATTTACAAGAAAGACTACACTGTACGCAACACTGGCCCAAGGCAATGTACAGTGGCTGGAAAGCCAGATGTGATTTTAAGTGATTGAGGTTTTCAGTGCTAGGTTAGAAAACAACAAAAAAACAACTTGAAAAGCTGCAGGGTGGAGATTTTTACCCGAGGCAAGTCTTGTTTGATGAATAATGCAGGCGTCTTACTGTATGATCAACAAAATTGCAGAAATCCTTGAAGCACATGTTTGTGTGTCTTTCACACTCGGTTGTATGCGATGCGATGTTTGTGTTTCTAAAATGTCGTCCGTGGTAAAAACAAAATGCTGGACGAGTATAAATCCAATGCATGACAGTAATGGCCTACAGCCTTAAACATTAAAAGAGATAATCACAACCTTTGACAGTGTCGACGCACACTCATTATCAGTCTCACAAAGGAAGGATTTATTGCCAAGCTGATGCATGAGATCACAGCGTGAGTGGTCTGGTAAATTTGGTTGTTTGACGGTATCATTATGTAATTATTTAACCTGATTAAAACAGCTTCAATATCATTTTGATGTGTCACTGACTGGAGGACGGTGCCTTTACCTGTCCCACTCAGAAATGCCTCTGTTACTGATGAATATGCTGGTTCGGGTTTAGACGATATGCAAATATAGCAGATCACATTTTCAAAGTATATTAGCTTCACCCAGATAAAACTGCGATTATCTCCCTCGCCACTCCAAAACAGCAGTTTCACTCTGACTGTTTTTAGAGCGGTGAAGAACTAGTAATTTCTGGTAATGTTGTGTTGACTAGATAAAGCAGAAATATCAGCAATATGTCAACGTTTCATGCTGTAGTTGTTATAACCCTATGCCTTGGTATGGGCCGGTACACTCTCTGGTATCGGGAAGGGAAAATGGTTTTGGAACATCTTCAGCGAGAAGTGTCAGTCATGAATGATAGTCAGCATCTTAAACTGCCAGAGTCAGTCCCAGCAAGAGTAATACCCAAATGAAAAAAACCTTTGTTTGTGTCAGATATTCACCAACGAAACCTGAATATCAGGAATTGTAAAAGGAATGTTGTGTGTTTGTTACTATCACAACACCGGCTACACACTGTTAAAGCCGGTTTCAGCTCAGAGAGCGGGGCGACACAGTCGGAGCTTTGGTCAAGTGATTGTTAAGCTTTGTTTTCTGTAAATGAAAACGGCTAAACTGCTTAGATTGAGCCAAGCTGCGTTAATAACCACTTGAGGCAGCAGGAGAGTTGCTTTGATTGATTTATCACAGTGGAGCATTTTGTGTTATATGTGCGATTACACAGAGCGGGGTACTTACATCTTCTTAAATATTATAATCAGGGTAAGTACAACACTTGGATATTTTTATGATTAGGGCTCAAGTGTGTGATCACTTGTGTAAACTGAGTGACAGAGACGGACTTGTTTGGGAGTTGAGGAGCTGAGAGATGTCAGGACACACACATATCGCATCAAAGAATTATCAAAGGAACTTCAATTTATATTTTCCAGCGGATTTTGTAAATTCAAGCATTTTCAATGGTCCATGTCTATGTAAGTCTGTCTTCAAGTACTTCCTCAAGTATTTCACAAACTTTCAAGGATTTTAAATGCCCATGAGATCCCAGACCGACACACACACATACACACACACAGACACACACTCACCGGATTGACTAAATAGATTGTCAGAGAACGAGGGTTTGGGGACTACCTGAGGAGATACTGAATTCACTTGATCCTAATTGCTCTGTCCTGCTGGGGGGGAAATGTACATCATTACAGCCATTAGTTGTAATCATAGCCGATTAAGGCCAGAGCTAGCATGCACATGGGCTGGCTCATATCGGGCTAAAATGGGCTTGTGCACCGGAGCTGGCGATGGAACCATTACCACATGTGATGAGGAGCAGCACCTTGGCCACTTTCACAGTGAAATGTAACTGCTCGCTCTGATTTCTTTGCTCCTATGTGGGATTGTGCGTTGTGAGGTGTTGGAAAGGTATTGTTCAATGGTAGGGGGTGACTCATGACAAGAAATAATTGGTCTACGGTTGCCACGTGCCACAGGTTAATGACTACATGTGAGGGATTGTGACAAAGCTGGGTCAAATTTCCAGGTCTTAGAAAAAAGTCACTCTTTGTGGTCTCCAGTTTGATAAATATAACCTTAAAGGAGACATTTTATGCTTTTTCATTTCCCTTTTCTGCGAGAAAGTCTGTTTTTTTTTCGTACGTAAAATGTCTGCAAATGGCCGATACTTCTGCATGATCCTGCAACGATGACCCACATTAACAGAAAGCAGGCCTAGCAGCTAAAGTGAGAGCGCAAGCAAACATGTCCAACACGTGCAGTATCTCATTAACCAATCCAAACAGAGCGGCCCACCTAGCCAATCAGAGCAGAGGCCATAAAGAGACAGGAGCTAAAACCAAGCATTTGAGGAGGAGGCTGAAAGGAGGAGCAGCAGCAACGGACAGTATGAAGAAACTGGTGTGTCTCCTGAACATAAGATTATCTAAACCTTTCCAAGCAAATCCCACTTTAAAGTTATGAACCTGGATAGGAGCATAGTGTGTCTCTTTTAAAATACGTTGTTGGTAGCTTTTCTTTATTTTATAGAGTATAGAGTATTATCTTCAAAAAAAATCCCATCCTGTGTTTAGTTGCCACAAGAGAGCCCGGACTAATCCTTTGAGTGCATCCTTTTCTCTGTGGTACATCTATTACACTCTTCTCTCAGGGTGTACAAGCTGCAGCAACAGAGCGGTAGAGGTCATCTGCAGTTCAGTCTGCAATTAACTCTGCACAATTAATTGCTGATTTCAGGAGAATAAACTGTTCAGAAGAAGTAAGGCACAATGTGGAATTTGGAAGGCTATGCTTTGATTGGCTTTCATGGTAGCTTAGAATGAAACGGTTCATGCATAATAGCTAACACTATGCATTAGTATGCCATTAGGTCCCCCTTTTTACATACGGGGATGTGTATGGATTTGGCAGGAATATATAATCAAATAAGTCTTGTGTGTTTGAATAACTGTGTGGTATGGATCTCTGACTGTATTATTTGTCCATGCTGCCCATTAGTTATTCTTGACTTTCATACAAATTAATTTAGCCTTCAGTGGGTAGAGGAAGACGCAGCTCTTCAGTATGCATTGCCTGGGACGTTGCAATTGTACAGTTTGTGCAAACGCACAGGTCAAAGGTGAAAGGCAGTTCCAAACTCAACAGCCCTACGTGACCTGGGGTTTGATTTCTAGAGGCAAAGGGGAAGACAGGAAACGTTGGGCAGACCGTCGCAGCCAGGGCCGTGATCCGGAAAAGACAATTAGGCGTCTTTGTCTTTTTGGAAGGAAAAGACATTGAGACAGAGCCATCCCTTTGCAATTAGCTCAAGGTCTGGCCTTTTTACGGGGAGAAGAAAGGAAGCTGTTGATTAATTTAGACAGAAAGGAGTGTGCGGCCTTTGAGCCATTTTAGAAATGACATGGAGAAACTAATCACAAAAAAAATCCAGCAGCCTCAAAGAAATAGAGATGACAGGCTAATTAGTTTGCATCCAGCCTGGTTCGCGATAGAAAGTATTGATGCTGCGCTTAGTGCGCTGCGAACCAGGGTGTAATGATGAGAGCCAGAGTGTGACTGCCAGCGTGGCCCTGAGACCCAAAAGTTTTCGGGAGGCGTGGGAGGAAAGGCAGCTCTCCCCCGTGACTTGACAATGTTTGTTTCACCATCAGATATTTGACATAATGAGCAATGTGTGTGTGAGTGTGTGAGTGTGAGTGTATGTGTGTGTTTGCACTTTCTAGCAAGCATAGATAGAGGCCGGTGGTAATAAATGGGGAAAAAGAAACTGAGCGCTCCATCTGGTGCTAGGCAGTACAACTTCCCCTGTCAACAATCCCTAATCACTAAAGACAGGCCCTATTAAAGGACACAGGCAGAGATGTCCGGCCCTCACCAGAGCCCCCTCTGAGTGCAAATCATTACTCTCCCTGTGTTAAATAAAGAGATGGCTGTGCCCCCTTCTCTCTTGTCAGCACAGGTCATTAGCCAGTGTTTATATGTGACGCTCTTGACATTTAGGCTAAGGGACGGGGCATAACGTAAAGGCAAAGTTAGACTTTGGATAATGAGGGAAAGGAGAAATGTGCGAAAATGTAATGAAAGTCATGACAAGCCAGTATTTATACAGTCTTCCCATGATTAACCTACAGACAAAAATCATATCTTATATAGAACTAACCTTTGGAGAGAGTCATCTTTCTAATGCATTTGTGTGAAATCCTGGGATGGACAGTCAAATTCACAGTAAGATCATTTAAATGTCAGATCATGCTCCTATGGTCATGGAGTAATGTTTTAAATCACATGTCACATGCAATTTAATTATAACACGCAATGATCAGTTATTAGGAAGGAAGAGGTTTGTATGTGGTTGATAATCCTACACTGGGACGTACTCTGTTTGCTACTTTCACTTTGCGCAGCTCATTTTAATATTTCAGCGATTAAATGTGAGGCCACTTTTTTAGGGCGATAAATATTTTATTGACTACAAGCTCATCAAGTTTATCCTCTCGGTGACACACAGTATCACACAATGCAGCATCTAAGGGTAGAATCCACCACTGCAGGGAAAGAAAACGAGGTTCAGAGTGAGTTTGAAGTTCAAGTTTTAATTTAAACAAGGTAAGAGCGGTCGATTTCAACTCAGGCATCGTTTCAAACGCCAGGTTTCTGCAGATTTTAACAAGATCAATTCAAGACTTTTTTAAGATGGATGAAATTCAAGATCTATGTCGAGTGTGACTGATATGAAAGAATATTGATGACCCAGAATTATTCAAACTTCACTACATCCAGTAGAAAAATAACTCTCTAAAACTACAGAGACGATAAGAATCCACATCGTCTTTCCACAGCCAAGCCAATTGTACTGAGATCAGTTGTTCTTAGCCTCTTTTACCCGTTCCACATTGGTATTGTTTGTAGTTTTGTTACAGCTTGCTAATATCCTTGAGAAAGAAGAACTATAACTCTCACCTAGAGACATTAAAAACTATGCATTCCACCAAAAATAACACAAATAATTGTTGCGTTTAAGGAGTAATTACACAATTATGACCTACCTAAACGTATTTAAGACTTGGTACTACTTTAACATCTTTCAGAGTTTTTCAAGTATCAATTTGTCAGACCGCTGGAAACCCTGCCAGTATTATACATGAGCTAAAGCCTTTTGGATCAATTGAATATGTGCGATCAATGAAGAATTATACTCTTCAAATATCGAGCTGGGATTGTGTACATTGATAAATAGATGCAGTCAGATTTTCTCCACCCTCAGTTAAGGCTGCCATTTAATTAGGAGAGCTTTTACTTCAGGTTAATGTGTGCTGTTGAATGGGAGACCTCATTGGGTTTGCGTTTAAAGGGATTTAGCTGTGACGATGACCAAAGCTCCGCACCAGCGATGTCTCTCCGACAACACGTATGGGGCCAGGGGAAAGCCAGCTCTGACCACCTGTCAACTTAAAAGCCATTTAAAACAAACAGCACGCAGGGATGCAGGGTGAATATTGACTTGTACTTTACCCAGGGGACGGCAGAGCAGAAAGAAAACAGCGGGATGTCAAAGAAGTCTGAGGAGGCGAAGACACTGTTTTCTTAACCTGGACAACTCTGTCTACACTTCTCTATCTACAACTGGGAACATATTTCTGAGGATATGTAATTGCGGTCAGATAATATTTTTTACCAACATAATAAGCATATTTTCTAAATGACGCATGTGGCAACACGCTGATACTGAACGTAGCAGTAAATTGTTCACACACATCGTATTTACCTTTCCCAACAAATATCAGATTTTGTAGTTCTCTGACCATGAAAACATTTCCTACAAAACTTATTAAGTTTTTCATTTCACTTGGGTAAATAGATTTTCTTGTGTGCATTGTGATTTGATGAAAAGGGCCAGACCAGGGCTTGAAAAGCCAAATATCACATTCCTTCTGTGAATTGTGTACATAAGTGGAGCCCCCACAAATTAAACAACACAGCAGAACTTCAAGCTAGTGAGTAAACTTACAAACATTATAACTTAATTCAACCATACAGGGTCAGGAACAACCGTGAGCAAAAAGCCGGTATCTTTATATTCTAAATTTTACATATATACACATATTCCACCTACCTCATGTATATTAAGTATCCGGAGACATCCTTTCCATATTTATTTATAGCATCTGCACTCTGCATCATTGCACTATTTCTCCATGTTATTGTCATTTCTGTTGTGTCTTATTATCATACATATATTTCATACTTGTACATAGGTACATATTAGCTGAACCTTGTTCTGCATTGTTGTCCTGTTATTTGTCTATTTGTTTACATTGAGCAGTGGAAAACCGGAGTCAAATTCCTAGTACGCGTAGGCATACATGGCAAATAAAGCTGATTCTGATTAAATATGATATTTTTTCCTTGTTACACATATTACTGCAGTATGACTGGTTAATAGGTTAATACTTTTATGCTTACTGTTAGAGAAGTCATTTCTAGAAGACAAGGGCTAGTTGGAAATACTTTGGTGCATTGTAAATCAAGAAGTGTGGAGGAAAATAATCACGGTTGTTTTTCCTGTGTGGAAAAATGTGCCAGCGACCGGTAAAACCTCACAGTCATTACAAGTTGTGAGGACGGCTGCTCTTGTGTATTGTAGTCCAGAGGGTTTGGTCTATTCCATTACTTTGTCGCTTCACCGTCCCACACCGTATCTGCTCGAGTCACTCGCCGCATCCATCATATCCTTTAATGTTAGCTTTGCAGGATAAGCAATTTAGAAGGACAAAAAGGGCAGCCTGTGTTAATTCCACGAAGCTCCAAACTTTTAATTAGGACAAGCCACGAAACAACAACAACATTAACAATAGAATACGAAACAATAAAAGGGTAATTATCGTGAAGCCATACTGTGGCTGCCAAGAACATCATAAAACTAATTACCAGTGTCTGACAGCAGATGGTTCGGGGGTGGCAAGTTAAAACTGGGAAGGTATATGTACAACAGAGGAGGCGCTTTGTGAATGCGTGTAAAGGAAAGAGTTGTTGATTCCAAACGGAGGCTTATTTGTAGTTCTCCCGAGTCCACGTCCTCATTGCAGCAGCAGAGCATCGAGGCGGCGGTTCTCAAAATAGGGCGCGGCCTCACTGGGTCACCGAGGGAACGTACAGAGGGAGACAAAGTTGAATGAATATCACTTATGTAGGAAAAATAAACAAACAAGAGTGGAGCCTGAACTGATATGGAGTTTCTGAAGGTCGATGTTGATACCGAAATTAGAGAGTAAACTATCTCCGATACCAGTATATTGGCCAATATAGAAATTTAAGGAAAGGGCTATGATTCCTTAGATGTGGTTATCTAACCCTTATGACAAAGAAATGCAATTGAGGTCTAATCATGTACATTTTAACCGTTACCTTAGAAAACACAAATATTACCAAATATATACATTGAAAAATTTAAGAACGGTTTTAGGGATGACTGTCACAGATCGTTCGTTATAACTGCATATGCATCCCACACATGCATTCGGGATGAATTAATTAAAACTTGAATGAAGAAATAAACATACTTCCTGCCTTAGTTTCCTAAATTAAAGGTTTTCATAAATGTATATTAACGGATAAGTCTTTGAAAGGCTCATATTGGCTCATAAATAGAGATTGCTGATGCTATAGTGCTGACCTTTACTTCACTAAAATGAAACTTAGATCCTTTTTCATTAGTTGCTTCCCCTATTGTTGGTAGAGATTGATAAAGATTAGAAACCTTTTTTGGCTTCTACATGAGACATGCCAGAAAATGTGGTGTGCCACTGCTTTAAAGTGACAGAAAAGTCAAATGATTGACAGCTTCTCTCTGGAATTTAACTAAAGCACCGGGCCAGCGGGATGTTCAGCCAGCTCTAACAAGAAGCCCTCCTATTATTCGGATAGGAGATGAAGGGAGAACAGACATTACGGAGTCACAGACACGACAAGACACTCATGAACTTTAAACTTCACAGACTGGTCTTGTCCAGCACATTTTTAATTGCCTTCAGATGTTATGAAAAGTGACCATTACTGCCTGTAGACCTGGCGGAACAGATTAAATTGGAGGCAAAAGGCTCAGGCAAGGTCAACTAATGCGTCAATTAAAGAGGAGAACAAGCAAACATGACCGAGTCAAAGCAAACATCCGTGGAGTGATTTCCAGTTGACATAAAACAGTTTGATGCACACTATGTCAAACTATTACGCCCTGTGCTGGTCACCCGTGAAAAACAAACACTCCATGTAATGGGAAAAAAAACATATTTGTGTATGACAGAGTCCACTAATGGCACATTGGCAGCTCTGTGGTCCTTTTTAACAAAGCCAGTGTTTCATTTAGTTTAATGCTGTCGAGACTCTATCTTGGATTTACAATCTTTGTTCTTTATACGACCATGAGAAGCCTGTTTGTAGACTCTGCAAACTGGTGCCACTTATCGAATTTCCGGACTGATCACTCAGAGCCATTTAAAAGTCTGAACCTGGAACATGTTGAGGACACCACTTTATATTCCTGAAAGCATCATGGCTGCATTCCAAAAGCACGGGAATAAATGTAATTAACAATTATGGGCTGCCCCGCTTGACATCTCATTATTTGAGCTTTCCTGATGTCCTTCGCCTTCCCCCGCCTGCATCTCTATCTCACCGTTTTTCAGGGGAAAGCGCACAATGACAGCTGGGCTGAGACAGACAGGAGTCTACCACCACGCTTGTGTTTAAGTACATTTTTGGCTTGGGCTTCAAAACTGGGGGTGGAAAGAACTTCAAGCAAACAAGTGGATTAGAGAAATCCATTTGTGAGGCCTGACACTGTGCTGCCTGCTGATATTCTGACATGAAAAAAGGAGTCAGTGGGTATGTGGTATGCACAAAACAAACACAGAGTCAAACATGTGGCAAGCCATTAGGCCCAGGTGAAGTGGGTGATGGATGATATCTCCGCCCGCCTCCAATCGCTCACATCCAGCTCAGCCCGTAGCCAGACTGGGTGAGGTCTTGTAAAACTTCTCAAAGTCACAGAGTGAGCTGACTGTCTCGACTCGCTCTCCTCTGAGCACGGTGACAGCAGCATATCTTTTTCTTCCCGGGTAGCCGAGAATGCTTGAAGTTGTTGCTTATCATAATGACATGCTTTCATTTTACATCTGAAACGCACGGAGGAGGCAAAAACAGCAGATTGGAGCCGTGTGGCGTGCACATGTGAAGACATATCCTTACTTCTTTATATATATTATTCATGTCTCTTCTCATTTGGCAGTCAAAAATATGATCCAATAAGACTGGAGGGCATGGTAACCCCCCCACCCTATCTGAAAAAAGAGAAAAACAGTAAAGAGATTTAAAAGCTAGAAGTCTGTCTATCTGCAGGCAAAGAAAAACCTTGTCACTCGCTCAGTGTTCCCACATTAACGTCAGACTAACATTACTCACCGTAGTCGGCCATATGCATCAAAGAAAAACATCGTGCATGACTGATGAAACACTTGCAAAATGACTTCTTTTTTTTCCCAGGCACACTACACTGGGCTGACAGAAAGCAGCTCTAATGTGAGCACATCGGAGGCTCTTCAACGCTCCAGACAGGCTCACTCTTTGATTTTCCACGGCAATCCCACTTAAAAACTAAATTATTCAGTTTGTTTTGGAGGGAAAGTGTGCGTTTTAAAGTGTGAGAAAGGGAGTGGGCCCTCAAAAGAGGCCACACAACACGTTGTACGTAATGATAAAGCAACAAGACACTGCTCACCTCTCACAGCCCTGCAAGCCGGGGTGGGGGGGACATTCAGCAAGAGGGCAGTTTCCAAAAGTGGTAAACTTTGGTGGCAGCTGAAGCAGCCAGGGATCCAATGAGATTTGGTGTTATTACTAAGCACTTGGTGTGAATTCTAAACAATAAGACATGGAAAGAGCCTTTAAAAGTAGTATTTTAGAACTTATGGATTATACAACACTATATTTTTCCATTTAAGTTGTCTCTGCAAAGGAGTTGTTTGAATGTCTTAAAGCAATCAGAATCAGCAAAGAAAGACTTTAACGTCACTTTGATCCACATGGAAGAACATCTCTTTCACACACAATAAAACCATCTGTCAGAGATTTCCATTAATTTGCTTGAATTCTACAGTGCACAGGAAGATAGGGACTCAGAAATCGACAGTGCACTAGTTTGTAGATGGCAGACTGATCAATTTGAGGGCGTGTAGAGCGTTTGATGAACTAGCCTGTGGATGCAAAACCATACGATGTTTCATCATAGTGAATTTTAAACATGTGAAGCATGTGCAGACCAAGGTTTTAATAAAGGCACCGAAACACTCCATCCAGTTTCCATGGCACCAAGTGCTATTGACCTAGTGCCTATTATTCTTTAAAGAGTTCCTTCTCAACATGCACATATCTGGATCTGCTTTATATGGTGTAAATGGTAATGGTCAATGGTTTTGTATTTATATAGCGTTTTTCTAGTCTTGATGACCACTCAAAGCGCTTTACAGTACAGTTTTACATTCACCCATTCACACACACATTCATACAGTGCATCTATTCGCAGCACTTTGTTATTCTATGGTTGGAGGACGACCACTCTACCCCTCAGCCACAGTGTAGAGTGGTCGTCCTCCAACCTGAAGGTCGGCACTGTGTGCTATCATATTAGGTTGAAGTAATTTTGTTCTTATACTACTGCTCCTTGCTACTACAATTCTTCATTATCATTAGTATTAGGGCTGTGAAATATGACAAGATATATAATATTGCAATACAAAAACCTTGTTTCATATAACGCTTTGTTGTTTATTTTGTTGCGGCCTGTAATCAATCTTTATAGCATTATTTCACCACTTGGTGGTTTTGTATTCTCACACTACAGGGAGGGTAGGAACATTTGAATGAAGGCAACAGAAACAAACATGGCGGAGTGCGTATGGGACACAGAACGGTGTAATTCCGAACCGGAGTTTCTGAATTTTTCTACTTCTACATAAAAGAGGGGCTGCTTCGGTCAATGGAAATTTAAAATTGTGTCTGGAAATTAGGCCACAACGGAATCAAATTCACTGCTAACCTCTTTTAGCACCTCCGTAAGAATCCTGTTAAACAGAACAAAGAGTGACCATGGATGAGAGTCTACAAACCTATAGCTGAATTCTCTAAACTAACCCCAAAGTCGTGGTCGGTGACTGCAGTCCAGATCCACAATGAGAAGCTGCACATTAAAAGAGAGCGGTGTATTCAAGCATCTCACCTGTGACAGTCAGCGTTATTTCACTGTGCTGGCATGCGGCGAGAAAAAAATACATTAACTTGCTGTAATCTGCTCAACCATATCAATGTTAACAGCTTGTCTGGGTGTAAGGCGTGTGGCCCAGGTAAGTAGGGAGAGGAGAGTTTTCTCTCACTGCTACAGAAAATCCTCACTAAGGGAGAAAAAGAAGCAACACTTAGGAGAGGGATCAATACCAGCTCTGACCAAAGCAAAATGGATGACCCGCTGAACTCGCTGGAACAAAAAGCCATCAGACCATTATGGGAGCATTCGAATAGGATGCCCCTGCAACGGCGGAGGGAACGAGGAAAGACCTTTGAGTGCAGCTTGCTGAGGACTCGGACACTGCAGTCGGTAGTAAAGAAAAGGCCGCTAGCCACCAGCTAATAATGCTGACCTCTTAAACCTAAAATCAATGTACTGCGTAGTGTGCCTGCAAAGATAATTCATATCATTGAATTAGACTGCACTCGTACTGAAAACAGCCATAATAATAATAATGTCAGAAGGTAATCAGGTTTCCAAAAGATCAACTCTGGATTATGTATTTTTGTTATTTAATTGTGTTACTGGAACTTTATTTGTGTCATATTAAGCTAATGCATCGTATCGCTGTCAGTCTGAGTTGCGTCTCCACTGATCTGACTGATCACGTTCATCTGCCTATTGCAAAATATCTTCATCCTATTGATCAGGTGAAAATGTACCATTGCCCTGCGCTGCCATAACAAGAGGAATCACTCAGGGGAAACTGTCGTATAATTAAGAAACTGCCCGAAACCATTAAACTGCTCAGTAGCTCGAGCCCCTTTAGTTTGGAGTGCACAGCCTCCAATAGTCCATTACTTTGATCTACAGGTCACAGAGGAACAAAACTCAATACGCAGGCTTAGATGGTGTTATGAGCTATATCAAGTTCAGCTCGGTGTCGTTGGAAATCCATGACTTTTGCACAGTATATCAGCTGTAATTTCTCAACACGACGGAGGAGGGAGATAAAAATAGCTTAGGACTGTCACAGTGCATCACTTCAGTAATACAGCTGTTGGGCTCAATGGTGACAGAATAACTGAATAGGAAGCCCCAACTCCAAACAGGCTCCATCTGAAATCCCCCATAAAAAGATTGCTGCATTTCACCACATTTAAAACTCTGTGGCGTATTTGCCCGAAGGTGCGCGGTACTTCAAATGGCAAACCTGGGTTCTGGAACAGCCAGGGCATATTGGCAAAGATTTCTACGTCATAAACATTTTACTGTCAACTTTGGTTGCAGGTTGCGCAGCCAAAATCTATAGTGAGGAAGAATACAAATCACCACAATGATCAGGTCACATTTTAAAGTAGAATGGTACTCATTACTTTGCATAAACTGGTTGAAATTCAAATAAACCAACAAATTAACTAAAGATGTAAAAACAAAAAACGCCTTGACGACTCGGTTTGGTTTGGATTGTTGTTTGAATTCAAATAAGGGTCTCCTTAAGGTAACAATTAGAAGTTGCTGCTTTCTGTTGACAGATTCCATGACAACTGCTTATTTAAAAAAAAAAGGTAATATTCAGAGCTAATGCAGTCAAGAAACAATTGAAGTTTCAGAGGTACACATTTATGGAGGGACTCTGGAAAATACAGTACATATCCCCCTCACTTGGAATAGCTGATGAGATGCTCTTTACATCCTGACCACACAACTCCTTGGACAGGACCAATGCCAAATTCCTTTCAATCAGCCATGCACAGTTCAGTTGAGTCCACACATGCTATGTCATGGCAAAATATGGTCTGTTTTCCACAACATCATTATTACATGATCACAGCTGCTACAGGGTAACCACGGTTCATACTGTTTACTCAGCCCGTATCCATTACAAGTTACCTTCCCCATGAAATAAGAGACTTAGTTTCAAGTTCCACTAGCAGCTTGCTAACAAATGGAACCTGTCCCACTGGTGTAGTCATAAGATGTTTCTTGCCAGAGACTTGTTTTCTTCCAAAGGACTGGTTTCATTTGTCAATATCAATCATTTGCCTGTGGGTAACACACAAGACACTAAACAGCCTTCAAACTGGACTCCGCATCTTTCAGCAAAACATATACCAGATAAAGGCCAGTATCATTTGGAGCCAGAGTCTCTGCTGTAGCGAACAGGGACGGAGCCGTAGCATCAATATTCCCCCAACACGCGCACCTGACTAATCCGGAAGTGAGTTTTCCAAAGTCAATCATGACATTTCAGCATCCAATATCCATTTATAAACCATACTTACCTGAAAAACAAACTTAGACATACACTTGTCTAAGGCAGTGATTTTCAACCTTTTTTGAGCCGCGGCACATTTTTTACATTTACAAAATCCTGGGGCACACCACCAACCAAAATGACACAAAATGACACTCTATGGCCTAACACAGTACATATAATACATATAATTAGTAATATAGTTTCTAAATGTATTAAAAAGCACTATTTTAAATTATTTCAGCCCTTTATTACTCTTACCTTTTAATGAGGTATTGAATCAGATTTATGCAACAATCTTTGATTTAACTAAACTTTATTTAACGGAGACATATTATACCCATTTTATCACAGTTGATATGGTTCCTGGGGGTCTTATTGAAATGTCTGTAACATATTTTGGTCAAAATACTATTATTTAATAATAAAAGGTCCTGATAATTTAAAACAGGACCTTTTAACCCTGTCTAAGGCAGATTGACCTGTTTTGAGTGCCAATAGTTACTCCCGCCCTTTACCCGCGCTTCATTGAATTTCTTCACTTTGACATTCAGAGCACTGGGCAGAAATCACATCGCGTCAACACCCACCGTGGGCCTTCGCGATGCTTTGTTTTAATTAAACAGTCGGATTCCCCTGGTCCGCACCAGTTCTGGCTGCTAGGCGCCAGCCGAGGCGCACTGCCGGGGGGGGCCCCGCGCGAACGGAGGGTTCCCCCAGCGGGCGCCGTAGCTGAGGTGATCCGCGAGAAGGGCCCGACACGCGTCCAGAGTCGCCGCCGCCGACCGCCGTACCCGGTCCCCTCCAACGGCCCGCCTTCCGCACCGGCGGGGGACACCACCCCGCGGTCCAAGAGAAAGAAAGCCCCCGCACCACTGACGCCGTGAGGCACCGCAGAAGAGGACCTCCCCCCCATAAAAAACGTCGAGGCGTGCCGCACGCCGGGTCTCCGGAGGCGTGGAGAGGAGGGCGACGGGGCGACTGCTCCCCCAGCCGCGGCACGTGCCCAGCGGTTTAACCACAAATACCAATGATATCGGTGAAAGTCAAGTTTATTACCGATGTGCAGATGTCGGTAAACATCTTCGGTGCAACACTAGATATTAGATAATTTCCCACGGCACACCTGACGATCTCTCACGGCACACTGGTTGAAAATCACTGGTCTAAGGAACCACCTAAAATGACAGAAACCATTTATGAGAAAATAAATGTTGACATTAGTCCATTTGCTTTCCACTAATATGGAGGAGATGGAGTTGATGTCCTATACAGCAAACAGCCACCGCATTGCGATCCAGATGATTCGGCTTCACTTAAGGGCCGGTGTCATGTCGTCCATCTCTAGATCAGCTACTGTCAATGGTCTGTCTATGTGTAGCAATTGTATGTTTTCACATATGGCATCACACCATGAAGCTACAGAAAAAACATCAGACTCCAGATTATGGCGTAAAGTGCTGACTCAGAGTCAACTCTCAAAATCCTCAGTTGGGTACAACCCTCGCCTCAGCCAAATAGGACTCCTCCCTGGGCCCTGGCACTTGCGCTTGCAGCCAGTTTAATCAAACTAAAGTCCAACTTGTGTTTTTCTTCTGCAGGTTCCCTATAGCTCAAAGTTTCACATACCTTAGATCCATTTGCTGCAATGCGTTTCAGTCAACTTGTCTCATATAATTATCCTGTTAAGTCTTCCGTGTGTAATTATGATGAGTCATATAGTCTCAAAATGAAAAAGGTGAGTGAATTATTATACCTACTATTATTATACCTACCCATTATCTCATATCACATTGACTCATATATCTATATCTGACTGAAAGAGGCTCGGAACAAGAATTGATTTGGTGAGGTGCAAAGCTTATCTCAGAGCCAAAGGATTTTACAGTCTGCTTCCTTTGATTGGCTGCTGCTCCAGGAACGTCCTGGAGTCTCAGAAATAATAAAAAATTGTTACCGAAATAGTTTTCACAGACCGAGAGACTGAGACTGTGTTGCTTGCACAAAAGATATTTTACTGATAGAAAAATTAATAAAATGTCTATTCGTGAGTCAGTTAATGAGTTTTTGACAATAAATAAGAAAATCGACGAAGACGTGGAAGAGAAAACCTCACTTCCTTTGTAGAGGTAAGAAGAACAAAAGGAAATGTGGGCAGAATATAAAGACAAACACAGCACCAGAGGGCCATCAGCAGTGACTGAGGAGTATAATTTAGACTAATCCTGCAGTCTTGTATGTTTGAGTACTCCAGTCACTGACCTGGTGTCTGATTGAGGCTTGATTTCTTTGTTTTTACTGCAAATTTACCATGAAATTGCTTAATATTTAATCAAACATAAGACACAGAGTTGAAAAGCTGTTGCGGATCGTGTTTTGCATATCAACAAGTATGATGTAATTCTTCTTGTTCTGCATCTCAACTCTTGCTGCATGTTGACGAACAGGATGACGATCACACAGCCATAGCCTATACTTTGAAATCTGAACATGAGACAAGCTGCTGGATCTGATCTGAGGACAGAAACGCTGGGCTCACACCTGATGCATTGCATTATTGACAGTGGGGGTGTCCGGTGCTCGGTGGAGATTCAAATTTTCATAGCAACAACAATCAGTCACATGCTTGGGACACTCAACATGGCTTTCATGCTCATGTGCCCTGCTAGCTATCAATGCGATGCTAAAGAGAAGCTCATGGGAAATAAAATCCAAAACCATACACACACCAGGTTAGCCATCTTTTTCACATGAACAGGATTTGACTGGCTAGCGCCTCCACTCAAATGTTTATTCAAACAGGATTTGATTGGCCGAAGCCTCCATTGCCAAATAAAGGGTTGAGCTCTGTTTGTTCTGCCGTACACAGCAATGCAACGGAACCACAATGCAGTTCACCAAGGAATGAAGTCAAAGATATTGAGCAGCATTTCGGTTGAAGACTCCAATGGATGCGTGTGAGTCAGGTAATGAAAAAAACCTATGACTTAGTATAATTGAATATCTGAAATGTCCTAAAATCCCATAAAATCCTCTAAAAAAGACTTCACCTAAGGCCCTGAAATATCTGGATGCAAACATGCACACTGAACTAACTTAATGTTTTCAGAAATTGTTTTTTCCACTTTTCCCACAGTAGGGATAAACTGTGATTTGTGTATGTAGTCAACACGATAGCTCCTCCTGTACAGCAGTACCATGCTATTATCTGATTTCAGTGGTCTGAAAATGCAGTCACAATAAGTGGGAAATGATGCAGGGTTGGCCTCCCTACGGAGAGCAACACTCTACCCACCGCAATGAATTTGCAGAAACGCTTGGGAGATAATTATGTTATATTTCAGGGTGAATTAATCTAAATCAATCAGCACAAAAACAAAAGCATACAAGGCACAATTTCCACTCTTGTTTCCATTTCTATGAAAAAAAAGGAAAATGCCTTCCATCCTTTTAGTATTAACACAACATCTGCACCAAAATGAAGGAGTCTAAAAACGTTTCCCTCCGAAGAACAAACATTAAAAAGCTACAAAATACACCCCATCTTTCTTTAAAGACCAAAAACAGGCTCACTGTTGGTAGCTTTGTCGAGGTCGGGGCCTTTACTCTCTCAAAATGCAAGTTTTGATTGAATGTGTCTTCTTTTAGGGAATTTAATTATATCATTTATGAGGTGAGTAGATTTCCCATGTCAGGTGAACAGCAATATCCTTTTCATGATCGCTCCCTCCAGATCACAGCTGTCATTGCATGTGACAGCGGCACCGGTATCCACGTTTCAGTCTGAGAACATCATCTTTTTTGTAACGCCTTCATCGGGGCTGCTCGGTGACAGTTTGACACCAAAGACGCTTTGTTCCCCTCATCAAAAAGTCCTCTCTCAACAATCGACCTCTTGTTTTTGGTTCTCGTATCGGAACGCCTTTGATGATAATCATGCTAAACTAAATTTAGGCATCAAAATGCTCTGCGGCTCCTTTGAATAGGACGCACACGCCCATTAACTCCAGAAGGCAGTTGAGATATACAATGAAGTATATCTCTCGTAGCCAAGGGTGGTCGGTCCATTCCCAAGTTCTTTGACATTTTATTAACCCAAGTCGGTTCTGTGTGAAAACTGTATTCTAAACATAATCTTCAGTCAGAGAAATGAGAGGTCATAATTCCCAGGGCAGCGTGGAAATTAAACCCACAGATCAAATGCAAAACTCCACTGATTTGTTAATGAGCTTCTTCTGGCTGTTTTGTTGTCTTTTGAGTGTAATGAGGATAATGTTTGGTGTGAGAACAGAAGTGAGGCTTTTTCCAATAATCCTTAAAGGGCTTATAAAAACCACTGCTGTTCCATCTGTATCAGCCGCCTCGGAGCTGGGGCTGTTTCTTCATCGTTGCCGACGTGATATTAGTGAAATCTCAGGAGCCTCCTCACAGGGCTGCATGCACATGTTTTACAAAAGTTTCTTTTTTCCACCTGTCTTTGCTGTTTTATCCTCTTGAGGCGTCATGTTGAATTCCGCTTTATTTGATGCAAATATTGACGCTTTGTCAACTGTAAGTGAATCTGTATATTCTCAGTGGAAGGGGGAATGGCAGCATGGCGTTGCAGTGGTTAGCACTGCTGCCTCACAGGGAGAAGGTTCTGGGTTCGAACCTCGACGACTGATTTCCTCCATGTCGTAGCACCTACCACCCCATGGCTGGGTGTTCTCCAGTTTTGCATGTCAGAACACATTTGTTCGGAGTTTGTCTTTCACATTTGATGATAGCAGCAGGAGGTTGTCCGTAGCTAAATGTCTTTGACAGTCAGCTGAAAGTCGGTTTCACGATAGAGCCCGAAGGAGGTAAAACATAATGTATAAATTCCTCTTGCCTTTCTGTTTATTTCCCCCTGTGCATCATGTTTGACGTCACAAACATAACAAAAGCTGAGCCGCTCGCCCAACATCGCTGTCTTGCCAAACTAGCATGTTCACCCGGGGGTCTTATTTCCATTACGGCCGATTACAACCCGTCCCCATTTGAACTGGAAGTGAGCGCCAATCGTATCCATTCCCATTGCAGACAAAAGCCAGATGTTAGTGGGTGTTGGTGGGGTTTTTCACCAGTGGAAAGGGGGATTCGTTGAGAACAAACCATTGCTGACAACAAAAATACACAGAGTTTTACTTTTATTCCTTTTTTTCACAAATTGAAATGACAGATTGAGGTTTTCTAAACACTCAAAAAGCTTATTTGACCAAGTATTGTCCCCTTGACAGGAGTGGAATGTCAAGATGTTGCTTATATAGCACGTATATTGTACCGGACACAACTGGTGTGGTTTGAATTCTGCATTTATATCTCTGTTCAGTGTAAACAGAGCTCCGACACGTCTGTGCACTGCCGACACACCACTGCTGGCGTATCACTTAAATGCCTCAACTCCATGGAAATCCAGTGTTGGCTAAACAAATCAGAGCGAGCAGAGATAAACAGCACAGCAGCAGTATGTGTGATGCACAAGTTCACCTACAGCAGAGCAGCACATCGAGAGGAAAATGAAACAAACCTCCACTCACCATTAGAGTAACAGGAGGAAGTGGATGAAGATAAGTGTCCTTGGGCCTGATGTTAGAGCTGCCTCTCGCTGGAGTGTAAAGAGTGGCACATCAATACTCCCTGAGAAAAACACATACAGAACAAAAATAATTGTTTTTCATGTGACAGTGGAGGAGAAAAACAAAATGCAATCCTCTACCGAAAGGGTATCTATCATTGAGCCCATTCAGAAATCATGAGCATATTTTTCTCTTGTGCACAAGGAGTGGGCAGCGCTGTTAATTGACTGTTTGGTGGTTTGATCCAGGGCCCGCGGGGCAGAGCAGCGAGTCCTGGCAGAGCAGCAGCCTGCGGGGATGGAGGAGGGGGCAGAGGGGAGGCACCTGACCAGAGCCCGGGGGCGAGGAATGATACCTCTGAGGCTACAGGTGTTTTATGTGGCTCAGTGTCCAAGCTTGTTGCAATCGCCTCGACCAAGTATTCCTCAGTGGCTGCACTACCCCAGGTTGACCTCATGGGGGGGGGGGGGGGGGGGGAAGAGAATCTGTTGCATCTGTTTACCTTGTAAGGGTAGCAAGCTAGCTGAAAGTACATTATTTATCTTCCCAATGAAAAAGTTACGCAGTCACACTGACCATCATAGGTAGTAAATTCATGTATTTCTATTTTTATTCTGATAATGAGCTCATGATTCTGATGCTTTGTCTCTGCGTGTGTGTGTGTGTGTGTGTGTGTGTGTGTGTGTGTGTGTGTGTGTGTGTGTGTGTGTGTGTGTGTGTTGACCTTGTCAGGACCAGTAGACCTCTTAGGGGCAGAATCCCAGTCATAATGAGGCAACATAATACTACTAGCACTACTACTACTAATAATGATAATAAGAGTTATTGTTATAATGCAAAATTGTATTACATTATTATTTAAAGCGAGGTCCTAATGAGGCGAAAGGTCATCGTTAAGAGATAAGGTTTCGGTTAGATTGTGCAACTGTGCGTGCATGCTTGTGTGTGTTTGTGTGTGTGTCGCCTGTATTAATCCAGCATTTAAAGATAAATGAGCCTCCCTGGCTTCAGAGGAACGTTTCCTGTGTTGTGTTACTGCACCCCCCTCCTGTCATCACACTGAGATAAAACACATGTGACTGTTAGCGAGGGTAGTGCCAGGTCAGGGAGGATGTGTCACCGCTGGGCCAAGGCATTTTCAAAGAAGGCTCTCAGGCCAAGGCCTTTCCCGATATCCCCGGGTGAAACTGAAACAGTGCCAGCAGCGCGGTTAAGTCTCACAGTCGCTGAGCTGAAGTAGTTTCAGCCGGAACTTGAAGTCAGGCCAGTGAGGTGTTAAGTATTTGTTCAGCCTATCTGAGCGAGATTACTGCAGACGTGTGTTTATTTTATTACATATTCCCAGAAGCTGGACTGTCTCAAGGAAGGAAAGGCCAATGTGGGAATTATATCTACAGTTGGAATCTGGTGCTTATGAGTATAAGAATAGTAAATATATTCTGCAAAGGAATGTGCCTACAGTGTTTCTATTAACGTGCCTTTTTCCCCCCACTTCCACTCCATTAAAGTGCAAGTGGTCGTTTCAACTTTCCATCTAGACAATGGTGAATGGAAAATGTTGCTGCGCTGATGCAGGGCTGAATTATTTGTTCTCTAATAGGCAAACTTTTATTATTCCCCTGCTGAGAAATAATCACCTACAAGTGTGCTGGGCAATTAAGTGCTCCATCCTAGGTGTAGTCTTATTGGCTGAGCATGGGGCCACCTAATTTTCTCTATTTATGGCATGTTGAGGCAGATTTGTGGCACCAAGAGAGCTTGAAGAAACATTTCCGCCAGAAAGTTTCACCCGGTGGAGGTGAACACTCTCATTCCAGGGAAACCAGAATTATATTTCACTTTCTGATAATAACCATATTGTAGGTGTGAATGTGCAAGACACATTTTCATGAAATGAATAGCAGGTCAAGTGGGCTGTTTGTCTGTATTTCAGTTATGCTTCTAATCTACAATGTCCCTCAATCTAATGACCACATATATAATTGCAAACAAATATGGAGTGATGCTGTAATATCATAGCATGTCCATTAGTAAATCAGGGGTGATTATCGGAAGAATGGATTTAAGCTGCAACCAGCAGTATGTAAATTGACCAGGTAATTTGTTACTGCAGCAGCTTTAGCAATATCCCATTTAACGGAACAGCGGGGAAGAGCAAAAACAACAAACAACCGTGGACCGCGGCGCGCTCCGGATGGACGGGATCATCAGCAGATCAGCATGGTGTTGATGGCGTCTCAGACACATTTCTACTAACAAGGATGGATTCAATATTTTTTGTAGAAATGTGGAAACTTTGTTATTCTTGCAGCAAACCTAAAGAAAGTTAAGAAAGAAAGTGTGTGGACGACGATTCCAGAGATGTTGACAAACCAGTACTTATTACAGCTAATCCTTTAATGGGCCATATACGTCCTATCACCGTGTGTGCACACAAGAGGCCTTTTATTAACAACAGGTATCAGGAACATAAATCTAATCTCTAGTTTATGACTGCACAGCTTTAGTAAATAGTAGAACCTGTTGATAAGGGTTCTTGGAAGCCGATACCAATGGTAGGGAGAAATACATTCCTGATATCAACATGAGCAAAGATATATGTAAACATAATAACTTGGCAAAGATTGTTGTTAAAAGTTGTCGTTATCAAACCATAATGACAAAGTAATAAACTTGTGTTATAAATAGCTAATAGATAAAATAAGATAATCGTTTATTAATTCCTCTATGGGGCCGTAAAATCTTTTCTGAATTGTTTACTGTGTAAAATGTTTTCATATAGACAAACATAAATGCTACATCTAATATAATACATGTCAGTATAAGCTTCATATGGGCAAACTGATAAATCGGTCAGGCTCTGTATCACTCCATACTTATTAAAGCATCTGTTTAGCCTGACTAGTTTAGCAAACAGCGATGTCTCCTGCAGGAAAAGAGAAAATTAGTCTTCATTGGGAAATAACTTCATCCCCAATGCTCGACATCAATAGATCAACACAACAAATTATTCTCGATACGACTGAGGAGCTCTGCGCCGACACACAGGCAGCGAGACGTTTCCACTCCGTTGGCAGGATTAATAATCATCATAAACATGAGTGCGGCCCATGAAGGACACTGCTAGGAGAAACCTGTTTAACATGTCGGTATTCACGTAAGAAATCGAATTAGCTATTATAAGATAACACTTCTTCTCCTCCTCCGCACGCAGCGAGATGTCGCACTGTCCTTTTCAAATTATAAAACGGGAACACAAATTAAATTAACATCATAATACTGCAAGGGCAATTTTCTGCGGCCCATTTATCGTATTTGTTAGTTTTACCTAGAGCAAACAAGGAGGACAGACACAGTAATGCACGACATAGAATGAAGTGGGTCTTTGTCACTCTTTGCAAATCTTCAGCTACATTTTCGACCTATTCCCCCCCCCAGTAAAGGTTGGGAAAGATAGGACAACAAAGATGTTTAGCATTTCGGCTCAAAGCTTCAGCAGGAGCCACATGATGACTCTGACAGTCAATTATGAGAGAAAAAAACAATCTTTTTGGAAAACATTTAAGGGGATTATATGCTCAGCAATAACATGCCTTTGAAACAAATCGTTTTAATCCTGATGAAACAAGGTGATTCACATCACATACAACAGCGATTTAAAGGAACGAATCAGAATAGCAGAAAATAAGCTCAAAATTAAAATGTCGTTAAACACAGTTAATTAAACTCAGATGAAACACGGAGCAGAATTGCATTTGAAAGGAAACAATGAGTCAAGGACGATGACAGCGAGCGAACCTGCGAGTGGAAACACAGAACAAGAGGCTAATGTGAGCGTGATCAAAAGGGCAGAAGACAGTGCATCGAATGAACGGGAATCATACGAGAGAGATGCATTCAGAACCTGTCCTTACTTTTCTACATCCAGAATTGCTCAAACAAATTGCTATAAATAAAATGCAGGTAATGGGAGGTGGTAAATCTCGACTGCGGTTCCCTCTCTGCTTTATTTTCAGATTCCAACATGCTGCTGTGCATGGGGAGACTGGATGTTAGGCCGCTTCCAAGTTCATACTGTGGAGAGGCGCGGTTTGATAAACACAAGCGCTCTTAGGTCTTTTCAGATTTTTATGTGAGAAATAAAGCCGATTTCATGAAATGTATTGTGTTAGGGTTGCCACGGTGATGCAGTGGTTAGTGCCTCAATGCAAGAAGGTTTGGATCCCAGTTTGCCCATTCTGTGGAGAGACTGTATGCTTTCCAAGTGTCTGCTTGGGTTTTCTCCAGGTACTCTGGCTTCCTCAAATAGTCCAAAAATGCAGATTTGGATTAGGTTAATTGGAGACGCTAAACTGACTGCGGGTGTAAATCATTGTTTGTCTCTGTATGGTGGCCCTGCGATACGCTGGAGACCTTCCACTGTCCACAAACTTTGGTGGTATAGATACTACATGGATGATATGGATGGATGGATCTGTAAAGTCCTACTTTTCAATTCAAAGCCGATCCTACTCATTTAAGATTCGATTTTCCTTCTTATTTATTGCTTTCTCTTTTAATGTAGCAGGGAGACGGCCGCTCTGCGAGCAGGAATACTCTGGTTGAATGGATTGTATTTTTATATCCCAAAAGTAAAAAAGATAGAACGAATGTGAAAATGTTCATTGTAGTTCAGTGTGAGCAAAAAAAATCGATTAGCTTGGCCTTCATCTCATTCATTGGACAGTATAAGCTTGTCAGGGGCGAACGGGCTCATCTGCCGCCTGCCTCTCTCCTCCTCGCTGCCACCTTGTTTAGCCTGATCCGCCAATCTTCGGCAAGCTAATGCAAGATGACACTTTGTCACCAGAATCCTAAACTCTACCCACAATACAATTTGTCATCACACTGAGGAGCCCATGACATTCATAAGAGCGCCTCTGTCAGTATCAATTTCAGTCTTATTTTAAGGGTTCGTGGGCTCTGACATATCTCTCTCACAGGCGCTCCCACAGTGTCCCCAAGGTTCATTGCCACTGAGTAAGCCGAGTATCCACGGCCCGGACTAACAGCTGGCCATATCCATAACATAATGACATTTCCTCATGCAGCTCATAGGCTAGCCCCTGATTAAAACATCAACATATGCAGCAATAACTGCATATTGATTATTACGGCTGCATGTTTTTTCCGACCTAGGAGGCTGAAACTTTGCAACTGTAACCTCTAATCAAGGTGACGCCTGTCTAATTTGGCCCTGAAGGCAGAGCAGAGTAAAACAGGCGTAATGATGCGTTTATGATTAGTAATTTTCTGACCCTCAAGGAAACAAAGTAAATTAGGCACCAGGGCATTAACATCTCAGCTCTTGACCTAGCGGTTATAACGCTAACATTTACATTAGAGCCCCCCGTATACAGCGAGAATCGTGAAGACGTTTTTTTAATTGAAGGTTGATATAACCTTTTCATGTGTAAGGCTGGGCAATCAGTCTCAATGTAGAGGGTGCGGAGTTTGGTTAACCTACCCAGGTTACATCACATCTGATATATCTGCCGTTTGCAATCTGCTTGCCTTAGAAAAGCAAAGTAATGAACTGAACATGGAGCCTAATTAAAATCTGACGGTTAACCTGGGTCAAAAGGTCAGCAGTCTGCCTTACTGTACACCGGCACTCACAAAATTAACCTTGTCGAGTTAGATTAGGCTAAAAATACTTATTGCAAATCCAGAAACGCACACACGGCCAACGCAATGAAATCGATTTTAAAGGTGACGTCTTAACCCCTCCGTTAGTTCCCCGCTTCCCACAGCGAGGCCCGAGCAAAGTGATTAATCTTTCTATTTTTAGATCACTTTCCTCCTTATTTATTTCCTTCTTGGTTTTTTAATGTAGAGGGGAGACGGCAGCGCTGGCAACAGGAATACTTTGTCAGCAACTTGATTGCATTTACATGGTAGAGTGAAGCCAAAGCTGGAGCAAATTAGAGAGCTGTGCCACGGGCTGTGCTGAAATAAAAGGCACTTGAAGAAATGCCATGTGAGGAGACGTCTCAAAAATCAGCACCTCAGGAAAGACATTATTTTTAACCTTAATACGCCCTGAAATCATTACCATGCTCGCCCTGCTCGTGCTACACAGCTGCTTTTAACATCTTTGCTCATTTTTTATCCTTAATATACTTTTAACTTGAAAAATGCTTGGTAATATCACCTCGATCTTAAGGGGGAATTATTATTGTTAATACAATACGTACCAGATATCCAGTGATATTTAGGACATATGACAGCACATTTATATCATGTGTCCTTTAGAAGAGCAGTAAATACAGTTTTACTTTACATTTATTCTTAAAATTATAAATAATTAATATATCTTACTTTACTAGGGGGGTTCACAACAAGCCCATGCAGCGTAGCCACAGAGGCTATGAAGTTGCTCTTGCTTTGAGGTTTCAAATTGCTGTTGAGAAAATGTTTACCACTGATGTTTACTATGAATTATTTCCACTGTAATGTAATTACACCATGAAATATATGGCAGCTCAGCTCACTTCTCATGTGCCCCTTTTCTACTGGTCTGAAAAAAAAAGAACTGGCTTTCGTCCGCAATGGGAATGGATATAATCAGCATTCCATTCAGGTTTACAAATGAAGTAGACACAGGTTGTTATCAGCTTAGGTTGATGCAAAAATGACACCAGAGTGAACGTGCTTATTCAACATGGCCGTATAGTCATCAAGCAACAGGCCTGGAAAAGCACTGGGGAGTTCTCCTTCATCTGCAGTGTGGTTGAGCTCTGTGTGGAATGATCTCATTAAATGATTGATTATCAGGCCTGATGCAGCCTGAAAACAGGAGTGTGAGTCAACTGAAATATTGAAGTTGCCTGTTAAACCAAAACACTGAACCGAACAGCACTAAACGGATGTGCCAAGCTAAGGGGATCTGCTAATTGCTAAACTGGGCCCTTTGTCTTTCACATATGAAGATTTTACACCACCTCTGTAAAATGTAAGGAGCGCGTCTGGACTTCAATGTCTGAAAGCAGTTGTCTGTGAGTCTTTTAAAAATGGTATGTCTGCAATTCTTCGCATAAAACTAGTGATTGGTGCAACAACAATACGCCTAGCACGCAATGCCTGCAATATTATATATATGTAATTCAGTAGAGGCCACATTCACAAATCGTTAAAATCAAAAGCACTGATATGAGATATTTCTGCACTAAACACTGGAACATAATCATTCTGCCATGCACCTTGTCATCCCACAGTGCTGTTCAGGATAGGAAATGTATCGCTGTAAGACCTGCCCTCTTTACAACATGCTCCGGGAATGCAAATCTCCCCATTTGGTCCACTAAAGTCTATTAATAATCTCTCAAATCAAACAAATACCCGTTCATGAAACCACCAGTGGCCCATGCAAATCAAACAATAAAAGCCCAACTTAAACTGCGAGCTTGGATCAGAGCACAGAGGATACAACAGTTGCGTGAGGCTGATTCATGTAATATCCCCCCTCTCTCCGGCTCCAGAGTCCCGCTGACACAGCAGCTGTGAGCAATACGTGTGCGCGTGGGTGTGTGTGTGTGTCCGTGTGCACTTCTGCTCGTGTGTGTGTGTGTGTGTGTCTGTGCAGGTGGTAGGAGGGAGGGACCGTGATGCCTGTGAGCTGAATAACAAATCTAGCATACTGCACACCTGAGGAGCTGTCACTGTCATAATCAGCCGTTTATAATGCATGGCAGAAGGGGGACAGGAGTCGAGAGGAGGAAACGAGGACACAGTTGGTTATCAAAGCTCTGTCTGTGCTACATCCTCTTCTTCTCATCCTCTCTATTGCTGCACGGAGAATTGAACGGGGGAGGGTGTTCTTCCTCTTCTTGTTCTTCTTTTCTTTTTTAATTTACACTCTCCCCTCAAAGTTATTGGTGAGCTCTCCCTCTCGTCCAACCGAGGCACAGATGTCGCATATGGAAAGCTGGATAGCTATAGCTCCCGCTTCCTCTCCTGCTTTCATCCTTCCTCTTCCTTCTTCACACGCCGTCTGGCCCAGCAGGTTTGTGTCCGGACACCTCCTCCAGAGAGCCCAAGGTGACACATGGCTGCTCAGGCGCAGATGAGTGGCTGTGTCCCCGGCCTCTTGACGACCGCCAGTTGGCCCCCTCTCGCCTTTTTCCCCTCTATAACCGCACTTCAGTCCCTGAGCAGTGGGTCCAAACACCCACCCCCAGTGCCTTTTGTTTTTCCAGTGCGACACTAATCTATGGTTCTGCTGTGAGGGCCACAGGAGCGGCAGGTTGACGCACTTCCAGCTCACTGACACAATCACTCAGCACTTGCATTGGGAGTGCTGGGTGCGTGTGTGTGTGTGTCTGTGTGTGTGTGTGTGTGTGTGGTTGTGCGTGTGTGCAGTCGGAACAGTGCCTGCTAGACAGCCGGGCAGATATTTTTTTGCAGGGTCAGCAGAGAGTTGGCCAAGCCAGCATCATGGAGGAGTAAATCAATGAAAGCCAATTAGACACCGAGAAAGGTGAGAGAAGAATTGAGCCTCTCAAAAAGCACAGACTTCGACAAAAAAAAAAAAGGATCCTGAGAGACTTTTTGTGAAAATACCAAAGAGTAAATGTAGAATCTCTTCCATAGTGACACACGTGAGACTGCTCTTCATGTTCGACTGTGCAAAACCTGATATGAAAGATGACATATCTGAATACAGCTTCACTCACAATTCATGGGAGGTTCTGAAAGTGTTGTGTGGTGCATGCTGCAGAAAATTGGATTGTGTGAGTCACATTGATGCATCACCCCGCTTCACTTAAACCAAATAAAGCTCTGCTGGGCTATGAGGAGCGTTTGATATTACAGTTCTCATAAACAAACATCGGGTGATGACATTACTGAAAACTGTTCCAGACTTCAGACGTTTTGTGACGTTCAATCTTCGAGGAAATTAACTTATTTTTAAATGAGCAAAAAGGGTCTCTGAATTAAAGCAATAACCAAAGAGCTTGTTTGATGATGTCGAGAAGCAGCGTGGGATTATGGGAGTTGTCTTTACCACCATTGTAGGTGCAAATCTAGGTGAGTTCACGTCTTAAAGATGTATTCACGTTAAGCAGCAAATGGCAAAGAATAATTGTGATGCATTAAGAGTGAGTGACCAATGCAAACAGTGGACAGAAAAATAGTCAACTGGCTTAGCATCCAGCATTGGGATTTTAGTTCATCATACATGGAATAAGCCATGGGTAAGGCAGATATATGACACAATTAAAAAAGGCGACAAAAATGAAGTGTTCCATTCCCTTGAATAAAATTGGGAAATTCTTCTTGTCTGACCTAAGTCTAGTTGTTCTTATAAATTTTAATGAGGAATTGTTACATTTAATTGCAAGTAGGTTTAAGGAAGGATTGCAACACAACACTTCATGTCATGCATATTTGTCAGTCAAACATATAATGAAACAACGAAGAGAGTTTTATGCAATGATACTAATAAAGCCGTGAGTTAAACCAGGTTTAAACAGGAATTTATAATACTGTTCACAGTGTATTTGTTAAATAATAGCCTAAATATCTTTTTTTTCGAGTGTACCGAACCTGTGATGTTAATCTTGCAGAATTCCTCAGCGGGTGAAGAGTGCAGTCATGTGTCTGTGTGGAGGGCGAAAGTAAATGCAATATGTCTCATGATCACCTCCTGAGCGAGCCAAATGAGGCACCCTTCGCTCTGAGCAACCTGCTACTAACATCTGCTGCTTCGGCCGCAAATGCCCTTAGCCATGCCCTTATGTATAAATCCTCTACAGCGTGGTCTATACTATTCCGCTTTCAAATAATTCCTATTTTTTCTCAATTTCAATGATTATTGTAAAGATGGCAGGATTGTATTAGTGAAAACAAAAGGCAGGTTAACAGTGGGAAGTGTAATGTTGCAATGCAGCAACAGTAAACTTTAAATGCAGCATTTATTGTTGCTATTCAGGTGGTTTATCTGATTTGGATGGGAAAAAAGACGCATCAATTTTTGACTTAATGAAAGAAAAACATCTTAAGCTTTTGATAACCTGCTGACTGCTAATGAGCTGTGGAGCCACCATTATGCACTATATAATAATCCTGTTCACATTAACAGGGAAGAAAACAGATACTAATACCCGCAGGCATGTGTATTGGAGTAGGTACCAAGGCAATTAGCATGAATTAGGATCATATTTTAATCTCATTAAAACACAGTATCTTGTGTCAAATCAACAATGCTGTCGACTCTAAAAGAGATAATGTCCTTAATTTAGTTATTAGGAGGTTTGCCATTTTTAATATAACATATGTGTTTGATCAATTGGCTATACACCACCATGATATATTCCATGTTTAGTTTTTTTTATGCTTTTGCTTTTTTAATCATATAACCATATAATAACTTTCCATTAAGTTTTTAAACCTTTACAACGATCACGCATTACCTTTTTATGCAATCTGACAGAGAAGCTATTTGCCACCATCTTAAACCCACAGTAATTATTAGGCTAACACATTTTTTTGTAATCAGGCCTCTCTTCCATTTGCATGAAAGCAATCTAATAAATGTGAAAATTGAACTCTCCCAGCCAAAAACATTAAGATAACCCCCGAAAAATCTAGCATTTTTTTGGAGTAACCTCCGATCTCATTACCTCTGTGATTAAAAAAAAAGTGTCTTGTTCCCTGGCTTCCCCGAAATTAAGCTCTAGATAAGAAAGCCCGGTTTGAGACAGAGGCAGACGCAGGGGTGGATCAGCAGCCGCTGCAGCCTTCATAAATCCATCCCTGGCTCCTGTGCTCAGACAGGCTTGTTGGTCTGCTCCTAAATCAGACAGGCCAGACTGTCACGACCAGAGACCTTGTCTTCTTGCAGATCAATGGTGATAAGGGAAAATAAATTTTCAGCTGCAAATACTGCAGGCACCAAAGAGGTGCTGAGGTCTAAAAGAGCTCCATAGGCTTGTACTCTTGCATTTTTAAATATCACAGTGGAAATATAACGCAGTGACAGCTGTGATGATGATTTGGGCGACTTTGCTCCTGATGAAGATAACATCAAGGGAAGGCTTGAAGAAAAAAAACGCGATAGGCCACTTTCCATGAGCCATTCTGTCTGAGACTGTTTTTCTGTACTTGTTTGATGTCTTGTGGAATATGGCTGTGGACTGATTGAAAACATGTGCAAGTAATACGAAGAAAGATATTAACAATAACTTGAAATTGGTGTAGGTTTACCTGTAAGTCAAAGCGACAGTGAGAGTTTGTGTGTGTCTGTGTGCGCACTTCATTGGCGGACCTATCATGAAGATAAAGCATTTTATTAAAACAAAACTTTTCACGTCTGCCTTGAAAGCTCAGATAACAGCACCACAGCCATTTATTATTTTCTCATTCGGTGCCGGAGAGAGGAGCAGAAACTTGTTCACTTCCCTTCTCTCATTGTGCCGTCACAGTCATAGCAATTTGTATGCTAAGTATTTTAACTCGTGGCTCGGCTTTATTTATTGTGGGTTTTGCCACTGTGGTGCAGAGGGAAATATCTCAACAACCACCAAATGGATTGTTCATGTCTCCCTCAAAATAAAGTGTTCATCAGTTGATAGGCCCTGACCTTCGACGTAGGGCCATCCTTAGTTCAGAATTTGTATGACTCTTGTACATTATGATCAAATATGTGCATTCCTCATGACAATTTATCAACCAACTTTATGTTTTATAGTAATTACCAAATGTTAGCATGCGAACAAGCAATTCAATCGTGTTGTACAGATGAACAATGGACAAGGATAAGAGATGCATCTCTGCTTCTTCCCACTATTCAGAAATTAAGCCAAAATATAACACTGTCATTCTGCACTGAAGACTCCATTTGGAGCTGGGGTCTATGCATTAGCTATTAGGGGTTGGAGCTGTGCTGTGGATGTCCTGCCGATAAAACACGCCCAACCAATCATGATGTTTCACCCTGACTTTGTAGTTAGGTCAATGTCCCATCCCATAACATGGAGGATACAGGCTTTATGACCTATAATGCAGCCGGCCACAGGGGGGCGATCGAGAGGCTGTGGCTTCACTTTTGGGCAGCTGTGATTTCATCCATCTTGCCATCTAACTGTTTAACATTGTCACTGTGAGCATATTAGCATGTTAGCATTTAGCTTAAGGCACCGCTAAGAACAGCCTCACAGAGCCATAACCTACACTTAGTCCTGTTAGATGGTAGCTGGATACTCGGTCCAATCAAATAAGCCACAAAATGCTGCTTTGCTCCAGACAAATTCTGTAATGTTTTAATACTTAGTTATAAAGTTTTAAACCGACGGACACCTTTTGATTGCGGGTTGTTTTTTACAGGACACCAAGTGATCAATAAATAATTCAGACAACTGCCTTCTTGCACACGTTTGCCATCGCAAATCAATAGCCACACTTTTATTGCATCAAGGACTAAAGATGCTTTCTTCTCTCCTTGGCTTGTTCTGGAGTTCAACACAATTTGCCTTAATCAGGCAATCAATCACTGTTAGTGTGCCACACCAGCACACAGCAGGCAGATGTGGCCCCGACTCCAAACCCTAAATTGGTGCAGAAACACACTTGTATGAGCCCTGCCACGCAGGAGACATTGCCAGAGCTGCAGCCAGAGCTTGCAAAGAGCATTTTGCCTTTATTTGTTGACAAGGGGAGGGCACCAAAAGGGTTCTCGAATGTGTTTTTCACTGTTTGTCTATCTGCATACTATACAATATAATCAGATCTCCTTTAAGGTTACACATCTTCTTTACTTTTACGTCTCTTACATGCCGTGCATTATATTTATGGAAGATGGCATTTCGTCACCTCGCTTTAAAATACCTGTGAAAGCCACCAACGACTTCAAGCATATAGATGCACATCACACGTGTGTATTTGCACCTTAATACATGCACAACTCTATTTGGCTCCATTGTTCGGATGATATAAAAGACTGAATGAGCCGATTTGGCACCAGTAGAGCATAATCAGAGCACTACTGTGGTCCTCAGAGATCCTTTATTGAATGCATCACAATGAAGCTTGATTGGAATTGATAATGGCTTTGAGGACTAGGTTGCTCCTTTCCAATGACTAATTTGTTCCAAAGCAGCCTTTGACATGCAAGGGATTGTCAATGACAGGCTAATTAGCCAACTGTTGAGATGGGTCAACATATGTGTGTTTATAGCAGAAGAGAAAATGCTCTCCCTATATAATTGAATGTTGAGGCTCTGTGGCGTAAAAAAAAAACCCAATCTATATCAATTTACATAAAAGGAAGAGACTATAGCTTCAACAGAAAGAAGGGCTGTGTGTGTGTGAGTCACGGAATATCGTCCTGCGTGGTTGGCTTGGTGCAGAAATGACTGAGCTCTGCATTACAATATATGGGAGCGGAGGGCGGAACTGTATGATATTCCTGTGTCAACACAAAGTCAGCATGAAGAAGTGCCGCGGATGTGAAAGTGCTGCTGACCTCGTCCATTTTTCTTCCAGTGCCATCAAGGCCACCGCGCTGCAATGCTCCCCCCCGCCGCATCCAATTGTGCCGAGTTAAAGGTGTGGAATCGGGGGGGCTTGCCCAGGCCAAGAGCCCTCGCACACCTGCACTTATGAGAGTCAACTGCAGTGTCAGCACCGCAACCGACATGCATCACACGGCAGCCTCACACACTCGCCTGCAAAACAACGTTATCTGTCTACACAGACAGTGCAGCCCTGAGAATACATTAACCACAGACAGCAGGGCGCCCTTGATGGTAAATCCCTCCTCTGATTCCACATTTTAGACCATGCCAAATTCAGGTATATGCTGCACGCAGAGTTCTCGGTGGATCAGATTGGTCTTATGAATCATGCAACCTGATATTGTTTGATTGAATGCACTAAGTCCAAATTGGATTCCCTCTGACGGCTCCTCCTCTCCCCTGCCTGGACGAGTACTGATGAAAGATAACCGCCTCTGCATTAATCAAAGAGATGGAGAATTTTGATCCCACTCTAATTTAGATTAGATTACATATATTAAATAATTTGCACAGAATCTGATATCAATTATCAGCAGGTCATTCAGTTTGATCTCGTGCCATATCCTGCCACAACAAACTAAAGAAACGCACTTTGAATCCGACTGCCTCTCGTCCAAAACATGATTTTGCCACGTTTCTTAGTAACTGGGTGTTGATGGGGAACCATGATCACCAGAGATGTTTTAATGGGCTTATCTTAGTTTTGTTGCACTTCCTTTTTTCCCTCTTTTGTTTGCTTTAATATCCATCAAAGAGAAAGTGTAATTATTTTCAAACATGGATGATCAGGCGTGGTAATCAATGACAAGAGTGTGAAGTGACATGAGTCACTTCTTGCGAGAAGCGAGTGCTATTCAGCCCTCCCATCTTGTGTGTGTGCACGTCGACTGTAAGTGGGATGTGAAAGTGCTTACTGTTTGTTTAGGATTACAACACACTCTCAGGGGCGGATGGTTTGATTTGTAGTAGGAGGGGAGCAGCACTGCTCCCATCACATACTTGCCTGCACCTCAAAACGCCAATAACTTGAAAAACAACAGATTGCCCAGGAGGAGGTGAACCAAAAGTCAGCCCCTGTTTATTATTTGGAGATGGAATAAGTTTTTTTTTTTTTTTTTTCATCTGCCAGAGTGAAATATCTCTTTATCACAGTTACAATCTATTCCATAGAGCCATCCCTTGATAGTTAATTAGGTGTCAGCAGCCCAACCGAGGTAATTTAACCTTCATCAGCCTGTATCACATGAGAAGATAATGTAAGGGAATAATTCATTACATATTTTAATGGAACACAAAAAAAGCTATATTTACAATCTCTGGGCTTTAGTGAAGATGACTGAATGGAATACAGAATTCAAAACTCCACAGTGATCCATCCCTTTCTGAAACAGTGAGCTTAAAAGGTAATGATGATGACTGTAAGGGGGGGGGGGGGGGGACACTCACACAGATTTAGCACCAAAGCATTGACAAATAATAATCCTAAGGATCAAACAGGCGGTAAACAGCAATTATCTGAGGGCAATGTGATCAGAATCTCCAAGCCAATGATCAATAGAGTCTGAGCTCTTCAAGCAGGTCGAGAGACAACTGGCTGAATCTTAAATTACTTGACGCCGTGACATTCGATCAGCATTTGTCTCAGTGGAGTCTGGAGTTAATAATCCGGGAATTAAAATGGGGGAAAAACAAAAGCTCGGAGAAGTCACAACTTCAAAATGAACTTTAAAATATTACACTAAATTACTTACAGTTTTCCAGCAGTTGTAAATAACCCACATTGAAAATTATGACGAGATCCATATTGTAAGATAATCAAATGGCTGATGGGAATGCCTGTTTTGATCATTTGTCTTTCTTTGTGTTTCTGTCCGTCTCATTTAAATGTAATGTGCATGAGTAAGTGAAACCAGACAGTGAGCAAATAAACGATGACCTCAAACAAACTGACCTTAGAATGTTGAAAACTACTGTGGGGCATAGTTGTAACCGGAGCTGATAAGACATGTTCCTCCAGAGTGAGGAAGTAACACCATTTCATTTTGACTGGGAAGATAGTTACTGTTTATACAGGAGTCATGATTTAATTCCATTGTATGGTTATTATATACTTTTGATCAGTAGTACATCAGTAATCTATCTATCATCTATCTATCTTTGCATATTACAGTTATTTTAGAGTGACGAGAACTGAAGATTGAATATATATATATATATTCAATTTTGGTTCCATATATTCAAGTTTCATTATACATATTCAAACATCCAATCCATATGTTCAGATTCGTTTCTATATATTCTGTCTTTACATATATGTTTAATTATTCACTCTATTTGATAATTCCACAGATTGATAAATTCAACCCAAATAATCAGATTTATTTCACATATTCACACTGTCATTATATATATTATAACATTAATTCAATGCGTTAAAGTTTCATTCTAAATATTTCCCTACATATGTTCTGTCATTCAATAATAACTTCCCAAATGGAATAAGATCATATGTATATATCCATACAACCACCCATTACTGTTTATATATAAACACAGTAATATATAAACACACACACACACACGTAGATATAAGGATGTGTATACCTGCCACTCTCCATCCCCCCCGCACTGTGAGTGATGAGCATAAGGATGGTGTGTGAATATTATAACATCATGATCTATGTGGGATGCTGGTTATCACGGGGGGGAACGCGCCTGTTGGGTGAAGTTGCCCGTGCGGCCGGTAGGGAGAGACAGTGAGACGGGCGGTGTGTCGGCTGCGGAGCGGTGCTCTGGCTGTTTTCGTGTGGGACTGGATGGGAGGGAGCAGCAGCCTCAGTACCAGGCACCGCTCTGCTCTCCCTCACTGCTGCTGACTGGAGCTGGGTAGACTCACCGAGGAGGAGGCTGCCACCGTCACCACCGCCGCTGCCGCCGCTCCTGCCTTTTGTCGCACAGGGACGCTTCCCGAGCCGCGAGGATATTCTTCCTTTTCCCCCTTTTTTTCGAGAAGCCACACGGATTTCGAAGTGGGGAATTAGCAGAGACGGCCGCACCGATGTACCCACGACACGAGGGCAGCGGGCTGCTTGTGCTGGCGTTCTTAGCCGGACTGCAGGTAACGCTACCACCCGAGCGGTGCTTCGCACGGCGGAGTTCCACCGGACAGTTCCGGTGCTGGGGGTTTATTTGAGGTGCGAGCCCGGCGGAGCGGCCGCAGCCTCCCCGACGGCCACTTTACACTGCGTGCGTTCCGTTAATAAGACGCCGCTTTGTGCGGTTGGAGGACCGCTCGGATCAGAAAGTAGGTCCTGTGCGACTAGCTAACAGTCCCCATGTTTTTAAATCCAACGCCCACGAGATGCTGCGTTGGTATATCAAAAAACAACACAAAAACGACGCACGATCTATACGCAAATTATTTGAGTTTAACGAATTCGCTATCGCTATTGAAGTGCGGCCCGCGGTGTGAGCAGGATGTCTTTAGTTTAATATTTATGTAGATTGCTGCAGCGTGTCCCTGCGCCCCCTGGTTAATTCCCTCTCCGGGTTGAAATCACGTCATGTATGAGCAACAATGAAAAGTATAACATGCTGTGAATTAGTATGGTGGCGCGGGTTATATAAGTACATTCAAGCTAGCAGCGACGGGATAATGATTGTTGTCCAACTCTGACGATTAGAGGATGCAATGTGCTGTGGACAATTTATTTGTCATGACTGTGGGGGCCACTGTCCGAACTGAGCCCCCCCCTCCAAGCTACACAGAGGAGCAGATAACCCAGTTTTCTGGTGTTTATTGAAAACCTTTTGTTTTAAACGCTAAAAAACAGACGTGATTCCACTGTGCATCGTGGTGCTATTGTTGTAACGTGCAAGAAGAGCCCCAGCTCCCCCTCCTCTTAAGCCCTGCTTCTTCTCTTCCCCTCACAGCATTTTTCCCATTTAAATGTCCATGATTAAGAAAGGCAAGTGGCACGGCTACCCACAATGCTCTTTTTCAGCAGGGGCTCCTCTCCTCTGCTTTTACATTCTTCGGAGAGCAGTGCATGTAAAGGAGCCGGGGCTGGTGGCGTCTGTTCCTCGGAGCCGAATCAATGTGATGGAGTATATTTGGATATTCGTGGACATCAGAGTTATGCTTCAGTCATGCTCCATCTGTGATTTCTCACTGTGATGTTTTTTTCTCTTCCTGGTTAGATTCATGTTTTAAGGAAACACAAGCCCCAGTCATTTACAGATCATCTTTTTTCTCTCTCTCTCTCTACCACATCCCCTTTATTCTATAAATCTTTTGTGTGAACAACTGAAGCAGTTAAGAGTTTCCCCCTTTTAAAAATACAAAGCTTTATATGGATAGCAGTCATGGCCTCGCAGTTTCTTCAGATGTCAGCATTTCTAGTTTACTCAGACATTCACACATAGGTGTTTATTCCCGCAACAGTGGATCGTTAGCATTTACTTTTTATTCCCTCGTTCCTGCCCTTCAAAGTGGAGTGTTTGTCCGGAGTGGTGTGTTGATCAGAGGGGCCGACGGTGAACGTTGGTTAGAACCCAGCCCTGTGCCTGGGCCCCTCCGGGGGCACAAATGGGGCTTGTTCTTGCCTAGCCATGCTTTTTGGCTAATGCTTAACCCTTTTGGCCTCATTATCCTAATTGCAGTCCCCGCTATAAAAACAACAGATGCTTTTGTGCGACTGCGAGGACTTAAGAACGTGACCAAGAGGTTTTTTGGAGGCAACAGAGTGCATTTTTTAAGGTTGATTTATGACTCATTGTTGAACATCCCCCCCCCCCCCCTTCTCTCCCTCTCCCCCCCCCGTCACAGATTGCAGCGGAGTGCAGGGGCACCACGCCATGCAGGCCAGGCTTCTCTGAAGATGTATACAAGGTTGTGGTGCCAGATATCGCAGAGAAAGGACAGCCCCTTTTCAACGGTGAGTGTGGAATATTTCCCGTGCTGCTGCTGCGCGGTGGATTTCTGTTGCGTCTGCGTTTGATTGACTGCCTGAGTGTGTGTCGGCATGTGCATCGGTTGCGTGTGCGCTCGCCTGCATGTGCTACATTCGAGGGAGGAACTGAACAAGCCTGACATATTTAAACAATTAGCTCCGGTGTAGTTGTGTGGCATAGCAAGTCATGTAGTTTGCCTTGTAAAGCTCAAATGTGGTTCAGATTTATTTAGCTCCTTCCCATTTTGCTTACATGCTGCTTTTTCCCCTCTTTCCTTTCAGAGCAGTCACAAACGTAGACAGATCGTTCTGAAACCAAAAAAAATGCTCAATCTTACATTGTAGCAAAACTGTTTTTGTTTTGCTAATTTGCCTTTTGTCGAGATAATTGTTCATTGCTGAGTTTATCAATTAAAAGTGTAAAAGCTCTGTTGATTGCCGAGGGAAAATTTCTAGTTGCAATTAATTAAAATCAGTTGAAGCAGATTTGAATAAGGACACAACTTAAATCAAGCAAATAACAAAGCTATTAAACATTCCATGCCCAGTGCTGATGCATTGGATAATCTCCTGTACCATACGCCATGATTATGCATTTGTCTTGTCACAGTACATATCTGGCCCATTACTTGAAAAAACTCTTGAAGTTCCTGCTTGAGTCATCTATGCCCAGTTTCTGTGTTACAAGGCAAAGCCCAGTCAGTGGCAGTAATAACAGCCATTTTAGTATCTTTGAAAAGGTTTGTTGTCAGAAACCGGACTGTACCAGGTGTCTTTTTCTAACATACTCTATAACCTAGTGCTAACAGGAAAGTGAAAAATAATGATCTTTTGCAGTAGTCCTTGACATTGCAGCAGCCATGACCAACACAGCCTCTTCGGAACTGAATCTTGGCCAAAGGAGGATTCAGCTACCCTGGAATGGTATGCTGTGCCTACACAAGGCAATAAAAACCGGAATATATCACCATCGTGCCATTAGAGAGGTTAGAGCCTTTAGGTCGTTTGGACCTGAAAACATTCTCACTTGTGTTGGATTTCACAGTGAGTGCCTAAAACTTACACCCTGTCGTTGGTGTGAGTCAGAGAAGCAGAGTGGGGGGGGAGGTAGCAATGGCGAGAGAGGAGAGGAGAAAGGGAAGAGAGTGCTTAGATGGGTGGGTACAGCTTTCACTGGGCTTTACCTTGTGCACAAGTTTCCGTTTGATCCTGCAGGTGATGGATTTCCCTCTGTTGGCTTGTGGATGAGCCGTGACCGGGGGTAATCAGGTTCCCTTTTGTTTGCCCCCCCCTCCTCTTCTCTGCACTACCCCCTGTCTCTTCTTTTCTCTGCCTTCCCCTCCCCCCCTGGTGAGCTGTTGCTCTGTGGAGATTTCCTTGACAGTGAGGGGCACTCCTGTGTCATTGTAATGCAGCAGGGCTCTGCAGTGTGGGATGATGTTAATGAAACTGCATTCTCTAATGAAAAGCTCCTGTGGCATGTTTTGAAAGACAAAGCCCCCACATTGTGGAGAGTGTTGTCTAAGTTTTTCAACTTTGCTTTCACTGTGCCCGTAAAGAATATTGTCTTTGACTGTAGCTGCATGTAGCCGGCTAATACTCTTTTTCATTAACTCACTCAATTGTTCCCTTAAATTGTCAATTTAAGCCATTACATAAATCTTTTATTAGACATACCTGAAAGTCTCACCATGTCAGAACAGAGCACTTCTGCTTTGCCATGTTATAAATAACCATGTAACTGAAGCTGAAAGGCTATAACTTCTCCCTCAAATCATTGGTGTGTGTTGACCGTTGTCTGTTGGTGTAGTTTATTTGAAATAAGATCTGCCAGATTTTTAGGGTGATGATATCACTAGATTGTGTAAGGTGTGCGTAATAAGATTCCCTGGCTCATATTATATTGCTTTTGACCCCTGATGTGCATGAGATGCAGCAGGGGTGAGCTGTTACATATCTTTGTCCCATCTAATTGCTGTCTCTTCCTGGCTATTGATTGTGAGAATACACATCCTGGGGCCTGCAAAACCTGGAAATGGTGACAGTTTACATGCAAACAGCTGACATTGTATGCGCTAATTTAAAGACATCCTGTGGATTAGATGGCGCCAACTGTGGCCAGTTAACTGTTAACAGAGTCATTTGATTTGAGATTTAATCACATTCCCGGGGGGGGGGGGGGGTTGGGTTGGGGGGGGGGGACTTTTAACTGTTGGCTGGCCAAGTAATGCCCTGTTGATTTACAATGGATTTGTTCAGATGCATTTCTTCCATGTTGCTTGGCGGAGCAGCTCAGAGAAAAGCGAGGAAGGGCAATTATAGCTCGATGAGAACTCCTCTCCAATGATCCATTGAAGGGAGGTTACACTTATTGTTTGCAGATGCTAAACCGCATCAGGAAAATAGGGTTACACTGTCTGTCCTCTGGGGACCATATGACCTTGCTTTTAAGGTTGCGATATTTACTCTGGCCTGATACAGATTGAGGTGGAACAGCCACACGTTGTTATTTATTATCAGACCTTTGCGCAGATGAAAGCATACTTTAAATATGTGTACCGCGTTTCCTCTTATCTTAGTTGCCTGATAGAGTCCCTTGTTTTACTAAATTGCATTTAATTTCAGGTGGGCTGCCGCTGCGGGTGGTTGGCCCCTGGGTGTCTAATAGAATTCTGGTGGCTTTGGAGAGCTGACACACATTGTGCAGCTCTTTTCCTCCAGATGAGGCCTTTAAAGCAGGGTTGCAAAGTGAGTCAGTCAGAGCATTATTCAGCAGAGGTTTCCCTCCCTAAAAACTGGGTTAATGAAAAGCCCAAAAGCCTAATTGGTCTTAATACACCCTCTTATGCTGCTGTTCTTCTGTCCCTCCCCCTAACCATCTATTGTGCTTTCATTTTTACTTTCTTCCACCCGTCATCCCTGTGTTTTACTTCTGCCAACAATTACGCGAGCTCTGCTGATGAAAGAGAAGCATGTTTATAGTCTGCTTTAGCCTTGGCTCAAGTGCTCTGAATGCGAGTGTGTCAAGAGGGTCTAGTGCGTTGGCTCCATAGAAGCGTTTGGGGTGGGGGGGGATTTACAGTTGACCAGATTAATAATGCGATTGAACAGGAACTCAAAAGCTCATTGAGGCTAAATCTTTAGACTTCTCTGTTAATCTACCATTAGGTATAATTACTTCTCCTTCCTGTGCTTCCTTAAGACAAACATTTTAAACAAACCAAATTTCTCCCCCTGGACAAGAAAAACATGTTCTTGAAATCCAAAACTTTGCTTGCGACCGAACCCATTTTTTTGCTGCTCGGGTTCTCTGCGCTCTGTTAGGATTCTGATAGACCCTGGGTCCAGCTGGGGCCACTCATATGTGTTTAAGGGGCCCCAATGTTTGGTGAGACGTGACCCTGCTCGACCCTCTCCTGTAAACCAGGCCAAGTGCTCAGAAGCATACTCAACCTCTTTTCCTGCTCTCAAATTTGAAACGAGACCAGTGGGGGTTTTCCTTGTGAGGTGTAGATGAATGGGACACCAGCCAAACAGGTCCTGACCCCTCACCGGGGAGGCCACAGATGCATAGCACCCATACCGCATGTTCTTCTGACCCACAGAATCGTTAATCATGCACTTTGGAGAAGCCAAATTTCACAAACCCAGATTCTTAGATAGTCTGCAGAGTCAGTTGCTTCCTAATTTTCTTCCCTGAACATAATTGACGGTAAATAAGCATTATGGCTTTTGTGGGACGAACCACAGACTGTGAGGGATTATCTCTGGAACAGAAGTACAGTTGTATATAAGTCTTTGGTTTATTGATATACTCAGCGGTAACTCTCGGAAATAGGTTGAAAAATTGTATTTGCGGAAGCCCACAGTGTCAGAATAGGAGCGTCTGCTGTGGAGATCTCTGTGTTTGAGGTAGACGATGTCTGCACTGATGTCTGTGCCGGCGCTGAATAATTCAGTAGTCAAACATGACTTTCTTAATATTCAAATCCCCCTGCTCGAGATGAGATCCATAAGAGCAGAGGAGCCATCATGCAGCAGATGAGAAGAGTGAGGCGCAACATGACATACTATGAAAGTCTTCCCTTTTTAATAGTATTTTTACATATTCTCTTTGTCATCGTGGGACATCAAGAGCCACCCCATGACCACCCTTCTCCTTTTGTCGGGGCTCAAATCCCAGCGCTCCTTCATTTCTTCATGCTAAGGCAGCAGTTTCATTTCAAGTTTGTTCATAAGAGGCAGTCCCTCGCCCCTACCCCCACCCCCTTTTTTTCTCCTCTTTCTATCTGGAAGTGGATCAATAAATCCAGGGTCTTTGTTTGCAGTGATCAATATGTTGTAATGAAGGCTGCGCTCCAATTCCCAGTGAAAGCGTCACTGGCCGACTGGGCATGTTTTATTCTTTATTGTCATCAGCCTGCATACATTTATTTTCATCTTCCGTTCGGTGTCTTTTTTCTTTTTTCTCTTCTTCCTGGGAGCGCCGTGGCCTAGATAACCACCACATATTGTGACAACAGATTGAATCTTGGCAGTATGTGGTTTTGGAAAGTAACTTTTGATGCAGTTTGCCGATATAACTAGGAAGCAGTGTAAGGGTGAGCCATTTGCAAGGAGATCGCAGCGCTACAACGCTACATCATAAAAAAGGAAATAATAATAATAATAATGTAAGCATATTAGACCAAGTGCACCCATTTGTGGCTAATTTGTGTGGTTGCTTTCCCAGCCTGCTGGGTGGCCCGACAGGATAGGGCATCTTTTATTTATGTCTGACCTTTTTTTAGGCTCCAAGCTTTTAACTTTACCGAAGCAGGAAGGAAGGTACTTGTGCATATGCCCAAATGTAGATTAAGTATTTTGTAGAGGACTGACATTGCCCCGGCCACTTCTCATCACCTCTGTTCATATCGCTCTTATCAGCTACAGGCCCTGCCCTCTTCTTGGCACCTTCCTGCATGCCTCTGACATAGGGCAGTTAGTGTGTGTGTGGTAACAGAGGCTTGTTTATCCAGATGTTGAGACCTACTCTATTAACACAAGGTTTAGCAACAAAAAAAAAAAAAACAGGTGTCAGACCACGCTATATTATCTGAGGCTAGTTAAATGTAGATTATTTGTCTCTCAAAAGGTCACATGGTACTTTATGTGCCTAATCAAAATGTCATTGTCTATTATTGTCCACAGTGACTGGACACATATTTGAAAAGAAGACCGTTCACTGTGTCGCTCCTTCACAGAGTCATGTGAAGGTTAGCTGGGTTTTTATAGGTTATTCGGTTGCACATCACACCTGGGCCCCTCCGTTCTCAACACCATAAAGTTTTAAAAATGGAGGTGCGCTTCAATTTGAGAGGCTGCCAAAAGAGAAAAGATTTATTTATCCCTGTTAAACAGTCATTCCCCAGTTGCTTGTGATACGAGTGGAGGCCGGAATCTTTGCACGGCAGACTTGCTCTTGATGTGTTTAATTTAATGCGACGAACACCCAGAAAGTGAATAAGATGACCCTGCTATATAATGAGGCCGCGTATAAATAGCCATATTGACCTGACTCGTCTGCATATGCCTCCACTATATAACTAGGCTAGGCTTATTTTTCACAAGTGAAATGCTAGAACCAGACCGGGGAAGAAAAATGCCAGCTTGCACCTAGCAGACAATACATCAGCAGTATGGAGTGAATTGTTTACTTTTCGAGGGGCTGATTTGTGGATTTTAGTGCCATTTCTCTTCAGTGGGTCGGCCTGTTTTGGTTGGTGGAGCAAACAGCTCTATATCTCTTTCACGGATCCTGTCTTGACAAAAAAAACAACCTCTGTTTGCATTGTCGCCCCAGTTGTTTATAGTGGAATCCGGTCATTTGATTTCCCCCAGTTTGACTCTTTGCCATACTTGAAAAAAAAAACATGTAAAGCTTGATTAGACTACAGCGAGCTTTGTATTGCAGTTTCACATCGACAGGTACGTGAAGGGGAAGCTACTCCTGCTCCCCCTCTTACTCTCCCCCAGCTTTTGTTCGTGAGGCAATACGTTCAGCCTCAGCTTTGTTGCTTTTAGACAAGAGGCCATTCAGTGACGGCCCGGCTGTAAACTCAGCAGTGTTACCTGTCTCGCGTGGCTGCGAGAGCGACAGACAGCAGACAGACCCGGTGTCTTTGTGTGCAGGGTCAAAGAGGAAAGCTAATACTCCGATGAATATATTAATGAGAGTTGGAGCAAATGTAAGAATAAATGCAAGCGCAAGTTTAGCCTTTATATGTAGGCAGGTGACACACATAGCTCACATTTTCAAACCTCGTGCTGTGTTCAGGGGGCCACATGAATTGCAGACTATTATTTCTCTGACAACAAAAGAGAAATTTGAAGCAGGGACAAGTTAATTGACCCAGATACCGTAACCATGTTCACAAAGGCCAATATCCTGCCTGGGAAGAGACATCTACCTCCTGCGGGCCACGCCAACTATTGTGTTCGACAGGGGCTTCAATTTCAACGCACCAGCTCTTCTCTGGCCACTAGCCTCTGATAAGTGGCTCACCCGTATCTTGTGACACTCTCCATGCATCCTCCCTTTTTTTCACTCTGCCCTCCCTCTCTCACCTCCACCACTCTTCATCCCTATATCAGTCCCCTCCCCCTCTGCCACCCGCTAGCTTTAAGACGGAGGAGCTCCCTTTGCTCTACATTATGATTGATGTGCCTTAATTGAGTAAAGCAAGGGCAGTACTGAGGCATTTAGTGCTTTATTCTACAACAGAGGGTGTTTCTCAGAGTGATCCTGATTGCTCCATGGCTTCAGTGTGACGTGCAATTTCAGTGCTTTTAGAAATATTTTTGATCAATGGTTGTCTGAGGTTTTGTGATGCATGTGTTTTTTTGATAGTTCCTTGCGACGAGATTTCTGTCTCGCTAACTTGTGTTCTGTGTGTCTGCGCCCGTCGTGGCTGGATATGAATAAAGTATCCCCATCCACTATTGATTGATGATATTATTCCAGGGACCTCAGGGATAACGGTTAGTCCTGTTTTTTGCTTGTCTCACAAAATAAAGAGCATCATTACTTTTATTTATAGCAAAGATTGGTGATTGGTGATATTGCCCCCAACCAATCCAAAAAGTGTTGGCTCATCAGATAACCAGGCCTGGCCCAGTGTAATACTTGTCCCAAGTGATCTACTGTTACCAGGCCCTGCTGACACCAGTGTCTGCAATCGCCACATGGATATTATGATTGACCTCCAGCAATTACTAGTCTCCATTTGAGCGCACACTATGGCAGTAAGCAACATATCGCTCTGCAGCCCGTGTAGTCTGAGTTTATTTTATCTCTTCCTTTGTCGATATTTACTGAGGCATTAAAGAGCGTGCAGCATGTTACCACTTTGTTTCCTGTTGCACTGCCTGCTCAGCACGACAGGGGTAGGAGAGAGGTAGATTCTTCCTGAAGGGTATAACTGCTGCTGCAAAATGAGGGTCTGTTAATTTCGGCCATGTGCTCAGAATAACCGGTTGTTCTTTGAAAATATGCACAGGTGGGGTGGCTAAGAAAAAGGCATATGGCGTAGCAGTTTAAGTATATTGTGACATATGGCAGATTCAAATTTCTCTTGTTTCTTAAAGTACGTTCCGTCTCAAGTTGTGAGCACACAGAACCAGCTTGCGGATACAATCCGATGTTTTTTATTGTCAGTTCCTACAGTGGCTCAACCAAAAGCTTTCTGAACACATACGTGCCTGAAAGACTCCAACACAAACCTTGGGACACTGTTTATACTTAGCAAACATTTTCATGAACCAAGCAGAAGTTAGAGCAGCACCAGTATCCCAATAGACTCTTGCCACCTGTCAAATGTGAGCTTGATATTGTCTGCTTTTTTAAAATGTCAAGTTTCCAAGTCCTGAATAAAATATCTCCTCTTTCCCCTGCTCCATGTTGAACTTTTTTTTCCGTCTCTCTCTCTCTCGCCATTTCATTCCCGGTAATAGGAATCTGCCTGGGTGAGGCGGTAAGCCAGGAGCAGGTGTCCATTAGAGCTGTGCGATTAATTGTATTAAAATCAATATTTACATTTATAAGTCTGAAAGCTCAGTCCTATGACAGTGATTTGCTAGTTTGGGATTATCTGGACATCACCGGCATTAACCCAAACCACAGAATTCCTCCATGAATTGAAAATTTGATTGAGAGGAAGAACATTTTTTAAGTATCCACGGCAGCGCTGGCATTAATGTGCCTGTCCTTAGATCCTTTTGCATAATAACTTTTAGATTTCTAAGATGCAGATGACAACCAAAAGCACATGGCAAGCAAATCACTGTTACAATATTGGAAGTTAACCGCACAAATTTATTAAAAGCGATTAAGCGATCAAGGCTGCAGGCTGAAGGTTCTTAATCTCTTGGGATTTGGAGAAGAGGGGGTCTCAACAAAAAGGAAGTAAGGACTGATGCAGTGCATTACACTGGCCAGGTGATTTATGGTCACCATTACTCTCAGTTTAAACCAAAACAGATAATGCAAGATAAAGAATGCTTTCTCCTCAGACCATGGATTCATTGTTAATATGAAAATAAATCTTGGAATGTCACATAGTGGAGTGCAAACCTCAACAAAGGCCCAACAGTCCCCTGATATTTAATTAAGCTGCAACAAATTGTGCCCACTTATAGACATCTGCTCCTTAAAAATTCTTGAATCTTTGACAAGGTCTATGAATTATTCCCTAGGAAAAAAGTGAAACTGGAAGAAAAAAAAGTTTGCAATGTTACTGAAAGTAAGAAAAAAAAAATCCTATATGAGCCTCCAGATCTGGACCAAATTTTATGAGTTCTTCCTTGGGTCATGCCCCACACTCTGACAACATTTCATGAAAATTGGTGTAGTAGTTTGTGTGAAATCTGAACAAACACACAGATGAAAACAACTCCCTGGCCGAGGTAATAAAGGAAAACTTTCATTTCATTTTATTTGGTAAACCAAAAGAATTGCCGAAACCCTGTTTATTGATCTTTGTGTTTTCTCTCATAACTCTATGCACGCATTCGCTCGACAACCGTAACGCTGGTTTCCAAATGCTGCATCCCACCTTCATCTGATTCCAACTGAGTGCAACACACTCAATCTTATAAGGTCCTGTCTCAGCCCTTCACTCTCTCACTAAGTGTTCCAAGCACCGTGACCTTTGTAGAAGATAAGCTTCCTTCGGCTGACTTAAAGAGTTTGGAATAACGGCCCTAACCATTAATTTATGGCGTTGCTAACCATATGAGGGCTATGAGCCAAGGTTATTGACCTTTCAAGCCTGTCACTGGTGATAGAGGGAGCCAGACCCAGGAGGAGAATGAATTGGGCTTATTAAGGAGCTGGGCTATGAGTCAAACCGAGGTGGCAACTTTATTCTCCAGTTTTCTCTTTCATTTAAATCATGACTTTATATTAATATGTTTTGACCAATCTTCTGCTGCTAAAGTGGAAACTGAGAGCACATATACAGCAGGAGTTATACTCTGCATCATAATGCTCCCGTGAACATGGAGAAATGCGACGTGTGAACTGCTTGAAGGATTAACACCTCGGAGCACAAAATGCATTACAGCAGCACATCTTGAACTGAGGTCATCATTATCAGATGAAGGATTTTGTAGATTCAGAATCACTTAATGAAAATGTATTTTCTTCCTGCAAATGCAATTTGAACTTCTAGGCAGACACCGCAGTTTTATTTCGGTCACAAATCTTTTTGTCTCTGCGGATCTGTGCCCGGGATTTACTTGTACATTTTCTCAAAGGCTGAACAGGCCCCGAAAAACCGTTTGAATAAAACGAAGCATGTAAAGAATGCTGGCTGGACTGCGGAGAAACAGATCCACGGATAGAGAAGATTGAGGACATGTTATTTCAGCCCCCGTCCTCCCTTCGGAACTCCCTCCCAGTCTGTTAAAAACCTGGTGGGAGGCAAGGGGAGGCATGCATTTATATTGGATCAACATGCTATGATGTTATTTTTCCAGCTCCACTACTTGTGTTTATAATCATGCGCAGTCCCTTATGGGGTTCAGCTAAAGCCTTTTTTAGTGACTCTGGAGAAGCTTATCTGAGCCTGATGCATTGTTTGTACATAGGACCACAATCACATCCCGGTGGAAATAAGCAATAGATAAAAAAAACAGAGAACTTCTACCATAGATGTGTTTTTGTTATTAGAGGACATTCAGAGTGAGGTGAATACTGCACATTTGTTCCATTTATACATGTACCTCTTCTATAATGTGGGTTTAGCTATAACCTCATTTACACTGATGCTGCTTCCGCCAAGCCTGTTGAATTTCTCAAGTGTTTGTGTATTAGCAGCAACATAGCCAGAGGATGAGGTAAAAATGACTAATGCATGCGGATTTTGTGCACTTCAGTGTGCTGGTTGTAATGCAGTGCATACTTGTGTGTTGCTGGAACTTATTTACCTGTTCAGGTGGACTACTTTTCAAAATTGAGAGTATGGAAAAATAAATCTTTGCCTGAGGGTACCAGGGCTTTTCAGCGTAAGAGGGCTATTTTGGACCTGAAAGGCTCCGTATCTCAGAGGCTTATACCTTGAGCAGGGACTGTGGACAAGTGGGTGCCGGCTGAAGGAAAAGACATGCACTCAGGGTATGGGCTCACTGCAGCTAAATATGGTCTGCTGTTCAAACCTGGAGTTCACACACGGGTCAGATATAAAAGAGGATGACCACCAAATACTGAGAAAGTTAAGTGACGGCTCGGAAGATTGCAGCTGAATTTCCGCGAGCATTTATTTGAAAATCTGCACTTTGTAACCAAACTGTATTGGACAGCTGCGTTGCTTGCCAACCCTGTCCTTTGTTCTTTTTTTTTTACACTCCACTCCTTCCTCTTTAAGGTGTGAGCTCTCTTTGTGATGCCAGTTACTCGAACACAGATGAGATGAGATTCAGCGTCCTCGCATTTTCAACCCAGTCACTGACTTTCCACTGGAGTCTCTCTCACCGTGGGTCATTTTGTGTTCTGAGAACCAAACGATGTGGCACTTTACGCCTGGCTCTTTGCATAGAGCTGCTAAATGTGTCTGGAGGAAGAGGATATGAAATCACTGTCGGTTTATAGCTGCGTGATGGGGAAAGAAAAAAAAAAATCACACCTTTGGTTATTTGAGCAATCAAGTCAAGCTGAAAAACAGTCTTCATGGAAACGCTATATTTGGTCTGTGCTAGCGTTGCTGTGGTAACTTGTGTTTACACTGCCCGTGCTCTGCTCCGATTTAGTGTTTAATAATTTGAAACCCCTGTCAGTGGTTGAAGGAGCTGTCAATCATGAACAGTCAGTGTAAGGATCAGGGCCCGGCCCCGTGGACCATTAGTCATCAGAGGTGGAGAAATGTTTCGACACCCAGTCAGTTTTAATGGGGAATTAGGTGTTAGCTGTCTTTTCATTCCTGAGACATTTTGTGATGAAACATTTTGATAGATTTTAATTTAGATCAAATGAACTAATGGATTAATGTTAGAAATCCCATGGGAAGCGATCAAAGAACTTATTCAGCCGTCCAAGAACATAAACCATCAGGTTGACATGGCGATAGTACCTCAGTATTCAGTGTTTGTTTAAAGCAGCCGGCCCGCCCCCCCGTTCCGCACACACTCACATACACACACCTTGTCTTTTACAGGGGATTGTATCGGATAAATAGGGGGAAAAAAACAACTGTGGTGAACCCCGCCTGAATGTTTCCCCTCTGTCTCACCAAGAATGTGTTGTCTGGGAGAGCCGGATTCAAAAACACACAACCGAGGCTTTGTTCTGCGTTTACCAGCCGTATTCTGTTCAGAGTGACCTACAGTGGGCAACACTGGCACACATTGTTCCCTTAAATGGGTTGAAATATTGGGTAGTTGATTGCGAGAGAATATTTATTCATGAGCTTTAACCCTCCGAGCCCCCTGCAGTTTATGGATTTTATTTGCTCCTGTCAATTTTTTTCCTTTTTTTACTCAACGTGGGCTCATTCTTCACTGCAATATGAAGTCCTGCACCTCTGTGGCTGCACATGCTATAGATACTGAGGCATCTCCCCATATAATTTACAATGTGAGGATGAAAGATAATCAAGTGTCCTTGTATTGATCTTTTCAGGAGGCTTGGTGTCACCTGAATCAATCAAGGCTCAGTCTCAGTTTTGCAAAGCAGCAAAGACTTTTGTGGTGTTTACAAAATGTGCTATAGTAAACACTTTGCACATGTTTTTAATTAATTAACTAATTTAAAGTATTTAATTTGATTACATATCACAACAAAAAGCTTAGATTTGTTAGTTTTTTTCCTGACAGGAGTGGAAATTTGAAAATCATCTCTTTTTATAATTTCTGGCATTGACTAATGGAGTAATTTGGGCAATTTAATATTTTTAGCCCACCAGCAGGTTTTTGGGTTAAGAGGATTAATGCTGCATGTTCATTTTACGTATTTTTGACAGCCAAGATTTAGGATTTAGTTTTGTATTGACATAAAACAATAAAACCCCACTTTGGATCTATAATGAGTTTATATTGATAAACAGATCTGTAGTTTTCTGTAATTGTTTAATGATACAAGATGAAATCAAAAACATCCTCTTTTCAGATTGTGACTTTTTTTTTTTTTTTTTATGCTGTGGAATCCAGAAGCTGATTATCTGTGTACATTAATGTCCTGAGTGCCGAGGTCGAAAAATCATCCCATTATTTCGATGATTCATCCACATTTTTCTGCAACACGTAGAACTAAAATCAGCACATTCTCACAAACAGGGAGGCTGTTGTTGCTTTTAATGGCAGCAATCTAACAACGAAAGCCGCCTCATGCTGAGCACCTTATGAACACGGCTGTTGCAGGCATTAAAAGGCATGTGCGTGAGTTTGTGTGTGTGTGTTTGTGTAGGTGTTGGACCCCGCTGACAGCTGGAACAGCATTCTTTAAAACTTGGCCACAGACAGTAAAGTGTCTCGCCTCCCCTCAGCCTATCAACAGATCCAAGGCCTTCATTTATTGGTGCGCTTGGAAAATGCAATTGCACCACCATTGATTTGTGTCTATTTGAAATAGGGAGGTCCAGACCCTGGGCGCATGCATAAGTGGGAGTTTTTTTTTCTTCTCTTCTTTTAACACTCTCTCCATTTTCAATCCTCTCTCTCTCTTTCTCTCTCTCTCTCTCTCTCTCTCTCTCTCCCCTTCTTACGAGTCCATTCTCAGCGTGCCACACAGGCGAGGCGATGTTTCCTTAGCCGCTTATCATGCCTCCCACCAGTCCACCAAGGGGTCTAAGCACGTGTACGCAGGCAGCTGTGCACCACTGTTAGACTCCACTCTGTGAGGGATAAGTGGGGATTGGCATGTTCTCTGCCTGTCGGAGCAGTTTCATCTGCTCAACAGTGCGACAGCTGGGCAGAGCTTTTTCACTCCTCCCATATGAGAGCGAGAGAGAGAGAGAGAGAGACGGACAGAATGAGACATAAAGAGACAGAACGAGAGGAGGGACATGGCGGGGTAGCCACAGCTTCCTCACTGCGGCTTGGAGCAAAGCAAATGTTGCCGCATGTGTTATGAGTTAGCGCCGACATAACCGTTTTAAAGAGTGGCCTAACACATTAAAGATGTGTGGCTGGCTCATCTACTTTCTTCCCTTACTCTTTATGGTGTAAACACTGAGCAGTAATGGGAGGAAGGGCATAAGAAGAGTAATTTATGTGTGGAGGAGAAGCCTGAGATGAGCCCTCCCTCCGGGATTAATGGGAGTCTCTGTCTCTGTTCACAGGAAATATGAAAGGCCCTTTGTTGGTAAAGAGCTTGCTGCTGCCAGCAAATAACTACCCCATGTAATATCGAAAATCCCCCAACCTCTAAATTCATTGCCTCCTCCGCTGCTCATCCTTCACCCTTCTCTTTCTCCTGAAGATGATGTGTCTTCTGTCAAAGTCGCTCACTTATGATTCCAAGTCGCGCCTGCTGTACAGACGCCCAGGAGACACTGGCTGGCGTTGTTGGTATTCACTTTCACCACCAGAGATCCGGCCATTGGGCGAGCCGGGGGGAGACCGGGAGAGATAGCGAAGTACAGGTGGTGATTCATCGTTTCACCTTTGATACCACGTTCACTCTTTTTCTCCCTTCTCCTGTTTACTGTCTGCAGTGCTTAATGCCAAGAGTCTGTACCTCCTCGGGCCGTGGATAGTTAGTTTGCTGTGGTTAATGTGTGACTAGCGGGCCGTGCTGGTGGTAGCGGTTTATTTTTAGCGTCAGTGCCGGTGTGTGTTGGTCTGCGTGATGGCTAAGCACACCTCCTTAGGCAACGCTAAATAAAGAATGGCCTATCAGTGAGGGAAAATGACTGTTACACACTACACTGGCAGTGTGTCTTTCATCAGGTCACACATTGGTCTGCTCACACCTGCGTCTCAGAACAGGAGGGTGAAAGGCTGTTGGCAGGTGTTAATTGCTAAAAAAAAAAAGCCTGTGGGAAACAAGGCGTTGCATTATGTGTGTGTGTATATATTGTGTAGTATTCTTTGCGACACTACATTTCTTTGTTGTCTCCTGAGCTGATTCCTCTTCTGGCTGTTAATATTGTGTAATATTGTATTTTTATCGACACCAAAATAAGAAAAATTATATGTATTTCACAATCCGATTATTTTTCTCTTCCTTGGCTGCTTTTCATTAGCGTCTGTTTGCTCAAACCTTTCAATAACCATGCAGATTTATGGTTTTCTTCCAAACAGCTTCTTTTATTGCGATCTTACCCAACCTCATTCTTTTCCCGCTCATGTCCATCTTATAAGTTCACCATGGGAACATTTAAAAAAATCTCATTTACTTGCCCATTGCTGGGAAGAAAACGGTTTACAGGCACATCTCTGTCACACCTGAATGAATCTAGACTGGAAGTGTGAGGAAATAGTGCCGGAAATGTTTTTTATTATTTTCAAATGCCAGTTTTTACCCCAAAATACCTAAAACTTTTGACATTTTGAGCTGTCCGTGACAGTTTCAGCCGTTTTTGGGAAGGCAGTGAATCTATTGGTTTCCATTGACTTCCTCGGGGCTGTCTCCAATGGATTTGACACGGATAACGTGGTTGTGTTTGTAATGAAAGGGGGAGGGGACTTAATAAAAGCAAGGAGACCCCCAACTGAAAAAAAGGAGGGACTACTATAGGAATGAAGAACTTGAAAGAAGAGGGTTCAATTTGGCAAAAGCCAAGGGGTTGTCATGGGCAACGGAAACGCCTCTGTATAACCTCCCCCCCCCCCCCCTCTTTTTTACCCTCCCCATTCGACTCACTCGCAGGCATATAGCTTGAGGACTGAATATGAGCCTGAAAGGATGAAACGAAATACACTCATTGGACGTCTGCCTTATAAATGATTTATAATTGAGTTTTCCCGGGCTCTGCATGGAGTGTAGATGGAGTAGCACTTTAATTTGCTTCATAGTTTCATGTTATTCTATGCTTTAATTGTAATGCTGAGGACGCCATTCATTTGTTTAATTTACTAGACTGGGAACTGATGGCTGGGCTGGCATGGTAAGGGGGAGTTTAATGGCCATCCTCTGGAAAGGATAAGGCTTATTAGGTCTGATGGGCCTCCTGTCTCACATAACCTAATGTGGCCATGATAGACAGAAAATTCTTCGTTTGGATCCATTGGATCTACAAATCGAAGCATATTCCCAGGCCCTGGACCTCGTAATTGTCCATTAAGGGCGGTGCTCCTAGATGGAAGGGCCAGATGTCCCTGATGTGTCTGAGGGTCCAATGCGGGCTCTTGACGCAGCATGCAGTTAAAGAGAGGAGAAGCATGGCTGGACATTGCCCCTCATTAAAGTGACCTGCTCTCTGCTAACAGACCCATAAATAAACCCTTTAATGTTCTTACCAGAGAAACTCCAGTATTTGCCCACAATTCCACCGCCGTAAAAAAAGGGAATGGGATTCCGTATGAATTCTCCGCTGTCGTACCTCTTGGCACCAGCTGTCTGTCCGTGTTTAAATCTAACCCTTGGGCGCCACTCCCTCTCAGCTTGGTGTGTTCCATATGTTACATTGATCCTAAAAGCTCGGCTCCCACTGGTCTACTTGAGCAGGAGACCTTAGCCTGATTGAGCGGGACATATGCAAGGACAACATCAAACATTTCAGTATTTGGTGTAAGATCACATGACCCCGGTGATGTTAGCCCGATTGATTTATGATTCAAATGGGGTTTCTCGTGTTACCACTCGGCTCATTTCTCATCCCTATCCCCATCGCCCTTTTGAAATGCACGCAAATGTGAAATTTTAGTTCCATCGAGCTGGTTGTCATGCAATGGTAATTTAATTTACTGCAGGCCCAAAGTCAGGGATGGCGTGTCAGTGTCATACTGTACATGCATGACAGCACCCATCCCTCTCTGCGCACCCTATCTCTTGTTTGTGTTTGGGCTGTAAACCCCCGCGCACAGCTGCCACCAGGGCATGTCGGCGGGGGGAGCTCTATAATGCCGATGACCTCCTAATGTGAATTCCAGTGAGGCAGAAAGGCAAATGTTTGTGCTTCCAGGTCCTCCTGGTATCCTGGGTTGCTACAGCTGTCATGTTATCCCCGTCCTGCAAAGGCCTTCGAGCTCCGAATGCAACACAATATCGGCTAGCATCCCAGCTGCAGACGCTTTAAGAAATCTGCTTGTATTTTGACAGAAGCCTGCATACTTAATCATTAGGCTTCCGGCACAATAGCCCTCTTTGAGGCTTAAGTCCCAACAGGAAAACAACAACTGTAGTTTTCAAGAAAGGAATCCGATTTAATGCCCTCGTAAGGCCATGCTCTCCCATTAGTGCTGAATGCATTTTGCAGGAACTTAACATCTTTAGATAATACACACTCTGAATGTTGTTCAGGGTGAAACTCTCTACCTAGCTACACTTGGTTAGCGGGCAGGAACCACCCCTTCCACCATGTTTTTAATTTTATCACCTTCCTTTTCATGGGATGTTATGGCCTTGTTTGTATGCTGGTCATAATGGGAGCCAGAGGAAATCTTATTTACACTAACTGGGTTTAGGGGTGTTGGCCAGCACAACGGAAAGTGTCCCCTCTTTGCTAGTCTGCAGGGACTACACTGAGCTCGGTTTCTGATGGATGGGTCTTTTAATGCGACAGCTGAAAGAAGCCCCACAGTTTCTGCCATAGACCTGGATACAATAAAACAGCTACCAGTAGAGCTCCCTTTTTTACCCCCTCCCCTTTGTTTCACAGTGGTTTTGTCCACCTTATTGTGTTCCCTTCTCTTCTCCTACACAGCTCTCCTTACAGCCAAAAACATTTGAAAACTGAGATGCAACAAACCGCTTCAGGTTACAGTGCAGGCAGTGAGATACTTCTGAAACTTGATGAATAACGGGATGTAGTGGAGTTGCGGGCATAGCGATGGAGGAACGCAGCGCCAAGGGAGGAGCCACTCGCCCCTTTGCCGCTAGGCTAAAAGCTCTCAGCTCCTACCCATTGTGAGTCCTCGCTCCAAGGGATTTGTGATGGGGCTGATCTTTGACCCCTCTACGCCCACAGTATGTAAATGAGTATACAAAAGAGAGGAATGATATAATTATTTTCCTGCAAACACAGATTTTTGTGAGTTGAAGTCAATGTGACATATACTTAGGTTGTAAATCAGACCTTTTTTGCATATGAATACAAAATTCCCGTCGTTTTTACAAAACTACCGTCTCTCTCTCCTGTGTACGTGTTTGCTGCCATACACCCAGTGTCCTGATCTGCCGAGGCAGCAAGGAGAGAGGTATAGGAAGATGGACCTGTTGTCATTGTACCCAGCCACTTCCATATGTTGTCATGGCAGTGGTTGGGGGGGTAACCAGATCCCACCCTCTCCCTCCCAAATGCTGTTATTGTCCCTGTTCACAAAGGGTGGGGGGATGTGTAACACTAGACTGAGCAACACGCTGAGGTTCATGGACAACGCCCTTTCCCAGACTGTATCTCAGTGTATCAGCTGACCAGTTCTGCTCTTACAAGTGTTGCATTTCTCACCTGAGACACAAAATGGGGAAATGCAGGTTTCGTAGTGCGAACGGTGTAAGAGGAGATTTCTGAACCGCTTCCAAATTCGGGATTCTGTTGTCTTTGGTGTGAACCAGGTGAACACTGATCATCATTTATTGTGTTGAGTATGGCTGCTTTTGTAAGCCACAAGTTAATATCAGCTCTTGCAGGTTATCGAGAGGTAGATATATACTTTATTGATCCTGAGGGAAATTTATATATACATAGCACATAACAGGGTATAATATACAGTAGGTGTCATAAGTAGAGCTAAACTGATATTAATGTTTGGGGACCGATGCTAATAAAAATTCCAATACCAATGTAAATTTTATATCTGTATTTATAGAACTTGAATCAAGAATATACATTTTTCTTATGTAAAATGTAAACATTAATGCACTTCTTTTCTGCATTGTTTATTCAGTAAAATACAGAATACAGAGGTCTTTTTATTTCGGGGCATATTGACAAACGAATGTCGATATGACTATTGGCCAAGCGTCATATCAGTCTGGCTCTAGTTTGATGTTGTGAGGCAAGTTAGAGCTGAGCTTTGACTGTTTGTCAGTTATTCAACTGTTCAGTATCTGATTAACATGTTGGTTTGTCGAGGGGCAAAGAGACAGTACTCTCAATTAGTCACCTATTAGTTTCTCCCATTTGAAGCCTGTTTGTTTACCTTTTTGCTGTGTTTGCTTTAATGAGATACTGGAACCCCCCCCTTCCACAGCCTTCCCAGTGCAGGGTTAATCAGTGTAACTACAGCCTCTCGTGGATAAGTAAGAGAAGTTGCACAGCTGGACTAAATGGTTCTCAGTTTTGCATTTGTCTTTTATTTTTTTACTCTTTTCCTGCTTTTATGCTGATTTTTTTTGCTCTGTTTTAGGAATGCACTTGAGAAACGGAATAATGCATTTGAAAGGGCGGCCTTCAATCCCACAAAGCCAAAGTAAAGTTACCTCTGCCTGATTGACTGATGTACGTCTGCGTCTGACCATGTGCAGAAGGCCGTGGTGTGGGGCTCCGAAAAGCTTTTAGTCTGACGCTGAAAGGTCTTCTATTGACAAGAGTTTCCTGTGCTCATTAAAATGAGATGTGATCGTTAAATAGTTCAATTTGAACCATTTAAATCGTTGAATATTTCTCACCTGAACAATACTAGCGGTCTTTAATACTACCAGCCCATTAAAGAGTCAAATTTCAATGTACAACCGTTGCTGGATTACACTTTACCATATATTTTCTCTCTCTTTTGAATTATGTGGCCACATAAGTACAGTGTCAGCATTTCTACATCACTACAACTCATTTCATGATGCGTTTTTCTGTGTTCTCAATTAGTCCGGTGTCTGCAAATGCACAGGACCACTGCTTGTTTTTAAAACTCAGTACCACTCTGATGTTCTAGATTCAAACCATATGTTGGAGGGGCTTGAAATGTCAGCAGCATCAACAACAGACACAGCTGGCCGGCGGTCTGTGAGCTCATAACATGCCATGTTTGCCATATTTTCACTGCACTCGTGAGCCCTGCCAAAGCCGTACTTCGCCTAACTAATTATTTGCCCTCGGCTGCCAAATCGGACGCTGACGAATAACCTTCTAAAGAGGTCAGAGTCGTGCGTTCCTGAGAAAACAATGGGAGCTGGTGGTTTGTATCTTGTGGTGAGTTAAAGGGCGTCGCGAGTTCAGTGCGGACGTCACAGAGCTGGTAAGCGTGTAAAACCGCCAGCTGAATGTTATTTAAGGATGCTGAGTCTGCGTGTTTCTGAGGGACATCTCCGTGACTCTTGCATATAGTGTTAGCAGGAGAATTACAACTTTGCAGTGGCCCTGGACAGTGAGTTACAGCCCAACTGCCCTCAGCACTGATCATTAACAGCTCTAACACACTGGGATATTAAAGTTTGCTTTACTGCCCCCATCAACAACCATGCAGGGGTATAGACATGTGTTATTGAATTCATATAATGTGAGTTATTAGGCCGTACACCTTGAGCGTCCGTGTATATTGCCACATCTGTCCTATGTGGTCCTAGAGGAAATAGAGTTGGGGAGGAGATCATATTGGTTATTAAGCAGCTGTGCCGTACCCTGACTACAGGAGATAGGAACAAATAAAGATGATTATTATTATTATTATGATTATTATCACGACTGCTTGCCTGAATGTCCCCATCCATCTGAACAGGCACATATTCCTGGTGCACATAAGCTTTGTTAAAAAAAAAAAAAAACAGTAAATAACAAGCGCAGAGTTTTATCAGCCAATGAAAGTAATGAGATTAAGCCAGTAAAAAGAAAAAACATAATTCCTTTGCCCACTCCAGTGAATCAGAGGCATGTGGTTGAGTGGAGAGAACAGGCTTAGATGAGGAGCGGTGTAAGTAATAAAACCAGCCACAGACCCAAGTGATGCAGCCCCCATCATTCCTGTTGGCCTGTTCATGCGCTTTTAAAAAATAGGATCAATTCCAGTCTGGGGAATTGCTATTCGTATACCTGCAGGCCCGAGCAGAGGAGTTTGAAAGAAAATAGGACCCCACCTGGAACAATTTAATCCTCTAACTATTTTCAACCGAGAAGCAGTGCTGTATCATATGCCTGCTGGCCAGTTGTTGTCAATTTCACCCAACTTTTGGCCTTTCCCTGGTAATGAGAAAGCAGATAAATGTCCATCAAAGCCGAAATTACATTTTCCCTGTGAGGTTAGTTGCACCTTTTTCCTGTTAGTTTGCAAGATGTAACAAAGGAAATCATCTCTGCTCTGTAAGAAAGTCTTTCTGCCACTTCACAAACACAGAATCTCATTGTGGGATTAATTCTGTATGGTTTTCAGAATCAACTTGTCTCTACTTATGTATATATGAAGGAAGAAAGCGAGGCAAACAGGGCGGCACATCAGGAATTGGGTGGTGGATTAGGGTGCAACAGTGTGGTTTGATGTTTAATCACTCCTTACGCGCAAAGCCGTTCGAAGGGGGATAGAAAGGCTTTTCAGTAAGCTTTAATGGCAGTGGGACGTCTTCCTGGTGAATCTTGCTTCTGTTGGCATAACACACTGTGAACCCACATTTTTTTGTTTGCCTTAGAGCTTCCAGTGAAGCAGAATGATGGGGCAGTACAGACCGAACACAGGCACCTCACTTCTCTCCCTCTCATCTGCTCGTCCCGCTCATTCTCTGGGGTTGTGAGGGGGACTCGGGTGAAGGCACCATGATCGCCTGCATTTTTGAAGCCTAAAAGCCCACTTCACCAGTGTGTACATGCACTGTCAAGCCTGGCCTGAAAGCATTGTGTAATTGGGCAACAATTACTCTGGGTACAAAAAAAAACACCACATCAGGCTGCTTTTTGTGTAATTCACAAAAAGCAGCCTGATAAGAAAGAAATGAAAACCGGCATGCCACTCACTGTAGAACTGAGAGGTCACGATAAAAACACTACTGATTGTTTCCTTGAGACACACAAAGAGAGTCGCACAACAGCACCAGAAGCTGTCCACGGCGATTCACATGTTTGTGCCACCTACTTGTTTGTGCTACCGCTGTCGGTGTTAGTGTGACCCTGACGAACATCGCTATCACTGCGAGGCGACAGCATATTCCCACAAGTCCTTGTGTTAAAAACCCAAGGTCTGGAAACATTTCCGCAGGTGGCCTTTCCAAGCGGAGACAGATTTGTACATGGGCATGCTTGTGGTCTGGTGTTGTGCTGCAGACAAACCGAGGACAGATGTGTCGGGAGTCGGTCTCACTAGCCCCCCCTTCCTGCTTCCTACCCCCATGATCCTCTATTCCCTCCCGCCCTCCTTCCCGCTCCCTTAATCTGGGACTCATTGTGTCTGTAATAAAGCACAGCTGCACAGATCCTTCTCTGAACCCACTCAGTTCAGCTGATTACATGGGAGTAAGAGGGCTCTCCCTCACTCAGAGTCCAGACACACACCACACTACCCGAAAGGCAACGCTGCAGCCTCAACACAGACGCTGCATGGGAGAGGAGACGCTTCCTTGTGCTGGTCTGATGCCAAGACTAATGGTTAGCACTTGATGTTGAATTCATTCTTTATTACTACTTACAGTGCAGGGACCGCAATATCTGTTTCTGGTTGGGACTGCATTTACAAAAATAGAGCTTATTCAGATTTAGAAATTATTTGTTTGTGCCGTTTCAACTCATATTCCTGTTTATAGGTTACAGAGCATAGTGTGATTATAGCAGCTTTCAGACATGCACTGAACTCTGGATAATCTCCTGATATCCCCCAGAGGGGCTGTATGTGAGAACACAAATGGCCAAGTCAGCCCCCTAGAACAAATTCTGGAGAATGTCCGAATGATCCCATGTGAGAACAGAGCAGGAGATTCGCCAGAGGATTCACCACAAGCAAGCGGGGTGTTAATGGTATTTCAAACACATACACAGACGCAACACTGGGCAAAAAGAGCAAAACGAATATATATCCTCTGAAAACTCCCAATAAAACATTATAATGCTATTGAAACGCATGCATGTCTGAATCATATGAATAATGCATGCTCAAGTCTGAGAATGACCTTATTCATGTAAAGATAGCCAAAAACAATCATGTATAGTGTCTTATTCATACTATTGCCTTTATTGGGCTTATATCGGAATAAAGGTGTCCATGTAAACATAGTCACTGATGCACTGTGCATCCTTTATCTATATGAACTGTTCAAACACATATCGCAGATTTCAGATGGCCATACATTTTTCTTAATCGACAGGAATTACGGACTAGAGAACCTTTTTTAGAATTTTAAATAGTTTGTGTAGTTTTTAATGCTGCTCACACTGCATTATGGGAAAGGGAGACTCCAATGCAGTATGTCAATTTGTCAGGCTGGATTGTGTTAAATTGCTTCTGCTCAGAAATAAAAAAAGAAGTCATGCATATGAAAGTGAGAAGCCCTAATAGAAAGATGTGTCTCTCCTACAAATTGATGCCGCAGTGAGCGTCAGAGGCTGAACTTCTGCATTAAGTAAAAAAAAAAAAAACAGTAGCAGGGATCAATAGCAGCTCTGAATTGTGGACGAGACGCCTGTATCACACAACATGTCAGCTTTCTGTCCAAACAACTTCTCAAAGTCTGCATAATGACTGCAATCCAAAAAAGCCTTTAAACATCTTTCTTTGTGTAGCAGTGCACACAAATGTGTACTATTAATTTGAAAAAAAATATGATTCATTCAGCCCAAAGATATAGGAATTAATTGCTTTGCACAGATAGCTGTTACAGTTCCATCCATCCGTAGAAAAACCTGCGCCCTCCCCCCTTTTCTGTTCCATGCAGTTCATCCCTCTGGAGCTCAGACTGCTTGTGGGGGAGGGTCAAGCAGGTCAAAGTAGGTTAGCAGCGAGATGCATTTGGCTTTTCGGTTGTAGCTTCTATAGCTCCAGGAACCGACGCAGTACAGAGGGATAAGCTCGGTTGACACGTTAAGACAGCGTTTGTAAATTCATACAAATGCATGCTTTCCTCTATGTTTGCTTTTCTTTGACTGGAGCAGCACCTAACGAGCTGTCATGCGTCTGTGAAGCTGCGCATGTGTTAGATATGAAAGCTTGCGAGGAGAACACTGGGCTCGTCTTTAATCTTCCGTCTGTGTATTTTTCATCTTTTTCTTGAAGCGGGAGCTAATTGTGTTTCAAGTGGAATTTGACACGTATTGATTCAAATGTGCAATGGCAAATGCACACACCCTGTGTATTGGCAGCTGCCCTAATCCTTTTCTTTGAAGAAGCTTTATTTTTCTTGCTGTCATTGTCGTCAAGATTTTCTTTTTTTTCCCTTCTCCCCCAACCTCACAGAGGAGGCAGGGCTACACTCTACAGCCGTGGGTTCTTCCCTCTGTATGTTGGTTTGTTTTGCTCCTGTGAAGGGGCTTTAAATGGAGCAAGTGAGGAAAATTAAGACAACGGATGGTGGCCGTGACTGTAATGGTCTCCCCTCCACGATGACTCATTTACAGAAAAAGAATCCTTGAAATGTCATCATGGCCTCTTCATCATAAGAGTCTTACCCCCTCTCCTCCTCCTCCTCCTCTTTTTAAATCATTTGCTGTGAAATATAATATACATTTCCTCTTCCACACCTCTGGGAGTATTTTAACTGATTACCACCTCTGCAGAATGTAGATATGCAATTCACAGGATGTTGTTGTAAGCAGCAGGGCAGAACATGCGCTATATTGTTTGTATATTTGCTAATGACTCGGTAAATCATTTTTTCTTTACTTGGAGAGAGATGCAGAAGCAGCCGCTGTCAGCCTCATCTTCCTTTGTCTGCTGCTTTGTTCCCCCGACCAAAGAGGATTCACATGCCTTCCCCTTGTCTCTCCCCGTGCCCCGACTCCTGCAAAGGAAAAAAAAAGGCACAGAAGCAGGAATTCTATTAGCTTTGTTCTCAAAAGCTCAGTGTGAACTTGTGACTGTGCCACACACGGCATAATGGCCCCCGGAACTGGTCCCAGATCCTCATGCATTCCTCTACAGCTTTATTTTACATCTCATACTGTAGGTGAGTGCAGCACTCTCCACGTCTTTTCTTCTTGTTGATGGGCTGAGTTGTTCAAAATCAACCCCCCACACACCTTTTTTAAATCTGGCTCAAATTGCTGCACTCTTACAGTTGGATGAACAATGTACATGTGTGAGCTAGTGTCTCTGTGTCTGTGTGTGCGATTCTCCGCGTGTCTGTGTCCGTGTGTGTGTTTAAAAAAAAAAGGGGGGGGGGGGCTGTAAAATGAATAGGAACGACATGTTTGTGTGTGTGGTTAGGTTTGTAATTGGATGCAGTGGAGTGTATCAATCTTGACCCGAGCCAGTCATTTGCAGGGATTTGACTGACAACAGAGCGACTGTGTGTAAAGCAGGCACAGGAAGTATTCAAAATGGAGGTTGCACAAATTATGCATTTTTCTCAATCGATGTCAGGTTCTTGTTAATTGGAACTGAATTATTAGGAATTATTAAGAAAATGGCTGAATTTTCGATCGCATGAAGACTCAGTAACTGTAGCCGTGGTGTCTCTGCTGCCGTGTTTGAGTTAATATTGACAGATTAGATTTCACTTCAGGGTTGAGTGCTGTGGGTGTTTTCTGTAAATATAATGATGTATCAAATTTAAGTACTTGTAAGAATCATACACATTTTCAAGTCCACCTTAACAAGGGCAACAAAGAAGGAGGACGGATGTATCTACTACAGACTAAAGACGCACAGAGGTGGAATTAACAAAAACAAATGAATATTCCTATTACATAGAATCATGTTATTTCCAATATACAGGATATTGTTGTTTTTTTAACACCCACTGCCATGACGACCTGTCACTTGTGACTGACTGAGCAGCCAGTGGGAGTCGTGCATGTAAATTGGAACATTCCTCCTATTCACTATGCACAGTTGTCACCTTTCCGCAAAAAGAAAATCTAATTTGAATTCGAAATAGGTCATTTAAGTGTTTTCATGTATATCCAGTGAGTTTTTTTTAAAAGCGGGGGGGGGGGGGGGGGGGGGGGGGGTAAATGCATTGAGGCGATCCAGATGGCGAGACTGTAGGATTAGTATGTGCTGTCTAGCTATGCAGATATGGAGAGAAGGCGCCTCCTACTACTGTCGCACATACTTTTCATCCGTGGCTGGATCCCCTCAGCATCAAATGAACCCCGTGTCTAACAGGGACTCAGGAGGTTAGACTGTTTCTCAGAATTTAATCACATCCTAATTTACAACTCTGCTAATTTTATCAAATTGATAACGTACAACTCGCTTCCTCGGCTGGTCAATCTTCTGGGAAATGCCTTTGTCTACTTGAACATTAATTGGCACAACCTTTCCCCGGTGCGAATCAGGGTTTTAATGAACTGTGTGGTTTGTGTGGTCGTCTCCCACGAAAGGTCCTGTCTGTCTTTTAAACTGGTACATATCCCAGGTGGAATTTGACATTTGCAAAGATGAAATTTAATTTTTGTTTCTGACTCATTAAACATGACAATACAACATCAAGTTCTTATTTATTGATTCAATTTTACTGTGTCTATCAAAAACGAAGCCACATTACTTTGTTTTCGTTATAAATTTTTAATAAAAAACAACAACTATTGTTTCATTTTCATATCAAAATACAAGAGGAACAGGAAAGTACCGAAAGTACTTAAAATGCTTGTGCTTTATTATCCATATTGTATTTACCACAAGTAGTTAAGACTAATGCTATATTGTTTTCTTCATCAAAAGGCTCACATGTCAGGGAGTGTAACTAATGTTTCCAAAAAGTCATAGTTTGCTGCCTGCCATCTTGTGGCATTTCCAGAATTCTCAGTTTTCGGGGTAGTGTGGACGTCAGACGTAAATGTAGCTCAAAAGCCAGGTTTTAGATAAAAGCACATTAGTGTGAATTTGATCTTAAAGACAAATCAAGATATTCTGAAAATCCTACCCCTGTTTTTTTTCCTTTTGAATACGTGATACCCCTTCTGTTGATGCTCATCCTAATGGGAATACAGCACCTCATATTTCAGTATCAAAAATATTCAGCTGCTATTTGCTTGAAAACTGACAAAGATAAGAAGTTTTCAAAATGAAACATCTCAGATCTGAAAGCATTATTTATTTCTCCGCCGTCAATTTGGATGTCAAAATGCAGCTGAATACACAGCTTCTGTTTGTTTTTCTTTCCGCTGCGTGAAAGGACAAATATGAGTCGTCCGGATTTGATTGACACAATATTTTTTTCCACCCTTTCCTAAAACAAACTGTTTTTTGGTGCATTTCTGTCTGGCACCAGCCACGCTCGACCGCAGGGACACAAGTAGTGTGTTTTCAGCCCTGATAACAACTCTCCTCTCTTTCTCAGTGAGTATCTCGTTGCACACCGGCCTTAAGTGATTGTTGATATAATTTCCATAAACATGTAATTCTGGCTCAGCAAAATGGGGGAGCTGCCGTGCCAGTGCTGACACATAGCGTCTAAAAGGCTCTTTCTTTAAAAGTATTGTCTCGGCCAGCGCTGAGACGTTGGCATCGGCTGGCAGTGTTTGACGGATAATGTTTACTACAGCCGGAGACAGCGGGGCTGTGGAGCACAGCCTAAGTATGCATGACTTAAACACTTTTAGTTTTGCACTTGGTGAAAGCAGAAAGAGACATTGACATAATTGCATAAGTCACCTATTCTGTTATTCAACCAAAAGCCCCCGTCTCTGTGGAACGATGGCTCGCACAGTCCTGGCCAGAGAGACGTGTTTGTGCTTTTATGCTGGTGTGATTTAAAAAATAATCTTATAGCAGCCAGTGAACATGCCAGCAGAGGTTACTTCATCATCTCTGGTCAGTGCCTCCTTCCCTGTCTCTTTGATTTTTCGATGGTATTTCGACAAAAATGATCAAGGGGATGAACTAAACAGCTTTGACTCCGCGCTTTTGAGATCAAACAAAGCTAATAATGTCACATTACAGGTTTCACTGAGGGAGTTTTACTGCCCGGCCCCTCGTGATCAGCCTCTTCACTAAATATCAGCCCGGCTCAGAACCACAGGCTCGCGGGGCTCGCAGTTATCAGCTGATGTTGCCAATGGCTGCTTCGCTTTTATGCTTTTCTTGTCTCCAGCCCAAAAAAACATTCTTCAGAAAATAATCCTCCAAACCATCAGCTCTTTCATCTAAATCAATCCAGTTGTTCTCTGTATGTATAAATAGGCTTGTGTTTGACTTTGTGCTTATTATCACTATAGGAAAGCATGAAAGTGATGGAATGGATGTATTGTTTTTTTTTTTTTTTTACTTTAAAAGGCTCTTTTATACAAGTAGTGTCTTTGTAGAGGCATATTAATCAAAAGCAATCAATATCTGATATATATTTACGCCACCACAGACATTAGTTAATTTAATGTCCAGCTGAAAGCCTGCACAGTACATTTGAGCATTTCCTAAGATGTATATTACTGTGGTGCATTACTGCCAAACAGTGACCTAGCATTGCAGAAACAATAAAAAGTGATGCATGTAGCCATCCTTAAATGCCTTATTATTCACAATCCTATTTTCTAAAAGGCATCTCAAGTGTCTCAGCCTGCCTCTGTCCTCCAACCTCACCCGGATCACTTTATTTCACTCACCTACCTGCTTTTGTTCTCCATCTCCACTCACTACCCCGCCATTAATCATTGAAGCCTTTGTAGAGTGGACAAAACGACCAGTGCTAGTAATTTTAAGGTGAATTAGGGTGTAGAGGGCAATTTACATGCTGTGACCTTTTATGAGAGGACACAATGAGGTCAGAGAACATCTTTAATGGACACGAAGTTCAGCACCTCATTTCATATAACTCAGATTTACATCTGAGATGCTCTGCCAGCAGGGCGTTGTAGACTGTAGGTCTTAAGATTTAGAGACAGGAGGTTGTGTTGGTGTGCAAGGTCACATTTACCCAACACTTAGCCCCACCATATAATTGTAATTCTGAGTTTTCTTCTTCAAAAGGTATCCATTATTGTCCTTTCTGAAGGCGAGTGGACAGTGAAACCCTTCCTGGCGTTTTATTTTCTTGAATCTATAAATCTTACAGCATTTATGATTTTTTTCCCTGTTTGATTTACCAGCATATTAATGGGATGCCTCCCATAATGAGCTTCACCTACGAGCATTCGCAGGGGTCACGGAGCTTTTGCTGAAAGACATCATAAAGAGCAGGGGTGTTTGACATCTTGGTAATGTGGTCAGTTTAATACCCCACCAAAGCCTCCGTATCAAGCTGCTCGTCTCAATAACTCAGAAAATCCCAGTAGCTGTGCGCTGATAACTGCAGCAGGATGTAGCTTAGCCTTATCAGCTCTCGGCTCCAGTGACACAGTAATCCACACAATGCTCGGCTGTCATTGTACTGGTAAACACTGAATCATTTCATTTGCCCAACAAAGGTGCAAGAATAATTGCGATGTCCCCATGTGAGCCCCCCCCTCCCCGCCCTTAACCCATCGAGATTGCTAATTTACAAAGGCCAACAATTACTTATTCAAAACGGCCCAACTGTCATCATGCATTTTTTTTGTTTAGCCACTGGAATAGAAGGCTCGAACCGATTGTCACTTCGTGTAAATCACTGCTGTTGCTGGCGTTTGGCTAGCGTGTTTTACTGACAACCCAGCAGGTATCTACTAGGCATGAAGTTGATGTGAAGGCACGGGACAACCATTGGAGACGTAATGGTGGTTTTCTTTGAGGCAGATCATTGCTGAGACACGACATAGAAGAAGCTTTGTACTTAAGAGCGACAAAGAGATGCTTTGGCACTCTGAAGGAAATGGAGGTGACTCTAGTTCTGCTTTCAGACATGCACTGAGCTTCGGCCCTCCCCCGGGTCAGTCACATTCTCCCTTACATGCTCACTCGGCGAATGTCCGAGTGGGCCCATGTGAGAAATCCGCAGCAGCTAAAATAATACAAATATTTCAGGATTTAAAAAAGGTGCCATAAACCTAGAAGAAACAGAAGATGTGAACATGGAAAGACAACGAGATTGGTGGACAAAAACATGTCATATCTAAAGCAGAATTTGTAGATTGTGTCTCGCCTCCTGCATGACACACAGACACCCCTCCTCGCCTGAAAGCTCCAGATATGTTCCTGTTGTTTTGAACGTGTCTGACTCGGACAATCTCTGCTGCTTTCATCATATGTGAAAGGCAATGTCCGACAATGAATTTGGTCTGGAGGGAAGTCTGCTCATCTTGCAATTCGATGGTGAATACAATGTTGTCAAAGGGGGTTGCGGTGTCCTGGCACAGCAAATGACCATGTGATGTGATATAAATACAAGTATTAAAAGAAAAGAAAATGGTTTCCCTCTCCTAAGGACCAGTTTGTTAGATAAAGGAAGCTTAAGCGTCTGTGTTTGAGATTGAGTAATTTCAGATGGTTCCAGCCGCTTAGACATCCACGGCGCTTGTGTTTGTCAGTGTGGACACCAATGTGAGGGCTTGTGATAAGGGAAGGTAGCACCAATATGTTTTTTGATGGATTGTTTATAATTCTATAATTGAAGCAGCAGATTCCGAAAGCTCCAACAATATGCATAAACCACACAAACCCGAGTGGTAGGGGAACGGTCACTGCAATCAAGCCAGGAAGATGAGCCAGCTGCCTGTTAACTGTGTTTATGCTCTGATGCAATTCCTCTTTAGTTTTTTTTTTAATTTCTAGAGACACAAGTACAAACACTGCATGTTTTTTTCATGCAAATCCCTTACATATTTTAGGAGCAGCTATAAATGCATGGAATGCTTCTCGCGTTTGAAGTGCAGTGCATTAGTAAAACGCCTTCAAGGGCTTAGTCTGGCAAAAGGCATGCTTTCTCTGAAGAATACCCTATTTTCTAAAAAACAGAGCTACTGTGAATTATTGGATATTTAGAAATGTCTTGGTTCAGATGAGTAACTGAAACATAGTATCTCCGCACATGATTTCCCTGTTACAGTAATGGTAGATTTTTGTTATAAGGGATTGATGATGTTTTCACAATAACCCAGATTTATTGACATAATTCTTGATACATCTATGCAGATTAAGATCATCTATTTCAATTTAGGTATTTGTGATAAAAGACAAACTAATTCATCAATTTGGTTAGACCATAGAGCAACAAAACAACAATTTACATATAATAGTATCCTTTCAATTTTATTATCTGCATGCAAATGACTATAATTATGAAGAATGCAATGTAATAAGTCGCACAACAGCATTTGTTTACTTGACGTGCTTGAAGCTGTAGAATATCCATTCATATTTATAGCCTCTGGGGAAAATAGTAGATGTGCAATTACACATAGCAAGCAGTCATCTTATTTTGAAAACACTTTTGTTTCGTGTTTTTAGCAGTTTGTGCAATAATTGGGCAATTATAGGGTACGCTGAGGAGGATATTTGTGTTGTTGGACGCAAAGTTTTTTCGCTGGTAGAGGATCCTGACTTAATTTAATACGTTATCTAAAGTTTAGGATGGGATTAGAAATACATGTCACAGAAGTTCGAATCGTGGTAGCGGATTGTGAACTCCAACGAGGCTTAACAGGATCTTCACATTCGTGGCGCTGGCATGGATGTTTCGCACAGCACATTCAGTTGGAGCCTTGCATTGTTCAGTCGCCAGTGCAGGCCACTGTACAAAACCTGGTCACATTCATTTGTGAATAATGTGTTTTGTCAGGGGTGTTGTAGCATTTCCCGGCATTGGGTGTGGAAAGAATTGCCATTGGGGTATTTGCCTAGGTCTGCATTTATTTGCAGCTACTGATGAAACACCTACGCTAAGTATTTCTCAACTGCCAGTGACCTCACTTCGAAGTGAATGATGGTGGTATTGGGATGATCTCACATGAGGGGTTTCAGTCTTGTCACATTTACAGTACATTAGAGGGACTCTCTGCCTGCTCACTTGCACCCAGTCGATTTGCCAGGCAGACGGAAAGGCTAAGATTGTGGAACATTTTCTTTTCGCCGGCGAAGTCACAGAGTCCACATTTCATTTCCAAATTAAATGTATCGCTCGCTGCCTCTGCCTATCTCGCTCTCTAACTATTTGTGTCTGTCTGAGTTAGAGTTATCACGTGAGGAAGCAGACAATAGTGAGGCACTCTGGCACTACGGAGAGGTTAGCTTGGGTTTTTGTGTGTCTTGTCAGCGAGGGAGGGGGGTATCTAAGCCGTGAATGGGATCATTGAGTCGTACGTAATTTTGGGCCCCGGTGCAGGGCATTAGTTGGACAGGCCGTTCTGCTGACAGGCCCGTTTCTCCCTCCCCCCTCTCCCTTCCCTTCTTTTTTAACCCTAACCCCCAATTCCCGATTGCTGCATCGGCATTTCTGCTCTTACCAAAGGCCTTTATCGTTGAGCCCATGACGACATGTCTGATGGGGCGTGGCAGCCAAGATTTCTTTTAGCCCTGTGCCGTGGGGATCCCATATATCAAGTTGCAGCAGCTACGTTTTTAAGCTAAGCCATACTGCACATTTCTGTGTTTTTGTTAGCCACAAGAATCCATCTTATAAATGAATAGACACATCCCGGACATTCCCATTCATTATCATTGGGAATGGTGGTGCCTGCTGGGAGTTTTTCTTGTGATTGCTGTGGGGGCTGACTGTTGAAGGGCCTCTCAGAGGTGCCCTGATGGCTAAATTTCAGGCAGTGTTAAAGAGCTGGTGCTCCGCTCAAAAAGGGGCTTGGCCTAAAATAGCTCACATGGGAATGGTGCTGTCAAGTGGAACGCTAACAAAAAGTAAAGTTAAAAATCCCAGTAGGACAGAAAATGGAAACATATGCGCTTCAGCTTTGAGGGAAAGAAAGGACACATGTGTGATAGTTACACTTTCTAGCTGCTAATTATGGACAAAATAGTCACAACTATGCCTATTGGTCGGTTCATTTTAGAAGCACCACCATGAGTCTTTTAGAAGACTCATACCCATACATACCAGCAACATGTTTCTCAACTGCAAATAATTTAGATAAATATAAATAATTATTCACAATGTTGTTGAAACAATTAGTAGATTGCTCAATTGAAAGTACTGTAATAAATACAGATTTATGATAATAGATAAAGTAAATTACATTTTTATGGAGTATGGACTGTCAAAGCATATAATTCTTACAATTCGAAGCCATAACTTTTGGTTTAAGGGAATTGTGAATAATTGTATATTGAAAACAACAATTCCTGGTTATTTAAATTAGTTTGAACTTTCAAATATCTGGCAATCTTAATTTGAAAAATCTGTATTTATTACAATACTTTCAATTGAGCAATCTACTAATTGTAACCATTGCATTCACTGAATAAATATTGAAGAAATGTTACGATGTACCATTCATAAACCAAATGCATCAGTTAAAATAGTAAGTGAGACTTTCACCAGCAGCAACACTGTGAAGCTTCTCAGAGCTATGGACTTTTCTTGTGCTGAAGTGTGAGTTATTTTGACAGTCGCCCTCAATCTGTATTCTACCTCTGCCTGACTATCTGCTGACTTGGGCTGGCTGGGTTGATTGCTTGAAGGCTTTGACTTTACAGGTGGCTGACTTTAAGGCAAACCCCTCAGAGAGAGAAGGTCATCTACCTGGTGTCAGCGTTTCCAGGTTCAAAGAGGGGAAAAAAGGCTAATTGGTCACCAATAATTGAACCAGGGCACCCGGGAGGGAGATGCTCTGTATCAAGTGTATTCTGCTGCAGAAGAAAGAGCGTGTCATCTTCTGTCTTCATTATTGGAAGTGCCGCCTCGGCTGCACCGCTATTTCACCTTGTGTGCAGTTGAGCAATATTTAGATGAATGACAATTCTTTAGGATAAGAAAAAGTCCAGTGTGCGGAGCTGCTTTCTGTTTTGTTTTTTTCAAGGGTTTAAAACTGTGATGGAATGCAGCTCATGGTCCTTGCAGCAGATTTGTTCTCTGTGTTTGGGTTTTGATAAAGCGAAGTAAGATTGTGTTTTCATTCGTCGGGATGAATAGATTGAGAATACACTTCATGTCGATTTTCAAACTTTCCCCACAACCAGACTTTTCATTCCCAGCCTCAACACCTACTTTTTCTCGTACTCACATTAAAAAACATGTTAGTTTGTAAAGGGTAATATTGTTGTATTTTCCACCCCCTCCCCGTTTTCACTATTAAATAGTTTTTTCGAGGAAGTTTTACCTTCGATTTCTTGATGTTGCCTGGAGTTCAGCCGTTGTCCCTTTGGTTGTCCACATAAAACACAGGTATGTGTTTGTCAGTGCTGGTGGAACGGAGGGTCTGAAAACGTTCACCCTGCCTGCAGTAACAAGCGGCAAAGAAAATTGTAAAATTCCCCCCCTGTCATCACTGAGAGATTTATTAGTGGCAGGGTGTGGTGCACTTTGGCAGAATTTATTGCGAGTGTTTGGGTGATAATATTAAATAGGCCTGGGAGTAAATGTATGACTTCCTTCAGGCCGCAAGCTGGTCGGCTGCATCCTTTCCCCAAGCCCAGAGGAACTCGTTGCACTCAGTGCAGATGATACTCTGAAGACATCAGTGAGTCCCCAAGGTAGCAGCACAAAGGAAGATTAGGCACCCTGCTTCAAGGCTTTTGTTAAGTAATTCCACATCTGCTTTAATAATTCAAAGCGGCACCAGCAGAGCCCCCCACACAAACAATATATGGTAACGTTGTGATCTCTTTGGCCGGGAGGTATTTTTTATCTTTGCCTTTATGCCGTTTTGTGTGCTATAAACATGAGGTGGGCCTGCCAGGGAAACACATCCATCCACACAAAAGGATCACACAATAAAGCTCTTTGCCTATGTGTGTGTGTGTGTATACGTGTACATGTAGGTGCTATGTAGGTTGCGCTGTACTGTCACTCACTTGTAACATGAAGCGGTGTTGTATCACTGCCATTGAAGCACCTGTGGGACCCGAGCCCCCATGAGCCACCTGTCTACAGTATCTGTGTGTGTGCTGTGAGTTTTCTGTGTGTTTTCTGTGTGAACACGCTGATGAAATGAACATCTCATGCACCGACTTCTGTCTCTCGAGGATCGGCAGTCATCCGTGGTAGGCAACCCTGTGCACCATCGGGGACAAAGCTAGCATGTGGCGGCGTGTTCTCGAAATAAAATGAGACTTGCCGAGTGGAATTGAACATTTTCACACACACTGAATACATTTTGTCAGAACCCGAACACACAGTGAGGCATTTAGACAGTCTAATGTACACAACAGGTTTTAAATGTATTGTTTTCGGATTCTTCTTAATAGCCCTTAAGGGGAACACTTTTCTTGTTTTTTGGGGGGTTTCTCTCCCTCCAACTCTCTCCTCCGCTGCACATGTTTTGAGCAATACCTTTGGGGCACAGCTTGAAGTGAATAATGCATGAGTGAGAGGGAGAATCAGAAAACCTTTGTGGACCCTCTGTCTGTCTGGCTGTCTGTCTTCCAACCCTTTGTCTCTGTGTCTGTTTTTTTTTCCTTGAGTTTTTACTCCCACTGTAAGGGCAATTTCTAAGTTCAAGCCATTTGTCTCTGTCTCTTGCAGTGAGGTTTCTTGACTGTGGCCGAAGTGGTCTGGTGCGCCTCGAATGCAGTAACCCCGCCGACTTCCGGATAGAGGCTGACGGAGTCGTTTATGCTGCCAGGAGTCTTCAGCCCTCTACGCTCCCTGCATCGCCGCTGCTGATCAAGGCCAGCGACTCCACCACACAGGAGCAATGGATGACCCAAGTCAGGCTGACACCCGCCGCTGCATCCAGCCAGCAGGTGACTACTTCTCACCAATTTTTTTTTATTTACAACACTTCTGATTTGTTTTGTTGATTGTGTGACTGATGTAGGAAAGCGGAACGATCAATTCTGCCCTCGTATCAGATAACTCACGGTTATTAGGCACGACGCGCATTCACAGATGACTAGTTCCCTAAATTGTAGCAGGTGTTCCGAGAGACTGGATGGATGCCTGCTAATTAAAACTTAATGTGTCAATTTACAAGGAGCACAAACATATACTCAACACGGTCAGCGGGTAGCAAGAGCAGATGCAAAATAGCTCCCCATAAAGTCGATTTCCGCAAGCGTGCCTAGTGATTGTGGGGGGTTATTGCCTTGTCATCCAGAAGGGGACGCACCTCTCTCACCGCTTTGACAGGAAGCATCTGTCTGTGCCGTCGAGTGCCGCTCTAACCGTTCCAGTGGACGTGTTGTGCATTCATCGGCAATTAGTTAGAGTGACCATGTGCTCGTATGTCAACGTTGTGGTTGGCCAAGGATCAGAGAGAGTGCACGCAGACACCAAAAAGCTGCTCTACACATGTTTCAGCCGTCTGCCTTGTAGACAGGAAATGAAAAGAAGCTCTGGAAGGCTGAGTTATTGCAGAGGTTTTAACCTCGGTGCCAGTAGCTTATGTGCTACTGTTCAATTAGATAATATCTGTTGCTCTAAACTTACAGGATAGTGCACCGTGGCACTGCACACACATGCTAGTCTCAGCGTGCCAACTCACTCTGTAGGGCCATGTGAGCCTGTGTGCAAGTGTTAATAATCATTGCATCGAGATCTTAAATCACAAGCCGTCTGGTTTCTTAATGAACACCCCCCCCCCAAAAATGCAGTAATCATGTTTGTTTTGCAAAGACCAATGTGCTTTTTGTCCTAGTCCCTGTTATACACTTAAAGGAATGGTTACAAGTGGCCATTTTCGGAGTGTGTGTGTATTGCAGCAGATAATCTCAGGGAAGGCAGCCATCATGTTTTATGTGGGTGCAGATTAAAAGTTAATACCGACAGCTATGTGCAGTTAATGTCAGTGCTGCAGGCGCAGTGATCTGCTGCACCGAAATTAAACCTGTAGCGGGTAATGATTTCACGGCTTTTCAAGACGCCATTGTTTGCATCTGACAGTCATTGACCACAGGGACCACTGCAGGTATGTGATTTTAATGATACCATTGGTCACTGGGGCCGGTTGGTCAAACGCAAATACGCACCTTCCCCAAACATTAACAGAAGCAAACATTGATTCTACACATGTATACAAATGATCAACTCATCAATAGCTCTGATCTGTGTCAGTTGAGAGGTGTTGAATTTACCCTGATTGCTATTTAATGAAATCAGGGATTGACTTTCCTGTATCCCGCTCATTTATGAGGTCATGATTGGTTATCTTCCCCCCAGTACAATTATTGTCATGAATCACCAAGCATCTCTTAATCACATCAGCGATTAAATATTTTTTTATTAGTGCCATGAATGCGGCCGCCTCAGGGAAACATTTTAATCAATGACAGCCAAACAATATCCCCATTAACATGACAGTGGCCTCGGCCTCCATTTCCACATCTATTGGAACCTCGGCTCCAGTAAAGTCCGTGAGCGAAAAATGTCTTCTGAATCTGAAAGTGAGAATTTCTCTAAAAAAGGCCAACACACACACACACATGCATCTACTTTCCCCACACTCACAAACACTCGGGCCATCACTCAGCCGAGCACCCTCCTGGACTCTGAAGCAGACTCCCAGTCAGAAGATGGAGGGCGCTCGGCGAGTGTGGATAGGCGCAGACCTCCACTGCACCGGAGATAGATGTGTGTTGGGGCTGAACGAACCCGCCGTGCCATTCATCATTCCAGATGCAGGTTGCAAATAATTACTGCACTCACTCGCGCCCCTTTTTAATAGGGTAATAGATATTTCTGAAGCATGCCCCTGTGCTATCTGTCCGCTTGCCTCTCTGCATTTCCAATGTGTGAAAGCAGCATAATCGGATTTCAAACATGATTAGTGGAAGCTCCCCGACAGCTCCCCAGATGTTAGAGGAGCGGGACTTTGGGATATGGGTCACGATATAAGGTGACAAAGTGGTAATTAATTTCTGTGTTTGCATAGGGCAGTTTGTAATGGTTAGTCAGCCTCGACTACATCCGAACCAATCTGCATTCAGATAATTACAGGCAACGGTAAGGAAGATGCATCAAGAGATGTGACAGTTAAATATTATTCCCGGCGATCAGTCGTTGGCATTGCCATATTTCACATATTGTTGTTCTGTTTTCTTTCCTTCCTTGTTTTGTTCAAGGTTATTTAAACTTTCTCTGGCACCATTTCAGTCTTCCCAGTCTCTGGAGCAGCATAGGCAATTTGAGCCATCTGTGTGTTTAGTGTCTGGCTTGCAGGTACCATCCTCCTTTGTTTCAAATCTCATTCATTACAGCCGAGGGAGGATGGCAGATCCATTATGTAAGCTGGTCTGTCTGTGTGGGTGCATTATATCAGCACATAAGAGGAGGCCGGACATTTAAAATAAAACCGGCACTAGTGTTGTGCGGCTGCCGCAGTAGCCACACCGGAGTGTTTCAAGGCATATCATCACATATTTTACCTTTGATTTTTTTAAAGCCACAAATGCTCACAGTGGCATTGCTAACACGCTGATGTTTAGCATTTATTTTGGCACTTTACATTGGCGGATCTAGAATATTTTTACACAGAGGGGACAATCATATGTCCAACATCTATGCACAGTTCCTGATTCAGTAAAGTGCACATTTAAGTCTTTCCTTGTTTAAGTTTAGCCCTGGAGCTGTGAGAGAAGCCACGCATCATTAAAGCCATTTAGAATACTGTTCCCTGCTTAAACACATTTTGCACTTCAGGGGCCAATCGGATTTCAGCCGGGACCAGTGCCACCTGGTTCCCGCCCCTGGCACATCAACATGCTACTATTTACTACCTGCCACTGAACCCAATGACGATCGATCCAAAAGTTGTTAAAAGTTTTTACCCAGCTGTTGGACAGACTTCACCTTGCCGTCCAGAGGGCCGTGCCGCCAGCGTGGCTAAAAATACACGTTCTCGTATTTTACAGCGTAGATGTGATCACTGCCCACCTCTCAAACTAAATCATTTCCCTTTTACAGGTCCAGGAAGTGGCTGTCCCTCCAGTCATGTCCAAGGATTCGAAGGAAATAGTATTTCCATCACGACACACGGACAGCACACTCAAACGCGTGAAGAGAGACTGGGTCATCCCCCCAATCAATGTCCCGGAGAACTCACGAGGCCCTTTCCCGCAAGAGCTTGTCCGGGTAACGTAACTCACCCAAGCACACATGCACATGCGCACACACACACATACACACACACACACATACATACAGACACACACACATACAGACACACACACACACACACACACACACACATACAGACACACACACACACACACACACACACACACACACACACACACACACACACACACACACACACACACACACACACACAGCTTTTTGGTGGGTTTGACAACGTTGTAGGTCCCTGCTGCCCTGAGCTCCCACTCAGAGGGTCACACACACGAGGCTTGTGCCTTCAACAATATGCTTCATATTTACAGCACTTTGCTAAAGGTCGGGCCTCTTTTCTTACACTGTATTATTTATCTCTTGTTTCAGGGGCCAGTCGGTACCGATGTAACATATTATTTAGAAGCACAGACAAATCTGAAGTGCTCACGAGTGCAGCTGCTCCTTGGTTGCCTGTCCAGATATCATATACCTTTTATCATGGCTCAAGGACGCACACGGCCCAGTTCTTTTATAACAACTCTCGGGCCGTCCCACACAATACGAGGGACGGCCGAGAAGAAGTAGATCCCCTTTCAGCAAATTAAGATGACTTCCTTATTGAGCGCTACTTCCTGTACATGATGTTTTTATATTAAACCAGACATATAAGAAGGGATGTTCCTGGGACTTGGTGGTTGTTATCAGGCGGACAAAATTCTTTGTTTGCTCAGCATGGATCTTGGGCTGTGTGCACAGAGGGTCTCAGCTTACATTGCAAACAGGAAAGACCGCTCGGCAGAGACAGAACTTCAATACTCACACACACTCTTAATATGCACTCTTTTACCTACTGTTAAACCAGTGCTGAAATGACTAGCTGATAAATGAGTCAGTCTACGGGCAATTATCGGCTAATTTAATAAATAATTGAATTTATAGCTTGTCATATTTGCTTTTCTTAATTATTATAAGAAATGAGAAACAATTGGTTTTGACTGATGATCAGAAAAAGAGAAATCTATATGTCTGAAAGAAGTTGCTAGAAAATCAAACAATAAAAATCAATTGATAATTAGAAAATAACAATATAACTCTGATACACTGTGACCATTATTGGCTTATTGTATGTATATTTTTGTATCAACTGATTGAATTATTCCGAATCAAAAGATTTTATCATGTTTTCGTGTTTAAAATAATAACAAAAAAATGATGGCAGACTTTTGAGAAGTGTCAGCTAACAAGTTCTCATCTCAAACAGATTCGGTCGGACAATGACAAGAACCGCTCCCTCAGATACAGTGTGACAGGCCCCGGAGCCGACCAGCCCCCAACCGGCATCTTCATCATCGACCCCATCTCTGGGGAGCTGTCAGTCAACAAGCCCCTGGATCGGGAGCACATCTCCAACTTCCACGTAAGTCACACACATAATAGTTAAATTTTTTATTTTAAAAGAATCCCTTTAATGTGCTAATTATTTTTCCTGCCTAGTTTATCTAGAGAAATGCTTGTTCCCTGGCATGGTTTGACATTCCTGCCAGTTGGCATGTGCTCAACAGTCATGTGTGGCTTAAATGGCCTCCTCAGACTCAATCAAGGCCAGGGTCTCCCAGGAAGTCTGACTGATCCGTCTGAGAATTTAAAGGATTTAACATGATGGTTTTGTGTGAATTGTGCATATATGTGTCTGTGTGTGTGTCTGTGTTAGACACATTGCGAGAACCCCAGCTAGAGGTTCTAGAGCTGCTTTATTCATTAGTGCTATTGTCTTTACACTTCTACGAATTTTAAATTCTAAAGCCATATATTCCTGTGCTTTAATTATAAAAATAAAACTGGTAGACGTCAAAGTTGTAGCTAAGATAAAATAATGCAATGCATTTATTTAGTAGACACTACTTAAGCTATCTTTGAAGGCCACGAGACAAAGAAGCTCCACAGATAAAGGTGGATGTGAACTGTAAACTGAAGAGAAATACAGACTCAGTATTGTGTTACTGGAGTATGTTGATATGTAAGTTTGCCAACGTCTATTTCCTTTAATTCCGTCAATAGATTTTGCAGCATGCACTTGACACTGCAAGAATAGATTCATATATACACTGGAACTACACCGTAAACCAAACATGCACTGGCATGTGATTTTAAACCGTAGATTTTCAACATATTCTTCAATATATTACTTGTATTTATTCCAGCGCACGAGTCCTCAACCTGCACTTATGCAGGAAAAAACACACACACTTGAAGTGCAGAAAGATCCGGCACATCAGAGTTGTTTTTGTAAAACAGAGCTGAGTCGTTGCTGACCTCGTGTTAGGCAACAGTGGTGAATAAAATCTGAGTGTATCTGTTTCAAGAGACAAACATAAAAATGCAGCTAAAATGTTTTTGCTGTTTTCGACTCTGTCAGGTATCAGACTGAATCTCATCACGGTTTGTCTTTTCTTCTTCGCGTGCAAGAGCCAGATGTAGGAAAATCTTTTTTACAAAGAGAATTCCTCTTTTGGTCACACTGGTTTGAAAACAGAGTATTTTTCTGAACTTTTGCTCTTTTGCTTTCCACATTCAGCACATTGGAATATTCGAATGATGTTCTGTGGGGTTAACAATCACAGAATTGAAATGGGCGCCGTTCAGTGAGTGGACTCTCCCAGTATATTTGTTTGCACAGTTAACACTCCAGATGTGTTTGTGTTGTCCTCCAGCTGAGAGCTCATGCAGTGGACCTCAACGGCAACCAGGTAGAAAACCCTATCGACATTGTGATCAATGTGATCGACATGAACGACAACAGACCCGAGTTCACCCATCAGATCTGGAACGGCAGTGTTCCAGAGGGTTCCAAGCCAGGTAATATATACTGAAGGCCGACCACAGCACCACACGGCATGAGCAAACGATTGGCTGCAGTCTGAGCCTCCACCTCCACGTGTTGACACAGCATTAGCAGATCAAACAGCATCGACGGCATTCCTGGGGCGGCCATTTTGTTAACTTTGCTTCTGCTGTATAAAGTCTAGGTGTTTTTAAAAGATCACAAGAAAGAACAATCTGATGTCGAAATTACAAAACAAAATAAAACAGCTCTCAGTAAAAAAAAAGGAATTCGACACAACATCCTAGTATTTACATGTGTTCTCTCTCTTTCCATCCCATAGGAACATTTGTTATGACGGTAACATCTGTCGATAAAGACGACCCCAAAACCAACAACGGGATGCTGCGCTACAAGATCCTGTCTCAGAATCCAGAGAGTCCAACGTCCAATATGTTCACCATCAACAACCAAACAGGAGGCATCATCACGGTGGCGGCGGGCCTGGACCGAGAGGTGACTCGCACTGTTTCTTTCTGTCCTTTCTTGTGGTTGTCGTCCTTCATTCCTTCTCTCTTTACGTTCCTCTACATCTGCTCTCTTTCTCTTGATGTCATATTGCTCTGTTGTTGTTAGCACTCCACTCCCTCAGTGTTTATGAATGCAGACTTATTATTAAAAACTTCAATTTGCATTTTAAGTGAAACCTTCCTTCCATTATATCAAACCGTTTTTCTGTCTTGCATTTGCTGCTTGTTGTAGACCAGCACGTCCATTTCCCATGTTTACATAAATACCAGGCGCATGTTTTATATGACGACAAAACACAGCTTGAGTATCGTTGCTGATATTCAGCCTGAGAACTAATGAGCTAAAGTGAAAGTGAATTTTGCAGATTAGCAACTAAATGAGAAGTAGAAATGGACTTGGCTCTTTCACACATATTTACTCTTACAAGGAGGCAGCGTGCATCACCGAGCGGCTAAATGTCCCTCCCCTCATTCTCGCCTTTTTTCCCTCTAAAGCAGAAGCTTTACTTGCATTTTTCTTTCTCGCCTTTTCCCCGCGCTGCGAAAGCGACCCCTCTTTCATTTAATTGGATCGCACGGCTATTTGGGAAAATAAATAAAATAATATAGAATGCCGGAGCCAGTTGGTGCAATCCTAGGGAGGGCAATCTGGCTAGGTGGCTGTTCAATCACTTCCACCCTGGGGGCGCAGTTTTATGTCTGCCAGTTGCCACCATGAAAGTAATTTGCCCGGCTCTCATTACCTAGCAACTGGTCCGTCACCTGAGTGGCTTTTAATGTGAAAAGAGTCATTTGTTGGCTTCATGATGGTGTGTATGTGGCAGAGGTGTGAGTTCCACCCATCTACCCACAAACCCACATGTCCCCATAGGGAATAAATCTGATTTATATAAAAGGCCATCATCAGTCATTATAATTAATAACCCATCCAGTTCAGATTTGTTGCCTTTTAGTTGAAAACATAAATAATAATGCACATTGAGTTACCAGTGTATCAGGGAGGCTAAAGTGAGCTGTGATTCTAGAAATAAATCTTCATGGAGCTTATAATGTTGACACTGACTCAGAGAGCTGTTTATTTAACCTTGTGGTAATTTATAGTTTGTGGAAGTTTTGTTCAAAAAATATATATCGTGATAAACAGTGTGTCTAATCTTTTGTCTGTCCTCATCTGCATGAACAGAGAGGGCTCAAAATAACATAACAGTAACAAATGGCTGCACCAGTCCTATACAGAGAAAGTGTGTTTTAATCCTTTCATTTCTTCTCTTCCCTTCCCCTCCAGAAAGTGCCCCAGTACACACTCATCATCCAGGCCACAGACATGGAGGGCAACCCCATGTACGGCCTCTCCAACACAGCCACGGCTCTCATCAGAGTCACCGACGTTAACGACAACCCGCCAGAGTTTACTGCTGAGACGGTAAGAAAGAAATTGATATGTAAGACAACTACACCGTAATGTTAGCGAAAGGAAAATACCACAAGTATCCCCCCCCCCATTTCAGCCTAATGTGGATATATGCACTGAACCTTCCGTTCTGCTCACTTAACCTAGTTCTGCTTGCCCAGCATTTCCAAATCCATACAGATATACAAGTAGGCAGCCGTGTGCAAAGTGTATCCCCCTACAAATGTTGACACATGCAGCTAGGTGGGTGTCCGCCCGAGTGAAAGAGGCACTTACTGTGTTTGCGAATCACTGAAATTTGTCCTGCTCCTGTTGGTGCTATCAGGGGAGGACAGGGGATGAGTTGACCATGACGACATGATAAGTTACCTCAGATGTCTATTTACTCGAGATTGGTCCCGCTGTGCCGTGTAAGGCGAGGGCCCGGTGCGCGTTCTGCTGCCACAGCAGTATCACTAACAGCTCACTGTTCTGCACGCTCATGGTTTATTCATGCAGTTCTTCGGCGAGGTGCCTGAAAACCGTGTGAATGTCATCGTGGCCAACCTGACGGTGACGGACAAGGACCAGCCCAACACACCGGCCTGGAATGCTGTCTACAAAATCACCGGGGGCGACCCCACTGGCAGGTTCTCTGTGCCCACTGATCCCACCACTAACGAGGGACTGGTGACGGTCGTCAAGGTGAGGCCTCCTCCTCCTCATACTCCACTGCTTTCATCCCTCAGAGCTGCACACATGTTGTTATGCTACTCTGAGAGGTATTGCTCTCGTTATTTTCTGTCAGAATATATTTATAACATCTTCTAAGTTATATTTTAAGCACTTTGATAGAGGTTAAGAGGTTGTATATGTTATGTTGCTTCCTGTTGATGAAAAAAACAAATGAATAATTCAACTGTCCAGCTGAGTTTTATGAAGGATCAAAGAAGTTTATGTAATCAACTGACGTGTTGTTGATTTTGGAAGGTTTTGCAATGTTTAACTGACTAAGTTGGGCTTAGTGTGTTGTAAGAGCCGTGTTAAAAGGCCATTCTCATTTTGAACTAGAACGGCACATGATACTGTCTTCTAATGAAACCGCATTTAAATTCAATACATCCAGATTTTTATTTAGATCTGCAACAAATTCTACACCCTCATAAATATCTGCACCATAAAGGTGCTTGCTTCTTCCTTGATTTTCATCAAGATCCATTAATTATTTTCTGAGAAAAATGAAAAAACTAAAATGTGAAAAAACTGGGGTGAAACATCCTGGATCCGCCCCCTGATCGAGATCTGTATCAAAGTGTAATGGGTTCCTTCTCGGGTCAGGCCCCGCCCAACACAAAATTTCATGGAAAATCAGTTTAGTAGTTTTTGCGTAATTCTGTTAACTAACAAACAAATGCAGGCAAAAACAGAGCCTCCCTGGTGGAGGAAATTATGTGCAACTTTAAATGAGTTGACATTATACAAACCGTGTTAACAGTTAAAGATTCAGGACACACTTCAGGGGAAATGACTCCGTTGCACAATTCTTACATCAGTCCTTTTAATGGTGTGTATCCTTCAACTGACCACAAAAGGAGACAGTCACTTCATCTAATCTGACTGTCTACAGAGGAAGAAACGGCTTCCAGTCTTTGTAATGGAAAAGTGTAATGCGTTTAGATCCATTCTGCATTTTGATGTGCGATTCACTCTGAGCGTTTTCTCTCTTTTCCTGTTCTGCAGCCTATCGACTATGAAATCAGCAGGACATATGTGCTGACAGTGGAAGCAAGGAACGAGGTCCCTCTGGCCAGAGGCATCCACTCTCCTCGCCAGTCCACCGCCACTGTGTCCATCAGAGTGATAGATGTCAACGAGAGCCCTTACTTTGAGCCCAACCCCAAACTGACCAAACTCGAAGAGGGAATGATGCCAGAGTCGACTCTGACAACCTTCACCGCGCAGGATCCTGATCGCTTCATGCAGCAAAGCATCAGGTTGGTTCTGCAAATTTTGGTTAAAATATTACATAACTTTAAATGGAATCAGGTCCAGTTCACAGATGTGAAAACTTTACCATATATCAATTAACTTTAATTAAAACCATTACAATAGCAATACAAATTTACGAAATTAACTGCTCCATTCATTTTCTTAATTTAGATTTTCTATGTACTATAAAAAAGGCAGCGAATACAATAGCCAAATTGATAAGATGCCAATATCAGTTATATGCTCTTCTACAAACCAATCAATGTGAAGTTCAGGTAAAGCCCACATGGGTAATCAAACATAAACAATGTTGTGAAAACGTCCATCATTTCATTGACTGCTTGTTCCCTCTTCAAGATAAGACACAGATGTTTAAATCAAATATTTAATTAAACCTTTAGTGGATGCATTACTGTTCATGTGGTGCCCTACGTATATCATATAATGATGTGTTAGGATAACTCTACATCCTGGCGGTTTTCTCCACCGTCTCTGCTGAAGTAGCACGAAGCCGCAGTCTCCATCTCAAGCTTGTTGAACGGGCCCCATTTTTCTTCTTTTCATCATCAGGCGTTTTTCGCCTCACAGCTGTTTGGCCACGGACGAGTTTATCTGCCTGAAAACAGTCCATGAGAAATACGCTTGCTTTGTAATTCCACGGTTTGTCCTACAAATTAGTTGGAGCTAATGATAAGTACAAGCCAGCTCGGTCTCCCCCGAGAGGCTGCTCTCAAAACTTTAGAATAATTATGTAAAATTTATGAAATCTAAAATATTTATTCGCTGTAAATAAATAAAAACAAAAAGCTTTTTGAGAAGAAAGCAATGCCGAATTGACATAGAAACTAAATCCATCATCTAGATTAGCTTTTTTTTTAATCTGTCTCACTCTCACACCCAAATGAAAAGTAAGGATTATGAATTATAGTAAAATCCTCTTTTTCCTCTCTTCCCTCAGATACTCCAAGCTCTCAGATCCAGCAGGCTGGTTGAGGATTGACCCCAACACCGGCCGTATCACAACAATTGCCGTTTTGGACCGAGAGTCGTCCTTTGTGAAGAACAGTTTATACAATGCAACGTTCCTGGCCACTGACAGTGGTATGTAACCATTTAAGTGGCACTGCGGTTGCCAAATATACCTTGTTGATGTCCTGTGATGCCCCTGTTACAGGGTCTAGGTGTTTTAGCTAGGCTGATACACAAGCACTCTATTTCAGGCCATTATTGTCAGAGCATTCAGGAGGAGATAATGCTGCCTTTTCAAAAGGAAGTCGAGCGGATGTCCAATGTAGCTTACATCTGAAAGGTCACCGACTACCTCTGTGATGTTTTTCACCTAAAGCCAGAGCACAAGCCCACTGTTATTGTTGGGGGAAGAAAAATAACTACCTCAGTTACAGCCACAAAGACAACCGCCATGCTTGAAGGTCACCCTTTTACCAGGCACTTGGCCTGTCTGGAACGATGACCACCTTAGCTGAAGGTTAATGTACTAGCAATCCCAGAACCATCATCCAGCATGTGGATATATTCACCTCTTCCCCGCACTGGTGGGATTTACCTCTGTTCAGGTTTACCCTGTTCTCCGGAGCATGGCTTAGGCCAATAGGCTTAAAAACTCTACCACTAAAGAGGTTTCTCGGCATTAATGGGTCAGGATTGGATGACTAGCTCCTTTGAGCGTGGCCTGAATGGTAAAAAAGCCTCTTAGCCGAGTGAATACATAGAGGAGCCTGAGAGGAGCGACAGTGGGCTCTGTTTGTCTGCTTTAGTATTCCCGTCCTGCGTCCTTCGTCAGGAAGACGTTCTTTAGGCACACACATTCACACACCCACACACACACTTAGTACCCAAATGTTCTGATATCTCCCTCTTTCTGTCTACCTCCTCACTCCAGATTAGATTCTCAGATCAGTATGCAGTTTGAATGGTTCTTCTCCCGCTAGAGTAAATAGCTGTTTAGAGTTTGTTTTTTTGCCATTGGACTCAAAGGATAAACTTCATACTTGCTTTGTCCTGTTGAATTCATTATGAGTGCAAAAAAGAGAGCTGGAATTCCAATCATGTGTTTATTCCTATCCATATGAAATGAAAGGAAAAATATCCCCCTTATAAATATGTATGAGCTAAGTGTGCATCTGTTGGTCTGTGCAGGAGTCCCTCCAGCAAGTGGCACAGGCACTCTCCAGATCTTCCTGATGGATATCAACGACAACGCTCCCAAGGTGTTCCCCCAGGAGGCGGAGATCTGCGAAAAGCCCGAGCCAAACGCCATCAACATCACCGCACTGGATGGAGACCTTAACCCGAATGCGGGGCCCTTCGCCTTTGAGTTAGCCCACAGGCCCACCGACGTCCGGAGAAACTGGACCATCACAAGAATCAGCGGTAAGACGAACACAAATTTCATATCAGCAGCTCATTAGATTCATATTATACTGTCATCTAAAGCAAAAGGCCCAGGCTGTGAAATGCCTTTCGATAACCTGTCAAGGACATTGCTTCATCTTTTCCGACGCTGGCCTCCATTTGTATTAATTACTGGGAACAAGTGAGAGGCGAGAGGATGACCCTTTTCAGCTTCTCTTTTTTTTTTTTTCAATCTGTGGCATTGAATAATTAGAAAGAAAAGTGTAAACTGTAGCAGTATATGTCATGTTCAGCAGTCGGTTGTTCAATAATTAAAGCTCGCAACACTTCAGAAATCAGTGTCACACTGCAGAGGGGTCAGGCAGAGCTGAGATGCACAGTGCTAAAATATGCTAACCTAGCCAAGCACTTGTTAATTGTTTATGCTAATTTCAAGCAAAAATAACTGGCTTGAAGAACTGTTGTTATTAGATATTTGAAATTCAGTGAATATACATCTATCTTAACAGGATAATGGCATTTGGATTATGGCGGCCGGGAATTTAGCGTAAGCAGCATTATCAAAAGGTATTCAGTAGATTTATAAGCTCCAAATCTAAATCCTGGCCATGTTTTGGATTAGATATGCTGATGCAACTTCCAGGTAGGAATTTGCGCTGCATTTTTGTGTCGTGTAATCGTACTGTGAGCATGGTTTACACAAACGGCTATTCAGAGTTTTGATTTAATACCTTCTGATAAACTTACCTGCCTGGGAAACATGATGTTGCACATTAACTTGCTTAATCTCTACACTCACCTCCTCGTATTGATCGTCTCTGAAAAGGAGCCATCAAAGATCAATCGCTCACTCTCGTGTTCTTTCCCTTCTCTCTCTCTCTCTCTCTCTCTCTCTCTTTCTCTCTCAGGTGACTACGCACAGATGAGCCTGAAGATCGGCTTCCTTGAGAGTGGCATCTATGAGATCCCCATCATCATCACAGACTCGGGCAACCTGCCCATGTCCAACACCTCCTACCTGCGGATCAAAGTGTGCCAGTGTGACATCAACGGCGACTGCACCGACCAGCAGCACATCATGGCCGCCGGCCTGGGCACAGGCGCCATCATATCCATCCTCCTCTGTATCATCATCCTCCTCAGTGAGTGTCTCAGTGGCTCTCTCAAACAGCACATCACACACACACACACACACACACACACACACACACACACACACACACACACACACACACACACACACACACACACACACACACACACACACACACACACACACACACACACACACACACACACACACACACACACACACACACACACACACACACACACACACAAACACACAGGGATTATAAACACAGCTAAACATTATCCGAGATACCACTAGATTACTGTAGGATTACCAAAAAGATAGCCTTTGATCAGGCCCCCATCCAAGCCCTAAAATGTCAGATCCGATTGCATTTGTATGAAAATATGTAAGTTATTATGTTTTGTAATACGAGATCTCCCTCTGTGTCTGTCCGTCAGTTCTCGTGCTGCTGTTCGTTGTGTGGATGAAACGCCGCGACAAGGAGCGTCAGGCCAAGCAGCTCCTCATCGATCCCGAGGACGATGTGAGAGACAACATTCTCAAGTATGACGAGGAAGGTGGAGGAGAGGAGGATCAGGTGAGAATCTCCCAGTGAACACACACAACACTGACTTATTTTAACCCATTAAGACCAAAGCATTGAGCCTCACAAGTCTCATCCTGCTCGAAAGCGAGAGGCACGCAAATGTCCCAGCCGGTTTAAGAGGTAAACACAAATATGTTGCATACGGTCTTAATAAGTTAAAGGTCTTGACAACATATTTTCTGCGTCAGCTTCCCAACTTAAGCATTTTTTGTTTTGCCAAAGTAAAAACTGAACGATGTCTGTTGGTCTGTCTGTGCTGCTTCGTTTTTGTCTCACTGGTTTTGAGATGTCTCAGTCGTATGAGGCAAGATATTTAACATTTAAATCAGAATCTGTCGACAGTTGTGTGGGTGTTTACTTTTTACTCGCCAGGCCACTGCCAATCAAACTTCAGAATCCTGCTGAAGCAGATACGTTTTTGAGTGTTAGTCATAAAAAAATAAACTTCAACTAACTCATTTTCGAAATGAATATTTACATTTGCGGGCAAATATTTAAGAAGCTGATTTTTGGTGTGTTCCTACTTACGCTCAGTAGAGAGTGACAGTTCTTTGACAGGGTGACGTAAGGCGAGTGTGTGGTCTTTGTTAGGGAGAGACGTTCAGGTCACATCTTTGCAGCATAGCAGCAGTTTGTGTAGAACGGAAGCAGCTTTAAGACAAAGAGGACCGCCTAGTCTTTTTCTGCAAGCATACATACTGCACTCTTAGAATGCATTCTGTTAGAGTTAGACTTTTTTTCTCTTCAGAAAGTAGCTAGTTATCGAAAAACTGGGATCAATAAGACAAACACATGGTTCTGGAAATATTGGAAATGATTTCTCGACTGGAACTGGTTTCTATTACACAACCCACACACACAGACACACAAACGCACACCAGAATAGGAATGCAGTGCCACGGGCATCAATACAGTCACATCTCGGTATCCCCTTACACTGATCAGGCACATACAGACACAAATTCAATTGTCCTAATGACCCCTTGTTAGCATAACGGAATCATTTCATCACAAAGGCGGTAATATACCGAATGGGCGATTTTCTTGTTGCTGGCTGAAGTGCTCCAGTGGCTTAGGTATAGCCGAAATGAGCAGGAGACCGCGGCCTGACCCAGCGCAATGCCAAATTAGCCTCTGAGTCTTGTAATTGGTAAGCTGATGTCATTTGGAGACAGACATCTGCTGTGGCGCAATAATGAAGCTCTGTCTAAGGTAACAATACGACTGGAAAGCCATTACACATCTGCCGCCGATTAGGCAAGAGGGAGCGCGGCCGCTTGTGTATTCACATCATCACGTTCACGCACAGAATGCACAAACCTGTTGGCCAGAACGTGTCGAGAAGGAAAGCGTAGCTTGATATAAGTCTCCGCAAAGGCGAAGAGAGCGGCTGCAGCAATTTATTGAGGGAAAACAAGCTTCCGTTTTGAGTGGCGCAGAGGAGGGCAGGGCGCCAGGAGGAAATGGTCTTGTCTGCAGAATTGGGGGGAGTCAGCGTTGGGTAAAAAATGGACCTGACTTTCCCAGCGATGTGGCCTTTGTACTGCCCACCTCTGTTCTTCCTATCCCCCGCCGGGGAGGAAATTGAAGTGTCAGACCACTGGGCGCTCTCGAAGTATATGATTTTAGTGGCTGCCACCATCGGCCTGGTTTGTATTGGTTTGAGAAGCACTCATTTCAACAAACAGCGACAGCTGATCTGACTGCTCTCAGAGGATTTCGGTAAAAAATAATGCAAAAAGGAAAAAGCAAATTGAGACGTCGCTGTGTGCAGGTTCACAGGGGAAATAGAGAAAGTGTGAGTCATGTGCTTCTTCATGTGACCTCAGAATAATTTGAGGCAGGTTAACCTTGGAGGCCCAGCGATATACAGAGAGTATAAGTGCCGCATGTATTTGTCTCTAGAGATGAATAAAGGTTTCATGTCAGAGGAAGTGAACTTCTCTTACACTGTGCGAAAGGAAGGAAACGGTGGGATCATGGTAACGCTGCCACCACTTCACTCAACCGGACAAGAAAACCAAGCAGTCCGATTTAAGAGAGAAGTCAATAAATATGGAATATATGCCTAACTTCCTTCTTGTTGCGTTAGATTAATACTTTGCTTTTGTCTATATGATAAATATGAAGCTTCAATTTGCACAAAAACTAAAAGAAAAAGAAATAAATGAAAACAAGTGTCCATAGATGACGATCTTCCCTCCCGTACCTCTGTTCCCTGTCTTTATTCTAAGACAAGCTAAGATAATGGCTGCTGGCTCCAGACTATCGTTGCACAGACAGACATCAAATAGTATCAATTTTCTGATCTAATTTCCAGCAGTGACAGTGAATGGGTGTGTAGCGTTTCCCAAAATGTCCAACTATTCCTTCAAAGCACTTTTATTAAATCATCTAATCTGTTGGACGTTTAATTAAGAGCGAGATGGGAAATTTTGAATAGTTAGTATCTCCCACTGCAAAGGGAACCAGTACGTCTTCATAACTATGTCAAGGAACACTTGCACAGCTGCTCAAAGACGACTTTTCTGTGACTCATCCACTAACTGTACAGCTTCGCCAGCCAATCGTTTCTTTTGGTCCAAAGTGGACGTGTTCATTACAGTCCTGTGAGGGTCTTTGTTTTCAGGCGACTTCATTCATTGAAGGCGATTGGGGCGTGAAATGGATTTCAACAAATAAGATTAAAAAGAACAACTTACCTTTAACTTAGTTTAGTCGTTTTATAAACTTCAGTGGACACAACAAACAGTTCCCTTGTTCTCTGTTTCCTCTCCTTGATAAACCAGTGTTTGTTTGAAACGTGTGGGATCATATGACTGATGATATTTCATGCCCTATTGAATTTTTATTTTTGATGCTGCTGCTTTGCCGGGTCCCGGTAATTAAATTAGTGCGTATAATGTTATTATTACCAGTAGGAATAAACTATGAAAAGAAAGTGAAAAGAAACCTTATCTCTTAAAAGAGGTTTTGGACTCCCAGTACTCTGGTGGCCCGATGATAAATAAACTCAGCTCTTTTTTGAAATGGCTCTGTGTCTCACTACAGATAAAGTGTATGAGACTTAGCAACGTTCAGTCTCCCGTGTTTGAATGTGGGTCATGAGTGCCCGAGGCAGCCATTTCACCCGGCCAGTGTACAGTGAGGAGTCAATCCCCAGAAGGAGGCTGGTATGTCATTAGACCTTCCCGCTTAGTTCAGCCATTATACAGTTCCGTTGCAATTCCCGCCACCAACTGCTGACCCCTCCGGTGTGTGACCTCACCGAGGGTCAAACAGGAGGCAGACGGAAATGGACCCGAGATGATGGATGACCGTTGCTCTTCTGCCGCTACGGCCCCCAGGGTGATTGTCATCACCCATGAAATCAGATTACACATGAATAATCAACGCTCTCGTTTTTAGATTTGAGAGGATACTTATTAGTGCGGGGCTGAGTAGGTGTTTGTCAAGTAGGTGCTCGCCTCGCCGTGTTTCTCGGCTGTTTGTGCATCATCACAGGGTTTATATTTATTCAGAAATTTATTTTTACATCGGAGTGTCTGCAGCCTTTTTCTTTTTTTATGTATTTTCTTTTTCCCTTCCCTGGGAGTGAGCGTGCACGTGCCTGTGTGTAGGTACATGTGCGGCTGAGCAAAGACAATTTTGAAGGGGGGATATTAGAGATGGATGGATTACTGAAAATCTTCTAAAGAGGGACAATCCATCATGCACGCTTATTAGGCACACACCCTGATTCTCAAATGGCATTTTCTCTATCATATCTGCTGTCACTGTGATACCATCCAGACATGCAGCTCCGCTCGGCGCGCCTCTGTCTCCCTCCTAACTCCTTTTCTCTCCCCGCACTTCTCTCCTCCTCCTTCCCTGTTCATGACTTTGCACAAACTGCGAGCCATTCAGGTTGCCTTGGTAATGTTAATAGGATTAGCAATGGCTTATGCATATCCACCATCCCGTGTCTGGGCATTGATTAGAGCAAAACAGTCGCCTGCACATCCTTCCTGCAGCACACTGCACAAGTACAAACACTCTGCAGCGTATGATGTGGTCCTCAGCCCGGACCCCCCCCCCCAACCCCACAGTGCTGGCTCGTTTAATGTGTCAAATTGTCCCTGGGCTTGTGCTTCACAGACAAGAAGATTAAAGTTTCCCTCGTGTTCCCTCAGCTCTCCTTCGCCGCTTTCTGAACTTAAAAACTCTTTCCTCGACTCAGTTGAACTCCTTCCGTGCGGCGCAGGAAATGTTTACCTATTTAAATAATCTCACCTGGTTCTTGGGTCTTGTCGCACCACTCAGCTAACTCCCATCTGTCTGTGTGTTTCCTAGGATTATGATCTCAGTCAGCTCCAGCAGCCGGACACGATAGAGCCTGATGTCATCAAGCCGGTGGGAATCCGCCGTCTAGACGAGAGACCCCTCCACCCCGAGCCCCAGTATCCCATGAGGTCAGCAGCACCCCACCCTGGAGACATCGGAGACTTCATCAATGAGGTAAAAAAAAACAAAAAAACACCGGCCATCAAACACTTATTGAAAACTGAAAACAAATCAACTGAGAGGATCAGCGCTGTCAGAAAGCTTTGAGTTCTTCATTTTCAAGTTGAATGACTTTCTTATGATGAATTTGTATCTAAATAAACAATTTGTCTCAGTATCAAGGAGAATAACAGGCGCCTTGCAGAGAGAGAGAAAAATAATAACTTACTTTAAATCGAATCAAATATTATTAGAATTGTTTTCATCTTTTCCCAGCAGAAAGCAGACACTTTTCTCATTGCACCTATATCCTCTCAGACATGTGCTAAGTCAGAAAAGTACATGATGCTAACTCACTTAGATATAATTGTTTTTCTCTTCACTCTCCTCCAGAATAGAGTTATAGACGTGTCAGCGTAGAAATAGGAGATGAGAGGAGCGATGCGTTGGCTTTCCATCGCATGCCACTGTTCAGTGTGCCCTCCTTTGCCTGAGGCCGTCATTGACTGCAGCATGAAGGGAGAATGTAACATGAAAAGAGCAGTCATGTATTTTTCACAGGCTCCAACAGACAAGAGTTTCACAGCATTACAAATGGAGCTCTCTCCTAGTTTTTGGATGGCGCCCATGTTTTTAGATTAGAACTTGCTCTTTTAGTTCTGCTCCCCAACCGTCTAGCTCTCAGATCCCTTTACTCCGGCGCCGCTCTTTGTCGACTCTCGCCGTGTGTCAGGAATACACCGAACACACTTGCCGTACCAGCAGATATGAGGGGAAATTCAATGTTTTTTGCGCCCGTCCAATACAGAGCAGTTTGAAAATATACACCCTCCTCCAACAGGATTTTAGATTTTTAATATCCCCGCAAGACCTCCGGGACTTTTCAAGTCTGAGCATCCTGACCCAGAAAACACTCGCTGCAACCAGGCAATGTTGATCTGCTTTTTAGTCCCAGATTTGACTGTCGCTAAAGCTCAGTCATGGCCGCTGCGGCACTCCCATGGAGCTGGAATCTGACCCAACTGATAAGGGCGAGCCGCCAGAGGAGCAGGGAGACAGAGACGAGTGGGTGTATGGTGGGAGGGAGGGAGGGAGGGAGAGAGAGGGGGGTCTGATGTTCATCCCAAAATGTGTACACGCCCACGGGAGCTTGTGGCTCTTAATTAAATTAGAGGGACAAAAAAATTAAGCATAGTGCTTGCATAAGTGCTTTAACCCAACAGTCGGACAAACAAAGGTCTATTAGTCAACTCCTGGTCTGTTCCCACAGAGGTGGGGGGGAGGGTAACATTAAATACATTAACGCCAAACCGCCGTGACCCCCGTTGGCCCCTACGTGGACACTGAAGTGAAGTGATTTGCTTTCAGAGTTTCGCATAGTGCCTCATTTCAGCCTCGGCCAGGTTGCGTGTGAATAGAAATACCAGCGGGTTTGATTACACATCTTTTGTTAAACTGCTGGACACAGCAAGTCCCCACAAAGTTCCTTCTTGAGAGGTCTCGGTTGTCTCTCATGCAGCAAGTGACTCGGTTATAGTGAAACCATGATGCAGAGTTCTGTGATTGACTAACCTCATGAAACTGCCAGTGGGGTCTTAGTTGTAGATAAAGGGGGCTATAACCAGCAGGGCGATTATGGTTGCAATTGTAATGAATAATCCAGCTGTCATATTTCCCACCAAATTATCAGCACCACAGCCCTGAGCAGATACTTAGCGAAAGCTAACAAGTGGAAAATGATCGCTAAGTGCCCGGGCGCTTAAATTCAATCCATCTTTTTTTATTTGAGAGCATTTCAGTGCAGAGGAAACAATACATCTTTGACAAGTTCCCAATGAGCTGATGTCTCATTTCTCTTATGTGTTGTGTTGCACCACTTGTGTTAATTCATTTATTGTATGTTGGGTGGTGGGTGGATCCAAAGTGGTTCATGGCCGAATCACAGCTCAACCCCTCAATTAGCGATCCGTTAATCCCCAGAGTCCCGTTAAGGAACAAGGCTGCAAATCAATAAGAGTCCATAAGGATGACTCTCGCCATGTCGAGCACAATCTTCAAAATAGAACCCCCCCCCTCCTGCCCAACCAGCAACATGAGCCTCAAGATAACACAAAGAGACCCACACTCGCGTCATGCTCCTCTCATTGTTGCAGCTGTCGAGCCCTTCACTCTCTGCTACTGTTTAGGTTGAGGTCAGATAAATATCAAATATTAAAGATAACGCTATCTAGATTATAGAGAACAACTGAGCTGGAGTTGTACTATTTGTGCAACGGCCTAGAAGAGAAAGAGAGGGAAGGGGGAGCACAAGGGTCAGTGGGGGAGGGGGAGATGAATCCGATCATCTGAGGCTGCTGGTCACGCTCAATCTTGGCTTATGATCAAAAACGTGGATAATCCCACATCCCAGAAACATCGGGAGAATACCGACAGAAAGACAAAGGAAACTCGCTGGAACACTAAAGCTTGATTTCCTGAACGAGTGGAGGCAGAAGCTCTGACTGGTTTTAAGGATAGATTAGCCTGTTTGTGTGCAGCAGCGGGGGGGCAGGCAGCCTGCGCTCATATGGCTCGCTCCTCGTTACAGACGGCTAGAAGCTTAATCTCTCCATCTAACCGCCGCTTTTTATTTCCTCCTGCACAGGGACTCAAGGCGGCAGACAACGACCCCACCGCTCCTCCCTACGACTCCCTGCTCGTGTTCGACTATGAGGGCAGCGGCTCCACGGCCGGCTCCCTAAGTTCCCTCAACTCCTCCAGCAGCGGGGGCGACCAGGACTACGATTACCTCAACGACTGGGGCCCTCGCTTCAGAAAACTGGCAGACATGTACGGTGGAAGTGATGACTAAGGACACGCAGCCGCTCCGTGAAGGATGAAAAGATGAAGAAAAAAAAAAATGAAGAAAAGGAGTGATTTCCTGTTGATGGACATCTACGGCTTCTGATATTCCCCCCGAGAGAGAGAGAGAGATAGAGAGAGAGAGTGACGGAACTATGACAGAAACAAAACGAAAAAATAAAAAAAATAAACAATGATTCAGAAAAATGTTTTCAAAATCTACCAACCTAGGCTTATTGTTGTAGTCTACGCATACATATGCTTGTTGAAAGCTTAGGCATAGGCTGTGGTCCCGTGACGGCGGCTGTGGTCGGGAGCACAGGTGGATTGTCACCACTCGGATTGTTGGTATTGAATGCGCTCAGTTACACTTGAATTTCACAGTACAGAAGCACTGGGATATAATGTGCCTTTTTGTACATTTTTTTTGGATCTAAATGATTAGTTTTATGTTCAAGGCTTTAATGGTACTGACTTTTGGAGTGATTTCAAACGTATGTTACACTCTGGTATGCTTCTACATGCTTTTTTCCTTTGGTTACACAATGCTCCTGCTTGTTGACGATTATTTAAATAGACTGCAAAGAAAATGAAGGATCATCGGGTGAGGTTGGACGGAGAGAAAAACAATTGAGAGCAGCACTGTACAGAACGCTAGACTTCTTGACTTTTTCACTAAAAATTAAAATTATGCAGCTGGTTGCAAATAAAGGGAGTTATAAATAATACTTTTGTAGCAGGTTTTTTTTTTCCTTCTTTTTGAGGTGATGTAGTATTTTACAAAAACAACAAAAAAAAAATCTGTTTGGGTCTAATCTATGTACACTTCATTTGCCTTAGTCATCATCTGATATTTTCAAGTTTTACTTCACTGTAAAAAGATGTGTGTACATAATGGTTTTTTTTCTTTATCTCCTTTTTTTTTTCTTTTTGATGTAGTATATGAAGAAGTGCAAAAAGTTCCAAACTTGTAAATGTATAATTTGGACAACAAATTCAAAGTTTTTTGCATGTTTTTATCGACAAAAATGAAAAATGTTGTTTCCCAAATTTATTTACAAAGTGAAAAAAATAATAAAAAATCTGGGTGACATTAAATGTGTAGAAGTTAAGAGCGTTTTTTGTATAAAACATGAAAAAGAAACCACTGATAAAAATGGAAAAGTAGTGATCTTGTCAGCACAACTGTTGAATTTGTACCAAAAAGGGTGTGTGGGGGGGGGGGGGGGTGACATGCTAGACATTAATAATGAATCAGCTTTAAGACTGGAAAAGGTTTTGGACTTCAGCCTTGTGGATAACATGTGTACTGGAAAAACAAATTATACATCTCTGACCCCAACCATCCAATAAAATGCTAACTTTGGAGCTAAAATCGCCTCTTTATTTATTTGTCAATGCTCAAACTCAGAATTATTGCAGAGGCTTAATTAGACTGCGAACTGTGCACTTTATCTCAAAGGACAATAGTTTCAGACAAAAACCTGTAGTTCACTGGACAGTATTCAACCAGAGGGGGAAGATAAATCATTTATAAGATTATTTATGTGTTGTTGCACAGACTATAAAAAAGAAAACTGCTTCAGGCCCACACAACTTTGTAGATGACAAGTTGTGGGACCTGCAGGCAAAGAAGAAAACGATGCGTTCATTCTGTAAATGATATCTGGGCATCCCTGAGACAGTTCAAGGTCAAAAACTCAGACGCACCGGTCTGCTATGTGGGATATGTAATGTGGAGAACTATTGTGCTGCTTTCAGAATTTCCCCCAGAAATGATTAGTATGTGAGAACACAAATCATAACTGAACTTTTCCTGCCAGACCCCTGGTAAGTGAGCTCATGTGAGAATACAGCAAGAGAAGGTCCACAGAATTCACAGCGACCACCTGGGCTTGCAACAGATTAGAAACTGGTATAATTCAAATATCTCAGGATAAGAAAGAGGCTCCCTGTGTGTAGAAGATGCCACCGAAGATGTCAGGCTTATAAGGCAACAAGATTCGAGAGCCTTTGGTGATGAGAGCCGAGAACACGTGAGGATTTATCAGTCATGTCCTGAATCCTGCATTCTGTGCCCGGAGGCCACATCTCGCCTGAATGATCCCTCCCATTTTCCTGCTGTTGAATGTGTCTGAAACTGTCTCCTGCTGCATTCTGGGTACATGAAAGGCCAGTGTTACAGACAGTTTCCCTGAGAGTGGCTGAATTCAGGATAGGCTTGGACCTCTAACCCAAGGGGCACTCGTCCTGGGACTCAAAAATGGATCAGGACTGACACACTTCTGTATATGTGTGAGTACTTTATGTGCTGGTGATTCAATGATTATGTTTCCAGTGTGTAGCTGTAACCTGCCCCCCCTCACCGCGAGGACAAGGCTTATTAATTCAACCAAATTATACAGGAGCCAGTTTGGCTTCGTAGTCCTCACTCAATAGGAAATGAAGGTCTATCAGAGAAGAACTAGTGAACTGTACAGTCTTTTGTTTTCCAGCTGGTGCAATCGGTGTAGCTTAATCACTTCCACATCCTGTAAGCTCCTAACAACACTGGTAAGTTTTCATGCATCCTCCTGTATGAGCTCTGGAGCTGTTATTTAAAGCAGGGGCAGATCAACAGGGTGGGACCAGGGGGTCACTGTCCCTAGATGGGATATAATTGGCCCCCTGAAGTGCCCCCTCCAAAAAAGAAGTAGTTACTTACAAACAGTTCCGATAATAAATGTGACAATTTTTTATGAACTTTTATTTTCAAATCTTTTTTGAAGTCCATGTGATTGACGAAGGAGCAGGAACGTGTGGCTTTGCTCAAACCTATAGAGCTAAACAAGGCATGACTTCAATGTGGACCTTACGAAATCAGGAAACGTTTTTGAACATGTAATCTTTCTCTCTGTCTAAGTTGTGGCCCCGTGATGGCGACTGATTAAGAAAAATTCTAGGTTGAGTATATCACTTCATCTTGCAGTGTGAATAGCTGTGAACTCTATTTGCCAGATGCAACATCAAATTGAGCAGATCCCAGTCGGATAAAGTGTGAAACAACAAACGGTCCGACCTTGTTGTTTCATCCGCAACTAAAAGTCTGAATCCGAGTGAAGTGACCAAATCACTTCCTCTGACGTTGAGGTTTCCAAACCAGATGGTTGGTTTTTCATATATTTCCTTTAGTCTCTGTTTTGCTCATACAGGAGTTACACCGAGTCAGCCTCTGTCTAAGTATTTTCTCTGCTTTGAACTCGGGAGCACACAGATGTGGTCGATGACTCACCGTCTGAAAAAGTCCTCATCAAATCCCTTTCACAGCTTAGATGGGTCCAGTTAAAATCTGTGCAGCGCAGCAGGACATTGTTTCAGAGGAAAGTTTCTCACCATTAAAAGAATACTTTGACATTTGGGACAAAAATGTTCTTGCAGACAGATAAGATACTACCAGTCCTTACGTGGCTGTCCTACAATACTGCAGCTGTTAGCCCAGTGAAATTTCGAAAATGGAGAAGGGGCTATCCTCGCTTTGTCTGAGGATAATAAACATTGCCAACAGTCTAAAGGCCTTTGCACACTGGGCACATTTCTTTATCGTCAAGCTTTTACATCAGCAACAGTGTTTTTGCTTTCACTTATAGCTTTCAGTTTTCCGACTCCCCACATGTACAAACTGTGCGTTGTTGACATCTTAAAGCAGTCGAAGTAAAAGAACAACTTCCTCCTCCTTTGATTGCAGATTTATTTAATGGGTTTGTCGTTAGTCGTTGCTCACAGTTACTTTTGTCTTTAAAAGGATAAGATGAATCTGACTCCTGTCAAAGACAGTGAATGAACCAAATGTGCAAACACTGGGACCTTCATCAAATTAAATATTCAAGAAAAAAACAGGATTTTGGTGCCAGCTGTTGCAGCAGTTCTTCAAACTGTCTGAGTGGCTTCCTGAAATACGTCCGAAGGCGTCTGGGATCCAATTAGAGCTCCAGAACCAAGTAGAGAAACTCATCAAGTTCTCCTCTCTTCATCAATATTAACTGTGCAACGGTATTTAGTCTATTCTTCTCTCGGTGTTGCTGGGCTGTGAACTTTTTTTATTTTCCAAATCGCATTGCACTTAAAGGTTCAGGGTGTAGAATATAGTGGCATCTAGTGGTGAAGTTGCATCTTGCAGCTGAATACCCCTTACTTCACCCTCCCCTTCCAAACATGTGGTAGCCTTCAGTTGTCATAAAAACTCAAAAGGTGTTTAGTCTGTCCAGTTTGGATTAAAGTAAAAAAAACAAGGTGGCGTTCGTAGAGGACCCGCTCATGACGTAAATATAAAGTATTTAAATATAAAGAGGCCATTCCTGGGTAAAGAAAACAACAATTTGTACAATTTAAATGAAACGCACATATTCAATTTGCTTGCTAACTTCTGGCTGAGGTCTCTGCTTCAGGGATGTCTGAAGACCCCGTCATGCACAGTGAGAGCACGGCCAGGGTGCGTGCAGGCAGGGGGTGGGTCATAATAATACAATGATTGTATTTATGGAGCTAAGAAATCCGGCTAACAGCAGAAATTAAGAAATTAAATTATAATTAAAATTCGATATTCATTAGTACAGGTATGCCAGCAACCATTTGTTTAATCAGGACCAAATGATTGGCTCTGTTTATTACAGTCCTGCGAGGGCCCCCGGCTTTTTAACCACTTTGTTTCCCCAGACCACTTTATTTATTGATGTCTATCAGGACCTGAAGCTTGTAAAATGAAAATGTTACATTGTTCCAAACTGTTAAAACTTTTTTTTTTAGCTGGCACACTTATCGTTGTCACTCTTCATTTTAAACAGATAAAACAGTTTGCTTTGTGCAGATAAATCAAATGTGACACAACATGGATTTTGTTATCTCCAGTGAAGGCAAGGCTAGCAGTTACCCCCCATTGTCAGCCTCTGGGCTAAGCTAAGCTAATAGACTGTCAGCCGTGGCCTTTTTTTGAGAGGGCAGATCCCAGAGCGGTATCAGTCGTCTCATCTAACTCGCCGCTGGAAAGCAAATTAGCATTTTCCACCCAAATGTCAAACTTCAGTTCTTCCCTCGGATAATGCAACAAGGTGCGAGGCGTCATGGTACCAGCCCAAACCGCAGTGCACATTTGTCCACTTCTTACTGCTGCCTCTTCCGCAGCTTAACTCCTCTACAGGCTCCTCCACCCTGCTGTATTGTCATATTGATGTTCAGATTGCTCTGACGGGTTCACATCCACCCAGCACTCAAGTCCTGTTTCATTTTTTTTCAACCCTCAGCAGGGGAAAGAAAGCATTGATATTCCAGCTCTGCTCTTCAATTTCACAACATGGATAATCCCCGAAGCAACGCTGGCAATCTTAGCGCGCGGCCCCGGACATAAAGGCAGCGGCTACACAACTCCTTCACTATCCACACCCACAATGCACTGGTTACTTCTGTGCCATTTATAGACACGTGGCATTAACCAGTGCTGCACAATACACCGGAACAGGTCTGCTTCTGCCTCGCGGATGCAGGAATATATTCCATTGGAAATTAAAAGGACAAGATATGGTTAGGATTCTAATCATTGACATTGACTGACTGAGCAGTAATTGGACGGGCTATTGTGTGAGCAGCGTATTTGTTTTTATCATTTATTTGCCATATGGTCCAGCAAGGACGGGCGGAATAATTGCCCACAACAGTATCTCATTTGCACATTTTATTTGCCTGACAAATGGAATAAAAATAGTAGTGCAAGGGAATTTGAATATGCAGGGGAATTAATGGCAAAGCTAATTAAGCTGGATGGGAAATGAAACCCGTTGCATCTGTCATGACGTCTTGTTAAACACCTCGTGACAAACAATTCTATAGATAATCCACGTGCTGTGATTTGTGATCTGAAATCTGCCTCACGCGTGCCACATCTGCCCCCCCCTCCCCCATGATCCTCCATCTTTCCCCATTATATACTGCAGTATGTTCCGGGGAGATTATTGTTTTTTTTGTATTTGAAATATTAGATCCAAAAAAACAGGAGGAGAAACTCAACTTATAACCCCCCCAAGTACTCCCGAGATGTTCTGTTTTGAAAATGGCTGCAAATTGCTGTTCTTACAAGCACCCCAGGGCCTCTTTTATTGACTATGAAACAATGCTTTCACCAACACCCCCTCACCATCGCAGATTTACAAGACAGCCATTCAGCTCCTAACTGCTTGTATGTGATTGTGGGTGTGTGTTTGTGTGTGTGCGTGCGTGTGTGTGAGAGAGAGAGGATGTCTGAGCAAGTGTCACAGAGCGACCCAGCCTCCATAGGGGGAGGGGGGGGGGGGGGACGACTGTCAGTAAACATGCAGAATACAGACTAGAATCCGATGCAAACCAGTTTCTAAGTTATGCTGCTCCTGACCTTTGGTGGACTTTGGGAAGATGGATGCCGCCCAGGCTATCGATAGAAATTTCTGGCCTGCAGCAGCAAGAGCAAATTCCTTATGGTTTCCCCGCCCCTGCACGCTACCTCCGAATGAATAAGTTATTAGGCTGGATGACAGAAGGCACACACACACACACACACTGTGCACATGCGGTCTTTAATGCATTTGTTTATGGGCCTATAGTCACCTGTGTGGAATCAATCAATTTAATTTCTTCTCTGTTGCCCTATAAGTGTAATATTGGATCAATTTGTTTGGATTGCCTCAGCGTGAGAGGGACCTGCTCGGGTCCTTTACCTGTTTTTTTGCGATCGCACCAACGTGCAGCCTTGATCTACGGCTCCCTCTTCCCTCTGTCTGCAGGCAGATATCTCTCCGATGGCTCAGCCCTCTGTTCCAGCAGATATTGTTCTACCTCTCCTCGCGACGCTGATTTATCAGCTCTCATTTATCAGGGCCCCCGTGCCGCCATTATTCTCGGTCCACGCCGCCGCCGTGACACCGTGGCCCGGGCCCCGGATTGGGGAAGTGTTGGGGGGGCGGGTGAGAGGGCGGGGTGCACTGAGACGAAAATGATGAACGCTGTTACTTTCGTAAGATGCATATCGGCCGAGCATGAGATTTCCAGCTTGTGTACGAACGTTCAATGTCACTTTCTGCCGCCTGCGAGTGCTCGGGAGGCATTTCTCATCTCGCCGTGGTTTCTCTTGCATGAATGGTTGATGTGCTCTACAAAGGACATGTAATCATAAACCATGCACACACATTGACAGACACCCAGGGCCTGCTCTCTCTGCCTCTGTCTCTACACACCCCTCTTTTTATCCCAAGCACACACGCACACATTTCACTTAACCTTCTTTATCCCCACCTGAAAATGACTAAATAAAAACAATTACATTGAGCACCTCCACACTGTAAAGGAATGTTGCTTTTTTAAATATTCCCCCGCGACAAAAGCTATGCAAAGATGGAGAGTGGAAAAAAGGAATTGCGAGAAAATAGGGGGAAACAAAGGCTCCCCCGAGAGCCTTTAGATTTATTCGTGCTTTTAAACACTTGACATTCCATCACCCACTTGTCATTAAGGCTTTATTTCCCTCGGCCACATCCACACAATAACAGGATAATTTCTTCCAATGAGAACAAATAAGTTACTGCGGCGTTGCTGCTGACTAGTGAGGGACTTCCGTGATCAGTGGCTAATAAATGTGCTGAAGGCGAGACGGCCCCTCAGATCAATGTGCTGCTGATTGTGCGATGGGGGTCGTTACATTGTTGTCTATATGGAGCAGAAACCAGGCCACGGGGTAGGCCAGTGTTTCCCGTCTACTGCCTCTATTGTAGTCACCCATTTGTATGGATAGCCGAGGGGGAGAGTGACAAAAGTGACAAGCCGTCAGCCGCGCGCGGGAACAAAAACTCCAGAGCGCAGTCGGTCCAGAGAACATCAGCTTCCTTTCACACATTGTCGCCGAATGCTCGATGTGATGCGAGAGTGAACATTAATTCCAGTGTGTTTTAATCAGCCTATTATTTATTTGACATCTGTAAAATGCCAGTAATTACATGAATTACAACTCATTATTGTAACACAGCGACGAATTATTGACTGAAAATCATCAGTCAGCCCCGACATATACGTCAGACGTCACTGTGATGGGTGGGGTCGGGATGAACATGGCGATTGTTAGCTCCCGTTAATCCTCTTTTATTCTATGATATAACGGCCCAGTAGCTCTTACTGGTGTTTCATGTTAGTGCCACGTTGCCACAGCGACTCTCGAAAGGTGTAAAACTGATTTACACACAGACTCGGCGATGACAAATGAGTTTCCACCCGGCGCCGACTAATCTCTTTTCAGGTCGTCGTTTTTTACAAATGCCTCCTTCCCTTGATTTGACCCCTTACCCTCAATTCTAAGTGGAGAGGAGCTTCAGAAGCAGGGTGGCTTATACTGGGAACGTCTTCGCACTCTGGTGAAGAAAGTTTTTTCCCCCCCTCCCCCCAACAAGATGTGTCCTTTAGAAGTCCGAGCACAGACTCTCACTCAGGGGAGGTTTCAGAAGTGTCACATTGGGCCTTGATGCTCACCCGGAATCCCATTTGCATGTCTCTTGAGGATGGCAGAGATAAAAAAAAATATATACTGTCCAGTTATTGCTGCTTTAGATGAAACCATCAATCACAGGGGTTGATTCGTATCGGTGTACAGTCGGCACATTATCGAGCTTAATGACCTTTTATCTAGCATTCATGAACTACCTTTCTATTTTACTACGGCTGTAATAACACCTTAATAACCCCCACACAGAAAGAACACACATATCACACAGTTCCCAAATATTTCAAAAATATTTGTCTCTCCCTTCTTTTGTTTTCTGTTTGTCCACATATGTATTTTTAGCACAAAAAATAGAACGGGGCCGACTAGCATCACAAAGCAGCATCCGGAGCCGCAGCAGTGAGAGAACTGCCACATTCCACTTGTTTATAGCTCGGACAAATTGTATCATGGGCAAACAAATACGCAGACAGGCCAGCTGCGACCCAATCCCACCGCAGTTCCAGGGGAAGGAGTTCAGTGTGCCGCTGCTATAGCTGCACATTTATTTATAAAGAGCAACATTCATGGTTTCTTGGGATATCAACGTTTACAGTATCTTCTCTATCAAGCTGGTTTGGTGCAATCTCCCTCACTCCATTCTCCTCGTGTCTCAGGGAAAAGTGCTGCCAGTCACTTTTTCTTCCTGCAGTGTAAAGACTATTTCCTCTGTTAGAAAAAAAGAAAAAGAAAGGCGGTATGACCAAAAGACAGATGCAGACAGCAGTGCCAAAGCTATGAGCCCTATAAACTCCTCAGTTTATAAACAAGCAGAAAAACACGCCTGCCAAGACGGATAAATCATCCTCGTGGCTTTAGAGCCCAGAACACAGAACTCAGAATTCACTTTATTATCAGTATGCAGAACGTGGTGGAAGTGGTTTGGGTCAGGGACACAAACAACAACGATGCGCCTGACACACAAAACAACAATGCCCACGTGCCTTTTTAATATTGCCGTTTGAGTAAAGTTGCTTCCGTCAGCTGCATAGTGACAGTCAAGAAATACCGAAGTGCAGCAGACACACACTGTACATGCAGTGCTGCACATTGTGTAGACGCAGATAGGGGCCAGAACATGAAATGCTTGGTTAAATGAACAAATGGACCCGTTTATTAATCTTCTAATTTCATCCCCCGCCTCGGAAAATTTACGACATCGCTTGTTGGACCTCGTGATTCCCCTTTACATCCACGATCCCTTGTTCAATTAGACGGGCCCGCACTGTAACAATAACACAAATTCATTCTAATTAAGTGTGTAACATGGCAGGAGCGATGCTCGACATTAATACAGGACGTAGCAATTTCGGCTCATTATTCCCATCTATCGACGCAGCAGCCGGGTCGCTCATTGTAGATGCGGCTCCGCGTGGATGTTTATTGATTCCGCCTCATTTCTGCGCGGACTGCAAATTGCATCGTTGCGGCTGAAAATGTCCGTGCACGTCGGGTTAGGGCGGCCTGACGCGTCGCGGCTCCAGACACGTTTTGCAGACTGAAAATACATCGATAACAAGGTATTCAAGGACTGAGACATCAATTACATATGAGACTGAGATCAATAATTAATTTAATATAACACACCGCAGTTTGAGATCTGTTACTGCCCATTAGCGTCTTAAATAAGGAACCATAGAGATGTCATTAAGATACATTAGTCATGAAACGATGCTGCGGAGCCAATAATTCCTTGGTTATAGTTGGCTGATCGGCAGATATAGTCGTTATACATTCATGTGCAAAATAGCCTTTAAGAAAGATTTCTTTATTTCACGATACGGTGAAGAATCCAAATTCTGTAGTAACAGCTGAAGCAGAATGGAAAGACTCAGAGATGAATATTGCCACGGTGTCGAGGAACCGCACAATGATGTGGTAGCGTGACCTTGTTATCCCGGCGGCTCGATGGGAGCTTCAACACCATTAATGGCATGATACAGTGATCAATCACACCTTATAATAAGAGAGAGGTGAATCTCGTCCCAGTCCTTTACCTGATTCCCACTTTCACTCGCTCCGTCTCCTTTCTGACACGTTAAGCCGCTTTTATTCTTTTATTGTACTGCGGAGGGATTTCTCCCTTTGACCGATAAGTCGATATTTCTCATGCCACCGTTTTTTTATGGAGGTGCTGCTGTCATTTTGAGAGCGGTCTTCAGTCGCAGCCCAGCTTCCATTAGCAGGTCACTTACATTTTGTATTAATGTGAGCTTGGAAGGAGGGATGACAGTAAATTTGAAAAGAAGGGGGATTATTCAAAGAGAACGAAGGAAAATGATGGTGATGAATTATTAGGAGGTATAAACTCTCCGCCAAAGGCCCAACAGTCGCGCATTGAAACCGGATTTAAATTCACTACGTTCATTTGGATCCGGACCAAATTGCTCACACTCATAAATACCAGTCCACTAAACTTCCAACAAGATCCATGAATTACTTTCGGAGAAATCAAGGGAAACGTTGAAAAACGCCCCATCTCATGTCGGAATCCTGGATCCACACCCAAATTGGAGTGCTGACCCCCCCGACCTATAATGGATCCTTCCACCAAGTTTTGTATTAAACCGTCCAGTAGTTATTGCGTATATAAATCCCCAAAACACAACTAAAAAAAATCAAACACACAAAGGGAAACATAACTTCCTTCACGGAAAAAGAAACTCTACAGTGACTTTAGTCTTTTATTGTCTCCAGCTGAATGACAAATACAATCCACAGTCATCGCATGTACCTCACTTTGGTAAATATCTCTCTTCTTTAGGGAAATGACTCGGATGTTGACTCTTTCCATATTTTCACCACACAAATGTGGCATATGATATGTATATTTAGGCTTAGTGTATTTTACACAGAAGAAGAGGGACGGACAAAGGATTACCCCTGTAATCATATAATCTCTTTTTACAAAATATACACCAGCTCCAAAATGAGCCGTTGTACAACCACCACAGATAATCTTATCTGCAAGTGAATGCACACGGTGAAATTCCTTTCAGCACACACTAGGAATTCCATTTATTAAAGGGCGCTCTCTGCACGAGTGATCCTGGAATCAGTACCGAACATCGCTCAACAGGTAGCCATTAATATTCCCCTCTATTTATTTTGTTTACCTGTTGTTTGCATATGTATTTAATATGTGGTGAGGCCTCTGCCCCCCCGTCCCGGCGCACAGAGCACGACGGACCTGAGCAGAATAATAATCCCTGCGGCTGATGAGCACGTCCGGAGGAGCACCGGCCATCTATCATCATCGCTGGACTATTGAGCTCAACCTTATCAAGGACGACATTCATGTTTACACATTGGAAATTACCTCGGATCTGATATGACTTTCTCTGGTGTGTTACTCTGTACGCTTCGCTGATAATAAGGTGATACCGCCACGTATTACATTAGAACATGTGTTTTCTTAAACTAATGCGTCTAATTATACTGGAAAAATACTGGATGTAAGATGGGTTTGGTCTTATCAACAAAACACAGAAGAGTTATGGTCAAAATATCTAAACTATATGGACAAATCCATATACAATTAATATTGATTTTCCAATGAAAGTCTTTCATAACAGGTCGCTTATTTACTACTAATTGTTTCAACATACATTATGTGTTTATATGCTTATATTACCTAACATGACTTATCACTTCTACAGTGATTAAATATTAACAAAATGAACTTGTATATAGCCTATAAAGTAACTAATACATTGTTTTAATCATTCTTATGTTTGTATTAAACTTTATATTGTAAATTTTCTTTCAGTATAAAGAGTTCAACGCCTTTGTTTAAACAGAGTCTACATTGTTGTTCTACACTTTCTGTGCTGCTGTTACTGGAAAAAGATCTGAACTTACCGCGACCCCTGAACTTGCCCGTGGATTCACCTCTTCTGACATTTAGCCTGCAAACTTCCTGGACACATGGGAGGTGTTCGTTAAAAGTTTCTCAAAAACATAAATATTGGATCGGAACAACCATTTTAGATACTTTAAAAAAATAAAATAAACCACCATCCCTATTATCCATAACAACAGCTCGGCTCCAATTAATATTTCGTTTTCAGCCATAATAGCAGCAGCAAATGTCAACAGGATTTTGATTTTAAAGCAGAACCCAGACGTTTTTCAGTTTTATAGCTGCTGCCACATTTAGCAAAGTAAGCAGGTTAGCTCCTCCGATAAATACTGAACCATTCGACTCAAGGCTGCTGCTGTAAATATATATGTGCAACAGTAAAGGCCTCTCTAGATTATGAAGGCTATGCTACCTGGCTCTCTAGCTACAGGCTGGTTTGTTAGCGTGTTAGCAAGAGAGGAATTGTTGGTAATTTAAGCTAGCTGGTCAGTTAACAATTTGTTTAACCCCAAAAGCTAAATAAATATTTAGTTAATGTGATAAATGGAGTTGATTGGATCAGGACTACTTTAACATTGCTGTTGCTCCAGCTAACAGGAGAAATGTATTACATTTAGTGGCAGTTGTTGAGCTAGCTTGTTAAGAACATTAAGTGGGAAGTGAAAGCACAACTCACGTAAAATAAAAACATTAGTAAGATTGTGAAAATGTAACTTGTTAAAACCAAGCTTTTTAAAGATAGGTTTCTAGCTTAAACGATAAACTAACATTAAGATTTTGACGAGTTATCGATTAATTTCCACAATCTATTCATGCAGTTCCTCATACTCACTTGTAATTATTTGTCGAGCGACGAGGCCTTTGTTTCGGGCTAAATAAGAGACATGCCCGGACATCAAGCCCTGGATACAGTCTATTAACTCAACGGCATAATTGATGTGAGAATATGACTGGCTCCACTCCAGTAGTGGCCCTGCAGTGTTTGGCAGGAACCAAGCCATTGTCTTCTGAGCGCTTGACTCGAATCTACCTCTGAGGTTTGATCATCCACCATATGAAGGGGGGGGGGGGGGGGGGAGCTACTCTTTTTTTCTTTCCATTCGCAACACTCTGCATCTCCCAGCACCTAGGGACGGTATTAAGGTGAACACGTTTCTTTTTGTGTTTCAGACGCTGTGAAGGCTGGCAGGACACGCTGGGACCGGTCGGTGAAGAAAGGGGACCTTTGCATGTGTGTGGGTAGGGTGCGCTACGAAAAACCAACAGGAGCGTCTCTTCCTTGAGAGGACACCCACAGACTCCAGCGGGAGATGTTCTGACTGAGCTGCCTACAAAGCCGGAGGTGGAGTGAAGAAGAAGCAAAAGTAAAAAGCGAAATTATTTGCCCAATCTACAGAGGACAAACTGTGGGATACCAGGGCGTTAAGGAATCTGTGCATATATCTCCTCAAAATAACCCAATTTATACAGCATGGGCGTGTTAGTCACTCCCAGGGCCTAGCAGGCAAATTAGTGGGACACTCGTCCCTGCATGGCAATGCTTACAGGGATGCTGCTCGGCATTCCAAACAACGTAAGACTTTAGTTCAAGGGCCAGTTTTCACAAGTGAGAGTTTTTCTTTAGCTTGGTATGATATATGAAAACTATTTCTACGGTGCTCTCATTATTTAATTGCTTCTGGGTATGATATCATGCTCAAAATGTTTTTTAATTAAATTCCGTGTAGTAATGACACATCGTAGGTGTTAATATCAACATTCACTGCATTGACTCTTGTAGATGCTGTAAACAATCATGTTATTTTGTGTAACATTTTGCCTACAACCACAGAGGATTATTAGAGAAGTCTATATAGAGCTGAAAAATACAAAACATGAACCTATAAATGGAGAGGTGCGTTTGCTGAGAAGGTCTTTCCTGCTTTATGACGGTATTAATATTGCAGGTCTCTGTAAAGCTGCGTCTTTCTATAGGTGAGCAGAGAGGTGAAGAGCCACTGACCCACTTCAATAATGAGGAACGATGAGATCCATCCGAAAGCAAGCGAGGGAAGAGCTCTGACCACCGTGTGTGCACGGCCTATATTTTATTCATAAAGATATTAACACTGTGCTGGAGTCCGGGTAAAGACAACGATTAATATCAATATGTGGTCAAAGGAAGTGACTCCAGAGCAGTCGGACAATTTGTGCTCTTCAGAAACACTTTTGTACAAAATACAAAAGAGCCTGGTGGTAAGTTAAGGCCCCTCGGTGTCTGATCCCGGAAACAAGTGAGTAATGCTTTATATGCCTGTGTTCTTGTAAGCCCCCAGCCCCCACCACATTCACCCGACTTCACGGAAACCCTCCGTCCCACCCAAGAAGTGGTACCGGCGATTAGAGCGTCATTAGCTGAGCACAGGGGAGTTTCAGCCCCGGACTGCACCAGATTTATGATTAGCAGAGGCCCACGCACCAGTGACCCTCTTCAGCCTGGCCCTTTGTAAGGGTCCACCATAGATACGGTTAATGGACGAACACAATGGGCCTCGATGGCCCCGCGATGATGGATCTGGGGCATTGTGAAAAGCTCCACAGACAAACCAGGTATTTCAGACGCCTGTCACCCCAACTAAGAAGTGGGAGGAGTGGGAGCAGAGCGCAATCATGGCAGATATGTTGCCGGGAACATTTGGTGAAATATAATTGGGACACGGCGCAGTATTCCTAAGCGGTGTTTTAATTGTACATGGAGGGAACAGATTGGATTCGGATCTTGCCAAGGAGCTGACCCAGAAGTGTCCACTAGACACGAGTTTATAAGTAAGCACATTCGTAAAGACTGGGACACACAATGCACATGCAAACACACGCACACTTTTTTCTCTCAAGCATTATGTAGATTCAAGATGAAACCGTTTCAGTTAAGTTGCATATTTGTCAATTAGCAAACTACAAAATAGTAAAAACCCGTCGTTCTGTTTATGTAGATTTAAAAAAAGTTTGGTGTTGATGCAGATCAAGGGGCGGATCCACAATTTTTCACTTTCTTTAACATAACGACACAGTTTTTCAATAAAATGATTTATAATGAACGGATCTTGATGAAATCAGACCTATTAAGGGGGTTGATATCGATTGGTGTATACAATTTGGCGCAGATCCACATAAAAGATGAATAAGATATTTATTGTTTTCCTATCACCATTGCTCACGTGTATTTGCAGTGCTTCTTGTCTACAACATGAAATACACCTGCACACGTTACACATTTCTGCGCAGATTGCAATGCAAGATAAAAACCTGAAGATGTTAACGATGCAAACCAACCTTTAACATTTTGAAGGAAAGATGAGAGTCAGTCGTTTCCGTGTTATTAACAAAGCTGTCAGTCAACTTTTGTATCAAAGAAAAATCCATTTATCTGTTTTGAATCTATTTCTCCGTTTGATTCAAGGTTGTTTTGCATTCAACAAAACCCACAAGTACAAATGCACAGGCGAGACAAACTGTGTGGCCGGTGTGTAATGATCAGAGAAGCCTCCGAGCTGCCGGATGATGAGGAGGAAGGGTGACATCAGGGAGCGTTCCAGTCTCCAGTCCAAATCGAACCCACCTCCCCACCTCCATTTAATTCCACCACCCCATTACATGTTTTCACTTCTTCCCTTCCCCAATCATCTCCTCGTCCGACGATTAAGCCTCATACAGGAGTCGGCCGCTGAACTTTGCCTCCACTCGGTGTCTAATGACGGTACTCGGTGAGTGTGGATGTCACATGCCTCTCTCCCTCCGCGGGGAGGCAGCTCCTTCCGGCGATGCTCACTGCAGGGGAGAGATGTGGTAATTATGTGCAAGTAGGCAGATTGGGAGTGTGAGACAGAATGGAGGTTGTTAGCTTATCAGCCTGATTGCGATGTGTGCGGTGACGCGCCCGGGACCTCACACCCTGACACGTGTTCTGTTTGCCGCCTGTTGTCAAACCGCAGGTAATAAGATGATAACCGAGGAAACACGGGCTTCTCTTTAATTGTGCTGCAGTCACAGCAATCCGCTCGCTGTAAATTTTGGAGGAGTCGGTGTGTCGGCTGCTGTTGCCTGACGTTAATACGGCGGTTATGATTAATGGATTGTAACCGCACCCCCCCCCCCCCCCCTTCAATTCCATCCCATGAACTGCAGTGTCAGAGCAACTTTGTGTCGCCGTGATCTGTTTCACTACGCCGCCCTCCCCCTGCCCCTCGCCAATTATTGTACACAGTGTTCTCCTCCACTCAGCAGCTTTGATCACGCTGGGATTGTTTGCTCAAGCCTGTCACTGCTCTCTTTTCTCCTTCCAATCATTTCCCGTTGCCAGCGGTGTTGTCCCGAACTCTGGTGACACGGTGGAAAAAAGGGGAATCAACAATGGGGCCTCATTTGCCAGACGAGAGAAACAGAAATGCGTGCGATGAGATCCCCGCTAATAATGTGCATTCCAAAATAATTAAAGTGCCAGTTAGACTGTGGATAATCTTTACAAACATTTGGCAAGATGCTTTTCTGTGGCTCCGAATCGGATTTGGCATCGGAGTCTGACGCCTGTCACCAAACAAACAGTAGATAAAGTGGGTGTGATAGAACCTTTCATCACTGTGTCGTTATATTATCTCATCAAATTACCTTGGGTGTCACATAATGGATCCAAATATGCCTCCACCAAGGAGGTTATGTTTATGTTTGTGTGTTTGTTATTTAGCAGCATTACACAGACCCTTTTGGACAGATCAGGTTCAAACACATAAAGGAGACATGAAATGTTGGTGTGGATCCAGATCAGGGGACGAATTTAGTTAGTTATTTTTCACTTTCTTAAACATTATGATACAGAGCGTTTCTTTATCATTTCTCATTGAGCTCTCCGATAATAATTCATGGATCTTGATGAAATTCAGACATATTCAATTTACGGCATTTCGATTCGAATTTGAATGTCAGTTGCTAAAGAACACATAAGTGACACCACACGAGCAGTACGGAGGCATTTCATTGATTTGTGTACGTTTGAAGAAGTTGTCACCATTTACTTCGATTGTATTGGATTTGGCTGCAACACTGTTTACCCCTGAAACTCCGAAAGTGCTTTGTGGACTCAGTGGCTTCACACACCCCTCCATCAGCATAGTGGTAGAGTCGATAATGAGTGTATTTTCATTTCTGGGTGAACTATCCCTTTAAGGAGGTTTGTGTGGTTGAGTGTGTACAGGTTGGTGTAGATCCAAATGAAAATCTGAACTAGTGAATTTAATTGTGGTTTCATGGGGGGGGACTGTTTAGTCTTGGCAGAGGTTTGCGCTCCACTGAGTGCTATTCTAGTTTTTAATAGACTAAAACTATTCTTATTTATTGTTTTCCTCTCCCCATTGCTAACGTTCATTTCAGTGAAGACTTAACCATTGCATCTGTAGGTTTTCTCAACTTGCCATTGGGTTACCTTGGGCGTCACATTATAGATTCAAATATGCTCGTCCGAGTATCAAGACACATTTTCTCTTTAGAGTATAAAATTTTTTTTTGTCATTGTACAGAAACTTCGCTGCTGCTGCTGCTGCTGCTGCCAGGGACCTTCCCTAATCCAAGTTCATGGTCATATGCTCGGTGTAACAGATAGTAAGAAGCAAAGAGGAACGACAGACGGAAAGGTCACATTGACTCCCCGGCTAATCTCCATCCTCTCCAGTCAAGTGTGTTGACAGACAAACGAGCTCCTCTTTAATGCATTAACTCTAAATAAATAAACAAATGCATCTGCCGCCATGTGTCTCATATCAAGGCGCCTCGGCTACCTGGTACAACAATGTCCCTCCTTTGTCTCCCACTGGGTGATCTCTCCATTAGCTGCCATGTGGAGTCTGATGAGTCTATCACAGGTGACAGTGACACGGAGCTCCCTCATTATCCTCCGTATACGACTGATATGAGCACAGCTGTGCGCTTCACAAGAATCCCTGGATGTCCTTTTCGCCGCTTTCACTCACTTCATCATCGAGACACAATGACGCCACGCGGCCGATGAATTACTAGCCGAGGCGGATAATGTAAAAGTGTGTCTCATGAATTATTCTTCACATATACGTTGCCTAAAGAGGGAGAAATATTCCGTTTAAGAAGTAAAATATTCCCTCCCTATGCCATGGGCTGAGGGGAAGTGGCCGCCAGAAAAGAAAAGTGTAATTTATAATGTCAGAGCAATTAAGCTCCTGGAGCTATTCAGTAGATTCACAAGATATACATCCGAACCTTTAAACGGCCTTGGTATTTATATCACACCATTTTAACTGTATTCCATTTCTATGCTTTTCATCCCACATCAAACTTCAGGTTTAACCGACACAAAGAAGAGAAAAAAACTGAGAATATGAAGCAGGGGATGTTCATATGAACAGGAAATTAATCATATTTCCCCTAAATGATTGTGAGGGTGTGTGTGCAATTGTGTGTTGAGTTGTGTTTGTGTAACGAGAAGGATCTGGCACCCAGCATATGGCTGCTCTGCCAGTCCTACTTTCGCAGTTTGGTAGGTGCCAGAGTAGTCAAACTGATTTCTAACATGCCATGTGTTCCAATTGTTCTCAATTTGCAGCTCATGAAAAACACTGAGGAAAGTAAAAAAGCAGGGAGGGGGTGAAATAAAAGTGTGGCCAGCACATTATCCTGCTTGTCTATCTTTGCTCCTCTCAGATTTGTTTAGCTAAGCAGCTTAAATTGCACATAGGGAAAACGTGTCCGGCAGTATGAGCCGATCGGCACTGAGGTATTCTGACCGTCCATCTATCTCTGTCTGTCCACTTGGCCGGAGTGTTGTGCTGACCTGATGCTTCTCCTTGTTGTGTAGACGCCCGCTGGAAGTAGAAAAAAACATCACTCTCTTCCAGTTCACTGGAGCCGCACTTAAATTAAACAGCTAATGTTTAAAAGAACTCGGTGGAGTTTCTGCCCTGTGGGGATCCTGACAAACTCACAGGCTCAACTTAACTTCTGTCAGGTCCGGTGCTTTTTGTTGTTGTTGTTGATGTTGTTTTTTGGATTGATTTTTGTAGCAGAGAGAAACGGCTACTGCCCTTTCTCCCTGTATGATATGTAGGCTATACTCCATTTTCTGCTGTGTATGTCTGTGAATGTGTTTCTGTGAAATCAGTGCATCCTAACATACAAGAAAACCAGCTCTGTATTTCCATCATCATATTGCTTTCACTCACATGATGATGTTCATGCGCTGCTTTGCCGAAGGGCAATATGCTTATTTTTCTGCCATGCTGTGAGGTAGATGAGAAGATTGATACTGCACGACTGGAAACAGGGGGAAGCAGCAGTCTTGGCTCAAAGGCATCGAAATCTCTAAAACTCACTCGCACATAATCTGTGTCTCAATTCAGGGGCCGTATCCTTTGGAGGCTCCATTTGAAGACCGGTTGCGTCACAGTGGCACAACCACGCTGTCCCATTTTGAAAGCTCCTTTAGATATGGCCAAAAAAAGCATCCTTTCATCCAGAGGAAATTAAGTCCTCCCTGGTTGGATCCCTCCCTGCACCAACCTATCCCAGGATTCATCGTGTGGAAGAATCTAAATGTTTCCAACCTGTCCACACTCTGGACTCAGCTGCTCGTCACCTTGCAGCCGTAAGGTGATGACATGGTTGTGTTACCTGTGTGCAGAACCAGACTGGCAGTCTCTTTATTTATAGTCTTTGCTCCGAGCTCACCGGCTGCAGAGTTTTTACCGCACAGATGTGAGAGTGCAAATTAATTTTTATCCCCCCGATTCTCAGCAAGAAGGCGAATTTCTTATTTCCCCGAAACGTCAAGCGAGGCTTTTAATGAGGCTAATTCAAGGTATTCTCTCCAGGCAAGACACACATGCCTTGATCGTATTATTTGACAAAGAGTTGTTGATCTCATGCACTATATGAAGTGGCTTCTGAGTTGTGTGGAGCTCAGGGGGTTCAGGCTAAGATCATGATGGGTGACTAGAGAGTCCAGTGGGAAAGAGGCCCTGTTTGTGCACAATTAAACTTCACAGACAATTTATGTGTATATAACAAGGTACAGTCACATCACATGAGGGTGTTGATGTGCTGTCAGAGTGTGTGTGTGTGTGTGTGTGTGTGTGTGCGTTTGTGACTATGTGCGAGCTGCTTTATGTGTCTTTTACAGCAGCCGGTGTATAGGTGCTCTTGCGGGGAAGTGTATGCATAATGATTCTCTGTCTCCCGCTCTCGCTCTCTCTCTTGCTCGCTCGCTCTCTCTCCGGCTGCTCAGTGGAGATCAGCGGAGTGTCACGGGGGAAATAAACAGCAGCGGCTCAGCAGGATGGGCCTAATTAAACATAGCGCCTTAGCACTGCAGCCAGCAGACTCTACTGCAGCTTGGACCAGTCTAGACATGACTGGTCCCGCCAAAGACCCTGCCGTTGCCATGATCACCGGTTGCCTCCACGAGTGAATGCCAGGGAGGCTCAGGGGGAGGGGGGGGGGGAGGAAGTGGACGGCACCGACAGGAGCTCATCCCTTGCGCTGTGCTGCAGCAGCTCCACAGTAAGAGAGGAAATGGACCAAGAACTTAGCTTTTTCATCCTTTACCATCGGGAGGGAATCATTAGAGGCGTAGAGATAACTGATTCTGGGGCAGAGGAAGCCGACGTGAGGCCTCGCCAAGTCTCCCAAAGCGTGGAACAGGGGTTATGTGCTGCTGTTTTATTAAAGTTGAATTAATGCAGCGCTCGCAGTGAGGAATGGAGAGTGAGGCCAAGGCCTAACAATTGAATTCAGTCTCCATTAAAACGTGTGTAGTTATGGACACAGTACACCCATGTAATGAAGATTAATTATTAGTCCAAGAAGCCAATATGAAATGTTTGAAAACACGCACCTACAGTACATGCTCAGTGGCCTCTTCACATTATTACTTTATATAATTGATAATTATTATTTACCGTGCACTATCTACATGCACCAGTCAACCCTCAGTGTCCTCTGCTCGTATTTAAACCGAGCGTTAGGACCCATATCTCTCCAATCCTCCCCTCCCTTCATGGGCTGCCAGTTAAATTAAGGGTTGATTTTAAGACTCTTTTAATAACTTTTAAAGCTCAGAACTGGCCCCCAGTTTTATTACAGAGCTGCTAACTCCCTATGCTCCCAGCCATAATCTAAGATCTTCCAACCACCACTTGATAGTAGTTCCTAAATCAAGGCTTAAACCTTTTCCACTGGTCAAATAACTCACTAACACCCGACGACATCTGGCATTTTACTGCAATGGGAACAAATACAATCTGCATTCACTCCCAGCTCAAACAACACAGGTTTTAATTGGCTCCTATCGGCAGAGATGGAAACATCACACACACGGGGGAACGCACTTATTTGGCGAGAAGAGAGCTCCTCGGTTGTTGTTGCATTCGTGTCATTGAACCTGATGCATCAGGGGAAAAAAACAGAAAGGCAAACTCCTCTGCTGGTAATGGGAGAGGAGTTAATCACCTTTTTTATGGAGTTTACCCACATTTTCAAAAACCTACGTGTACCTGATTATTTTGGTGTAAAAGAAGTAAAAGGGTGCCCGGGTATTTCCTGTTTATATCTCTATTCATCTGTTGTTAGCTGCACCAAGGAGGCTGCCTGCTTGTCTGTAAGAGTCTTAAAATCCAGCATCTTTAGAGAACTGATATCTATGATTTTCTGATATTTGGTGCAGCTTGATTTTAAATGGACTCCCCTGAGTGCATTCTGGTCTGTCTCTAATTTGGCGAAAATGTATTACAAGACACCGAAATGACTTGAGAGGTACTATTTCATTTTCTAAAATCACTGTTATCGTCACCAACAGCATATCACACAATTTATATTATTTATTCTATTAATTTGCATTTGCACAGATAAATCTATTAAAAAGAATCAAAGGAAAAGCATTGAGTGAAGTACAATGTCTTGAGTTATTACAGTAGTTGAGTAAATGTGCTTCCACCTCGGTGTGTAAAACCTCTGAAGTCTGTTGATTCCTCGTCTTCTTTTCTTTAATCCACCACTTTAACAAGTGCACAGCTATTGTATCTGACAAAATGTAACACAGTGCAAGTCCCACTTGCAGCACAGCACACAGTTAGTGTAATACGTCATGAAACTGGAAGAGATGTTTCACAGGCCACTTTCTCCCACCGGTCGATGAGCAGAGAAATGTTCAGCGAAAATGAAATATCAGAGCTGCCCTCATGTGATTTACCGCGAGCGGCTGCAGTGAGAGCTGATCCCGACTGCGTTCTATTCTTTCCTGAGGTCTCACAGGAAATTACAACAAGCCTTTGTGAATGTTTGTGAGAAGGTGTGAATTGGATGGTTGAAAGCGAGCCAGCTCTCCGGGTTCGGTCTTATTGCAGCTTTTCTGCTGCAGAACCCGCAGCCCTGACTCAGGTCTCACTTCCTCCCCCTGTTCTCCTCTGCTTCCTCCTTTATTCCACTGTACATAACAGCGAATGACAGCGGGGATGTTCGAGAGACAGAATAACACGCGCCATTTGAATCACAGCGATCCACCACAACACACCCTGGCGTGTACCTCAGTCATCTGATCTACTCAGCACCACGCTCGCTCCCAGTAACCTTCTATATTTCATTTGACCTCTTGACTCTTATGGTGTCACTTAAAATAAGCAGCTCCATCTCTAGTGCTATTCTTAAACCACTTATACAGCCAAAGAGAGAGAGAGAGGGAGAGATAGAGGAAACTCATTCGCAGTGTGATGTTTATCTGACATTTTCCACTGGCCCGTGACTCAGTGCGCTGGGATTGCGAGCAGAATCCAGCGGGCTGGCAGGGGCCTCTCCCAGCGTCGGCTGCAGGGCACCGCTTACTGGAAGCTGCAGTCCTGCATCAGAGCCAGACATGCCAACATATCAGGAGGGAGTCTGGATCCATCAGCGGTGCCAGGTTCCTGCGTCTGCATCGCGTGTTCTGTTTTTTTGGGATTGTTCCCACGCATCTGTACGTTTATTTGTCCTGCTGCGTGCGCACTGCAGTGTTTTTAACTACGGGCCAAAATGGCTGCTTTTCTCTTAATTAATAATTCACATCATCCAAAGACTCCCCCACCCCCCATCCCATAAAAAAAAGGCAGAGCGCTGTGCTGTGAGACAGTAATTAACGTGCTGGAAAGATGATAGGAATCGGTAAATAAGGTGGGGGGGGGGGGGGGGGGGGGGGGGCGCACAGTGCACAAAACAAAGTCCATCTACCTCCTGCACGGCAACCTGCCCCAGTGTGGAGAGAGGCTGACAAGTCGGAGCTCCAGCTCTGGAGTTACAGAACCATGATAATTACTCCTACATTTCAGCTTCCATTCAAACAGCGGGGGAGGAAGTACTCAAACATTGTAGTGGAGGTACTAATATATAGTGTACACAAAAATGTCCTCAACTAAAAGTAAATGTAACACAATCACTTTTCTATTTGCGTAAAGTTAAAGTGCTTGCTTTTAAATACACTTTTCAATACACACACAAAGTGTCACCCTTTCCATTATGGCTGAGGCTACATCCAAACAACTAAGATTTAGTTTTCAAACAGTGTTTTCAAACTAAAACGATCTCTGTGTTCTGGCTCGGTTTCAGTTTAATCTCCGTCCATACTAATGCCTGACAATGCATTCCACTCACGTACACAGTGTGTGCACGTGATGTGTGCACAGGACGTTAGTTGCAGAAAGAGCTCAGCCTCAAGTGAGAATGCAAACAAGTAACAGCAGCTGTGAGCAAAGACAAACGGGTCAGAAACATCTGGAATTCATGAACCCATGTCGCATTCTACACTGGTACGCGGTTTTCTTCCAGAAAGGAGTCATGTGATGGGAGCTTGACGAATCAGCGAAGGCTACATCCTGAATAAAGAGGCTCAATCAGCGAGCAGTAGAGAGTTTCTACATCCTCGTCCAAACTGAACCGCAGCCGAGTTTTCAAACTAAAATGGTCCCAGCATCGTTTCCAGACTTATTGATCATTATTAAAAAGATCTGTGAAAAAATTTGAACACGTCACGCAAACATTGTAAACATGTAGTGGAGTTAGAAAATACAGAAGTTGGCTGTAGAGTAATGTAGAAAATTGACATCCCACCAGGGCATTCAAACTCTTCAGATCCTCTCTCTGCTGGTCTGAGGCCTGTTTAATGACGGGGAGTGAGTAGCTCTCCTGTGACACTTTTAATCAAACAAAATGTGTAAAAATAAATGAATCCATTTCCCTTTTTCTCCCTTTTAAAAATTTCAGCCACAAAAGTTGCCTTCCTCTTTCTCCTCCTCCTCCTCCACCTCCTCCTCCTCCTCCTCCACCTCCTCCTCCTCCTCCTCTTCCTGCTGCTGCTGCACAGCCAACACGTCTGTGAGAGATGGATTGCGTAGGTTGATATGTGCTTTGGTGCCTCGGTGATGTGCACAGAGCGAGGACGGCTGTAGCACAAGAGCTACCTTGATGGAACTCTGAGTGGCAGCGTAATGGCCAGGTGCGCCCTGAAACAGCCGGCGTGATGGCACTCCTCCATATTCAATATTTCAAATTCATTCATGTTGCACGGGCGCAGGGCCGACACATCATCTCACGTCCACCTGCTGACTTACGTCAAGTTTTACACCGCACTGGTTACTTTAACAACTCTTTCGCCAAATGTTTGAATAAAAAAAGAAAGAGAGATTTAATGATTCCAGATGTTGCGCACTAATGTGTTCGGTAACTGTATATGCTGTGTGGCTTACAGAGCATCTCCATGACCATATTAAGATATCTCAGAGCAGCCAGAGCAGCAATTGCAAAATAAACATTTTGGGAAGGATATTCCCTCGTCCCCTGATTCATAGCAGCTTTTAAGCACTTTGGGTCATTGCCTCTGCAAACCACAAGGCCTCTTCTAATCAAAGCCACATGTTGACCGCGGACTGGGTCTGGTCCCCAAAAATCAGCAGAGCTAACAATCCATAGCATTAGCCTTGACACTTTCCCCATCGGCTCGCTCTAATTTGTTAGTCTGCCTTCAGAAGAAGTTCCTCAGATGATTTTTCACAGCGATGGACAGAACGTCTCCCCCTCCTTCGTTCACGTCTGCCCTCTTTTTTTTCCCTCGCTCTCTGCGGACACAATTTACCGGACCACATCCGCACAGCGCTGCCTGCCTACACTCTGTGTCTGTGAATGTAAATTGCAGTGTGAGTCGATGATGAATAGACAATACAAACATCGCCCCTGTACAGCCGTCTCTCCTGTGAGGAGTGTACAGACGGGGGGATGATCAAAGGGGAGTTATGGATGCACAATGGCCTCAGCCGATGACAACAGAGCAATAACAAATTGCAGCAGTGGAGTGAGTGAGGAAAGTGCTGCGGCTCGTTTTTATATGAGAACACGATGAACCACCAAGAAAGATAAAAGATTTACTACAGGCACATGTGATACAATCTTTAATCAGGGATAAAAAAGTCATTATTATAGCATAGAACAATTTAAAATAGCTAAAGTTTTGTTAATAACAAGCGGCTGTGGCTGAGGCATTAGAGCAGGTCGTCCACTGACCAGAGGGATGCTGGTTAGATCCCTGACAGTCTGCCAAAGTGTCCTTGGGCAAGACTCCAAACCCTAAATGGCCTCTGACGGCTGCTTCCTTAGAGAAAAGTATTACAACACACATATGTGATCGATTTAGATAATCTTCCTCTGACTATCATCCTGGGTTTGAAAGGCCCTAAAAAATCAAACAGGACTTCCCTAATGAAAGAATACAACTGAACTTAAGGTATAACTAAAACTAAATGAACAAACACCTAAAGTCTTACAATGTTCACAACTGATGATTAAGAAGAGTACAATACAATACTCAACTGATAACTATTCACAAAGACACTTAATTTTATTAACATTTTAAGTTGGTTAACAATTTGTTTTTTTACAGAGTAGAATCTGTTTGCAATCTTTAAACTAGTAGAATTAATGTTGCTGTAATTGAAATATACAGTATTTTACTCTGGCCGATCTAAACATAAACAAAGACCTAGTTGGATCATGTAATGAAGCATCGTGGGATCATGAGTTTCTGAAAAGACGTGACTCAGGCACAAATCATGTTCATGGAGGAAATAATGTAATAAAGATGTTACTTTAAATAAAATAGTTTTTTTCTGGTCGTGAACATTGTTGGAGCCATGTTGGATAACAATCCAAGACAATATAGAACATAGATCTAGTAGTGTTTCCACATTTCAATGAAGAATTTTTACATATTTAAGACGGCTGACATGCAGAGTCCACTTAGAAAACATGACTGATGTATAAACTGTGTTGACAGCTTCAGCTATCTGCCTTCAGATTCCACACAGTCGAGTGTCAACTGCTGAGGAGAGTTGTTTCATCTCCACAGACATGCACTTGGTTCCCTCCCATGTCGCCTAATGGTGTTCACAGTGTTTTCATATTTTCATTTTCTGTTTTATTGATTTATTTATTTTGGAAGCCATGATGACAGAAGTTCTGTGATATGATCAGAAGGCACAGGGAAGCCCTGGCTCTTGCAGCATTCATCCCGGCAGTGAGGGAGGGCTTTTGGATTGCCTTTGTCCCCGGCTCTGGTGTAATCAAAGGGTCAGGCCTTGTTGTTCACAGCCCGAGACACAGCGCTTAATGAGGATGTTGTGCACTGGCTGCCTCACTCCCACTAACCCGGTGCTGATTACAGCATTTTGTTTCCCAGTTTTCACTGATCTCTGATGCTATAGACGTCTGATTGTTAGATGGCTGGATCCAAACACCTTGATATTTATCGTATGGTGCAAGAGGATATTTCAAAAATAACCAGGATTGTCTTTTATGTTCAACAACAACACATTTTTAAAGAAAATGTCGAAAAATATCAAACCTCCTGTGGATAGACTGACCATTATAATAATCAAACCAGGAAGAATAATGGGAGCTAAAGTTAAAAACCAGAATGCAAGACTTGGTGACTCATGGGAAATAAATAGCCACAGCAAAATGGTTGTTCTAGAATCACTTCAGAAACAAGCGAGCAACATCAGACAGCCTCAATTAATGTAGACACGACCTGCTCTTCTGATTGAAATAGACATTCACACAAAACACTAATTGCTTTGTGGTTTATTTCTTATGACATCTGCCTTTGGTTATCAGCCCCACCACGGTTAGTTAGTTTGTTAATTAGTGAGATTACACGAAAGCTACAAAACGAATTACCACGGAACCTGATGGGACGATTCAGTTTGGATCAGGAAAGAACCAATGCTGCAGCATTCTGGTGCGGCTCAGGATCAGGGGGCGGATCCAGGATCTGTAACATTGTTTTTCAATATTGTTGTTGTTGTTCTCTCAGGGAATAATTCATGATTGCTGATGAAACAAACTCTGACATATTTAGGAGACTGATATTAAGGACTGTGTGCAATTTGGTGTGGATCAAAATAAAAATCTGGATTTAGTGAATTTAAATGTGGATTCATCGGAGTACTGATGTGGCTCAGGAGGGAGAGGGTCGTCCACTCGGTGGTTCGATCCCATCCCTGCTCCTCCAGTCTGGATTGGGAATTATCCTAGAGAAATACTGAAGCCCAAACTGCCCCCTGAGAGTTGTGCCTACAGTGAACCATTGTGTGTGTGTGTGTGTGTGTGAATGGTTGAATGTGACTTGTACTGTAAAAGTCCAATAAAAAAAAAAACCGGTTCCTCCAGTTGATCCACTGTAGCACAGATGGTGGAGTTTGATATCAAATCAATGTAAATCGAGCTCAGGCTGAAAGCCGGCACAACATGGCTGCTTGGAATTCTCTGCGGGTGCCACGAAATCGCCGCCTATGGCTGCGCCGCTCATCTGCTCAGACGGCTGGAACACTTGCCGCTTCCACTGCTGCCGAGAGTTCAGCCATGTGGTTTCAGGGTGACATTGTGGAGGGAATAATGTTCCTGTGCGGAGACACACTACTGTTCGCCTCTTGTTTTCTGCTGAGGTCTCCATGTGCATGTGTTGGTTGTCCTTTCCGTCGCCTCTCAAACACGCACAGCTTCGGTTCTGTGCCGTAGCAGTTTGAGATCAAATTCCACCAGATGGTTTTCTGCTGAGATGGCAGAGATCACTGCTTTGCATCAACAAGCACCTCACGTCATCAAACTGTTTCCTGCCTGGGCTAATATGCTTGTGTCATTCTGTTCCATGTTCCAGTATGTGTGTGTGTGTGTGTGTGTGTGTGTGTGTGTGTGTGTGTGTGTGTGTGTGTGTGTGTGTGTGTGTGTGTGTGTGTGTGTGTGTGTGTGTGTGTGTGTGTGTGTGTGTGTGTGTGTGTGTGTGTGTGTGTGTGTGTGTGTGTGTGTGTGTGTGTGGCAATAACAGAAACTCAGCAGGCTGCCGACACTGCTGACAGCAGATCTGCTCCTAGGCGATGTCTCCCTGTTTATTCTACGTAAACTGCTGCCTGTTTGTGCTAACAACAACCAGCATGCACACTTTTGGCTGGGAGGGACCAAGGCCCTGCACACAGATAAAAAATATTACCTGTCATTCCCATAACAGAAAGTGGACATTTCTCCAGGGAGATTCCACTGCATCCAGCCATCCATCTATTTGTCTTTTACAGCAGCTTAACACGTTTAGGGTCCCAGTAGGGCTGGATCCCTGTCCCAGCATGCACTGGCCTGAAGTGATGTATATACCCTGGACAGGTCTATCACAGGGCTCTAAAAATAAACAGGTCAAAAATAACTATAGCCGCTGACATCTGAGATACATACAGTGATATTAGCCTTATGGTAAATATACAGACTTCTCAATATCCTCCAGCACTGCAGGGTTCATTCTGAACATGTCTATTTAGAATGATCTGTTCTCTTGGTTCTTTGTTTTGCTCAGGAGCTATTTCAGAATTATTCCTTGTCCTTAACGAGTCCTCCTCAATCCGTTCAGCAATATACTGTCATCTTTTCTGAGTGAAGTTAGAAAACTTGTGTTCATCCTACCTGGTTTATCTAAAGGGAAGTTTTTATAGCCAATGGTTTTCACAAAAATAAATAGAATTTGCTTTATTACTGTTCACGAGTGTGGTTTATGTATAAGTTTGAATGGTTTACTGAACTGGTGTTATTTTTTCATACATTGCATATCTGACGTTTCTGTTGAGTTCAATCTTCAGAACAACTTTCACAACTTCAAAATAAAAGCTCTTTAATTCAGCTCGATTTAAAGTATCAAAGCAAAATTAACATCCTGTTGTTACTCTGAAGACAAGTGGCTAAGAAGGAAGTGAGTCTGTGAGTGTTGCCATAACGGAGACGAGCACCCGGTACACCCCTTAAATACTGTGTCAGTCCAATATGGTGAAATTGAAATAGACAAAGTATCAAATTCAGTAAGGGGCGATTTTGACCCTTGGTTTGTCCAAGTTGTTCAGCCACTGCTGTAGTTTATCCAAAGATCCAGAAAAGGACTTGTACAACTCCTTCCACAGACTGAAGTGACACTGCCCCACCCCCCACTGATGCCCCCACTAAACTGATGATTAGATAAACAGTGTGAGATATGTGTTACACCTTCAGGCAAATGGACGGTAATGGAATTGGTTGTAGATGCTTTATATGTTAGCCATTCCTGAAACTTTCCTCAACTGAATCAATCGCCCATTACCTCCCTTACAGAGTCCATAGTGATGATACAGAAATGCTGTATTTAACTGTTTAAGCTAGAAAATGTATTATATACAATAAAGACATTGGAAATTGATGCCAGGGCTCGCTGGTGCATGCAGGAATGAGCAGCTGAGCACAAAATGAGTATCCTCTCCCATTCCTCAGAGTTAATATAAATACCATGCATCCCCGAAGGCATGGTCAGATAAACAATTATTTTAGATTTATGTGAAGTTGTTTGTTTTATTTATTTATTTCCCTCCCCCTATCACATTGTTAAAAGCGCCATATGCTCACAGAGTCCCGACGGCTACGAGGCCGATGGATCTCAGTAGTCGCTCGTCATCCTGGGCAGGATGTCGGAGATATTAAGCTAATGAGCATAATTATAATGGTAATGGCCTCACCATTGTACAGTGTTATTAAAGGTTCAGTGTTCTATTAAGTCTGACCTCCATTACTCTCCTTTTTACTTCTTCCCTCGCTCGGTTTCGCCTCCTTCTGTCTGCGTCCATGCAGATTGTGCGCACCACACACATACATGTTTTAATAATGAACTTTTGCATACATACATGTAGGTGGGTGGTGGGCGGATATGTAATCATTCCCAAGTTGTACCCTCGGTGACCCATCATACTAATATGGCCATTAAGGAGAGTTATTGCGACCACATGGAGGCCCTAATGATTCTTGGGGAATGCAAATGTGTAAAAATGCATCACGAGTTTATTAACATGCACCGAGGAGCGGCACTTACAAACACACACATGCAAGTAAGCGCGCACACACACACACAGACACACACTTAAATCTCTATCAAGTGATACATTTGATTACGCTGAATCAAAGGACCTTACTCCTGTAATGTGATGAGGTGTCTTCACTAACTTGTACGGCTAATCAGTGGAAAGTTGAAATGATTTAGGTGATCACGAAAACAAACTCTACTTGTGATACAATTTAAAGCTGTTTTCCTGTGCAGTATTCCATGTATTTACAACTCTTATAGAGAGTTTAGTATTGTTTATTTTATATAATATAAAATATGTTTGTGACTGCTTGTAAATTAGAAAAGAAGTGATCAGACAAAGAAATAAAAAATATTTCATATTTGAGCCACATGATCTGTGATATTTGCACCGGCGTCAGCCACCGAGAACCTACTGGTCGACCTCTAATCTGCAGATGCACATGGATTCTCAGGAAATGATGCATCATGCCTGTGTGTAATTTTACCTAATAGATAACATCTGCTGTATTAACATGCTAATGTAGACAGGAGATTTCTTTCTGCTGCTGCTTCAGCATAAAACCTTTTCAACTGATGAAACATGCAAGGGCTCTTATTGTGAAGCAGCTGCAGGAAACGCAAAGACTTTGTTACCGCAGTTAACTCTAAATGCAAACTTTCATAAAAAAAATGTGTATGTAAAATAGACAAAAGCCTTTGTTGGTATTTGTTTGGCAAAAATACGTCAGGCACAAGATGCAGTGATGAAGAACTGCAGGAACACAAACTCTGGAGAAAGGTGTTGATAACTGGTCTCTTTATTTGTGATATACAGTTTACACTCAGAATAAACATTATTTAGTTATTGAGTCAGTTACTTTTCTGGTGTATTTCTGTCAAGGTTGTGTCAAGTTGTGTTTGCTAACTGCTGAAATACTGGGAGTTGTGGTATCGAAGCGCATCGACTGATACCACAGTGACCACAGGTGCCACTGAACCGGCCTTGAAATAAATCTTGAAGATTACAACCTTAAAAAAAAAAATCTACTCCTGCCTTGATATTTTTGTAGCTTTTCACATCTTTTAGGTCTAAAAACTGACCCAAATCCCAGTATTATGTTCTCAGGGGTTCATGGACCGAACCAGGGATGAAATGTGAGCAAATATTGGGCTTAAAAATTTGACAGGTAGGAAAAAACAGATTCCAGTGGGAGGCCTGTGGTGGAGCTGCCAGTTTTCCATGAAAACTTTAGCCCTGAGCACTCGATAAGCTGGAGGTGTACCAGTGAGTTTGTGTTGGACGCTCTCTCCTCTCCTGGTGGTAAACATTTAAAGCAGGTTTAAGAGACATTCATTAACGTACAGCAGCAGATGACAGACTCTCCTCAGGGACATGTTATGTGTGAGCTGAAATTTCATGTTTAATTCATCATTAGACTTGAGGCAGTTTGGAAACACGAGGCAGAAACTACAAACAGATCAAATTGGAAGCCAAATCGATTGTGTTACATTCCAGAGAGTTACTGCTAAAAATCTAAAATGATAACTCACCACACGTTGGCTTTTTATAAAGTGCCCAAAAACTTAATGTGTCAGAACACTTATGATTTATGAAGCCTTCACTGTATTGGTCCAGTATAGTTCATGACAGCTGACAAAGCCATTAATCATGTGATGTGTATCCTGCACTTCCCATGGGGCTGATCTACTGTCATTGATCATTTTTATGTCAACAACATCGGGCCCTGAGACACAGCCTGGAGATATTAAACTTTAAATAAAGATGATGGGGACATTTCCTCCCGTGGCTTCGTGGTTTACGGACTACTACAACTTGTGGCGGGTCGTCTGGGTCTGAGTCACCTCCCCTGTGAGTCTTGGTCACTCGCAGTCAGCCGAGATGATCTGTTGTCGGATTAACCTGAATGTTCACTGATGTAGTAAATATGAAAACGCATCAGTCGGCACTTTCATCTTAATTAAAGATGGGGGCCCTGATTCCAGGCAGATTAGATGGAGGTGACTCGATGGAACACATCACATTTGTCACTCCCCCTCTCTTCAGGCAACTTACATCAGCAGCATCAAAAACAACAAAAACACAGTGTGAAAGATGGAATAGCAGCAAAATAATGATACTGATCTTTGCTGTTCCACGTGTTTATCTCTGTGGACCATAGATGGATCATAGATTACATATAGAGATGCAGACGTATTGAGATTCTGTCATTCGGAGTCTGCACAGTGGTGGTCGGGGCATGGAGCCGCGGCATCAAGGTTCCACTGATCCGTTGCTCCACTCCATTTGTATATCTTCAAATAACTAATACAAACCAAACTTACAGGGGAAAAGAACGTCATTGTGATGAGAACTAACTAAAACGACAGAAACTACTTTGTACTTTGAATTTTTAGTGGGAGTCACGCCCCATCAACTAAGGAGGAGGAGGCAGGATCTATGACCTACACAAGGGGGAGTGATCAGGACGCTTTAGCTTCACTGTTGAGGGGCTGTCATGTCATCCATCTTGATTTACATGCATTACAAATTGCACCAAAGAGCCATTTGTCCAAATCAAATATGAATTCCCTGAATATAGAAGCGCAAGTTGCTAAGTACTGTTGCAATAAAATGAATCAGCTCATGCTATTAAATACAAAGTTTGCGCCGTTGCCTCACAGCAAGTAGGTTCTGGGTTTGAGAGTCTTTCTGTGTGGACCCTGCATGTTCTCCCCGTGTCTGCGTGCATTTTCTCCGAGTCAAGTCAGGTCGATTTTATTCGTGTAGCACATTTAATACATGTAAACTCAGTGTGCTTTAGGGTCGTCAGGTCAGGTCAGGTCATCATGCAGTTTAGTCCAGGGAGCATCTCCATAAACAGTATTCAGACCTCCGGGTAAAATCCGGAGAATTGGCTATGGAGTTTTCCTTCGACACATGTACATCCCAGCGGGAGGTTCTCTGCACAGACGCGTTTACAACAGCATCTATAGCGTGTTTAAGGGACTGACATGTATGACTGTGCAGATTTGGCCCAGATTGATTGAGTTTGAGTGGATCACCGGGGCCTCGGCGGAGGTCTGTTCTCTACGGAGTGCAGTTCTAATGTTTGCTTCACTCAGGACCGCCGGCCCCGAACCAGGAACTCAAACGAAGCCGTCCTCTGTCATTGCACGGCTTTACGTTTAATTTTGAAAGCTAATGCGAACAGATCGGGTTGGTCGAGCCTGACAGTGATTGAGCCAAACACTGCGAGCGCAGAGCCTGTCACCGCTGTCGGGCCGCCTCGCCGCCCTGTTAAAGTTCACAGAATATCAATAACGCGTAGAAACATGGTAATCAAGTTTCACACTCTACACACAGTATAGACTGCGACCAATCTTCAGTGGCGGTTGCGAGCGGAGCCGGCGGCGCTCAATGGCAATAGTGTTTTAATCACTCTGTCACAGAGCTGAGGCCAGTTTTTAAGAGCACAGCGAGACATGATGAATGATGGCCCCGGCCCGGCAACAACTGGTGGAGTCTGCAGTGTTGCTATGATGCTCCGATGGAAAAGGCTGATTAGTGGCATCTGGGAGGATGATTAATTGATGCAAACACATTTCAATTTAACGGCTCTTTGATCAATTATTAATGAACAGCCCCCCCCCGCCTCCTCCACCTCCTCCACCCCACCCTCCTTCACTTCTCTCCCTTCTTTTATTATGTACAACTTCAATTAACAGGCTCTCGGCTTTGACCTATCCCTGCCCTCTCCAACAGTGGAACTTTGCAAGCGTGTGTGTCTCAGTGAGCGAAGAAACTTCACGTACATTCACACACACACGCAGGGAGGAATAATCCACTTTCACGTGGTGGAAGGGGGGGGGGCTTAAAGCCGGGTGAGGATGGCTGTCAATGAAGGTTTCAGAACATGCATGCGTGCTTACGCAGAGGAAGAGCCATTGAGTGCTGGTTAATTTCAACCTTGTGATGTTTCCACGAAGCTGACGGCTGCTCCTCCGAACTGGAATTCAAATTCAACATAGAGCGTGATTCCTCGTTCGGGGACGTTTATTTGTCACATCCCCGGCAAAGCTGTAAAGTGGAGCGTGCGTTCAATCCAAGAACTGAGAGGGAGAGCGCGCTCGTGAATGTGCTGCTGGTAAATCGGAAAACTGTCGCCCTCGAGGCATCGCTGCCTTCCTTGTAATCTCACGTCGTGTGGACTGACGGTGAAAAGAAAAGAGCAAGTAATCAAAAAGAAAAGACACCGATTGAGGATTGTCGCCGGGGCCTCACTGGTGAAATAGTTCCATTAAAGTAGTTTTTTCATTGGTGTTTCTGATTGGCCAGTAAATAGTGATAATACCTGAAATTGGGAGGAACCTGAAACCACCAGGATCCCTTTAATGGCCGTGTTTGCACTTCCTCCTCCGCGAAGGTCGTACTGCATTAGAAAATGGAATATTTAAGAGGATTGAATCAATTTGGTTTATGCAGCAGACGGGATTATTACAGTTCAGATCAATCGCTTGTGCATCGCAAATTAATTGTGATTGAGTTTATAACAAAGGGCCCTCGCAATACTAATCAAGCTCTTTTGATTCAAGGTTTCCAGGGTGTCACTCACGGCTCTTGTGTTCACTGCTGCTAAAGAGGTCGCCTCCTTTTTTTAAATCAAAGTTAAGAAAAAAAAATTCATCTGTAGCCGAGAACACTTTGAAATCCATTTTTCTTAAAAGGGCAAATGATGCCTTCCATATCATTTTATTGCAGTCGTCTCTCCTTTTACTGGTATGTTTACTCTGAGGGAAATGCTCTCTACCCCCTCACCCTCCCCACGATAAATAATTCATTAAGGAGCCGGGGATAACAGGGGTATAAAGAAAAAATATATGTATTGCCAGTGATCTGGGAGGAAAGCCAAAGGATATATCAGACACAATTATGGGGAAAGGGGAGAATAATTCCTCGCATGTCCTCTCTGGCCCCTCTTGTCCCTTTGGCTCTGTCCTCGGCTCCTCTAGCCGGCGTGGACGGCTGCATTAAGACACACAGGTGGAGTGATCGGGGTGGAAAGTGACCCTCTGCTCTCAACACTGGCGCAGAGCTGCAGAACATCAGGCTAAGCCACTTTGACTCTCCCGGCTCTCTTAATTGCTCGGTGAACCTGGCTGCAGCATCGAGCCGCCTGACTTACTGGTCCCCGGAGAGTGTATTAGGAGTGCTCTGTCCAACTAATCGCCTTCTTTGTCCCCCATCATCGCCACACAGTTTGTCCACACATAGCGACAGGCCAGCCGTGATGACAGTGGCCCCCCTCACCTTCTCTCTCCTGCTCCCCAGGTCCCAGATCGCTATCTCACTTCCTCCACACGTTGGCACCGCAGAGCGCAGCTGATGAAAGGAAATTACCTTCTATCTTTGCTAAAGTAATGAAAATATTCAGCATGGAATCCTCTTTAAAAATAAACGCTCAAATGAGTCCTACACTTTAACACACACTGGCATTTTTCAGTTTTTCCCCCACGTTTATATGACTTGCTCTCGTCTGTAAAAGCCACAATCAACATTCAAGTACACCTGGTAATTCGATTTATAAAGGCCGCTGTTGGTCAGAGTGCTCTTGTAAATATAAAGAGGTTTCCAAAAGGTTCACTGTTGATTTTCTCTTCGCTTTGGGATTTTTTGCAACTTTACACAACCCATTGGAAAGGGGGACGCACAACGGTGAACGCTCTGCAGAGCAGAGAATGTGACAAATTAGAGCCAGCTTAATGTGGAGAGAGCAAAATGTCTCATCAGTATAATAATACTTTAATGTCGTTTCTTGATCGGGATCAAAATGTACAAGGTTGGAAGTGCGTGTCCGCTGTTAGGTAGAATACCAACACTTATTTACAGAGGAATCTCATTAAATCGTCTGTGGCCCCGTCCAAGCATCACAGCGACATTGCAACAGTGTCAAGTGTTTCTGCTAAAAGTGACAATTCAGAGGAAAAACATATTTATCTTATGGGAGTCACTCAAGGCAAAAAGCTGCAGTGAGAAGAGCTGAAATCTCAACAAGACTAGGGGCGACTTTTTTGAAGTTGTGATAAAAAAATATTTTATGGTGCCTTAAGCTGACTTTGCAAACTGGTGGAGCTTTGTCACCCACAACAAGGAGGAGCTGAAAATGCATATCCATGAAAATATAGTTACACCACATTTCCTGTAACCTCGGTTCATTTTCAAGAGTTTATTGACTTTTGAATGACTTATTTCATCCACTAGCCCTTTGGTTTGGATTACTCTGAAGACTAAGTCACTAAGTATTAATCAAAACACAGATCTATTGTGAAGTATAAGAATCAGATGAACACGACCTATACACAGCATATGTGAGCCTTTTTTACGTCGACCCACTGAAAACATCCAGTGGGTAGAGGTAATATGTCTTGGGATTGTCCGTCTCTTCGAGTCTTATAAACATGATATCTCAAGGATTTCTGAGGTTCAAATTTGGTTCAAACGTTGATCTACAATCAAGGATGAACTGATTAGGGTTTAGATTTGGGATGCAGAAGCTCAAAGGTAAGGATGGCCTCACAAATCCTTTTTTTTCCTTGAGAACATGCAATCTCAAAAACACCTTAATAATCCAAGAATACAAATTTGGCCCCAATCGCTTTCCCACTGATAAGAGTCAGGTGGTCAAGGGTTTAAGGTCAAGATTTTGGCCCAAAACAATCTCTGATTAAGTTTCAGTGGTCAAAGGTCACAGTGAGTTGATATTATTCTGAATGCAATATGTAATGAACAGGCTGGTTATTCTAGGTATCTGTGTGATTCTGTGTTTGCAGCCACAACTAGAACAACAAACATTCAGTGTCTTAGAAATATTACAGTTTTTTTCCATCGCTAACGAGCGCTTACCTATACTTAAAATACTTTTTCTAAACTCTTAACACAGACTTACACCTACAAAACACAATTGGCCAAATAGATCATTTTCTTCTCAAAAGCACATTTTGTTAACTATATACTAACTCTTCATTTCAAAATAGAAGACATCTTTCTCTGCACACACTAACTTTACCAAAACACTGGACATCTGACTCAAAATGAAATTATTCTTTCAAAGAATAACTCTTGTTTTCACTTCACAAGGAACATGCAGCCAATCAAAGTACACCAGGTTTCAAAATACTGGCTATTGTGGACATTACAAAAACTGCATAGACTTTTATGTTTCAGTTTTACAGGTATTTGCATGCAAAACATGCAATCCACTGTTTTTTACGCCAATTTTTTTGGTTGGGAACTGTACTGTATATCCACATGTAATGTTCACATTCAAAAGCATTCCAGTAAAAAGCGAATCAGTTTTTTTTTCTTTACTGTTTACTACAGGAGGTATAGTAGAAATACTGTTTACAGTATGATACAACAGAAAACGTTTTACAGTATTGTTTACTGTAAAGTTAACAAAATATCCATGAACAAAAAAGCAACAGCAAAAAGCCCAGTAAAAAGGGAGAACTAAAAAAAAGCACAAAATTCCTTTATCTAATCCCTGCGATCTTCAGGGTTAGGCCACAAGTTTTCATCCACATCGCATCTGATGTTATCCAAGGCGATACACCTTGGATAAAACCGCTTGGAATGCCTGATCCACCCTTGACAATCATCAACTGTGATGTCCCTGCAGCCAGCATCCATGGCTTCAAGGAGGGACAACTGGTCATGTGGCTGATGGTCATAGACTTTCCACCTCCATGTAGAAAAGAACTCCTCTATGGGGTTGAGGAAAGGTGAATAGGGTGGAAGAAATAGACGAATCAGTCTTGGGTGGACCTCAAACCATGCTGTAACTGCTTGTGAGTGATGGAAGGCCACGTTGTCCCAGGTGATAACGAAGGTCCTCCTGTTTTCACCCTCCTGATCCTGCTCTGGAACCAGGCGCTGGTGGAGATCATCGAGAAAAGCAAGGAGGCGCTCGGTGTTGTAAGGTCCAACCTGACATTTGTGGAGGAGTGATCCTGCATTTGAAATTGCCGCACACATAGTGATATTTGCCCCTCTCTGTCCAGGAACATCAACTGTGGCCCTTTTTCCAATGACATTTCTTCCACGTCGACGCCTTTTGGCCAGATTAAATCCTGCCTCATCCACGTATACGAATTCATGAGGGGCCTGGTTGGCCTCCAATTCCATAACTCTCTGAAACAAAATTTATGTAAATCATGCCATTATAGTACTATGTACCATACAGTACTGTAACCTATTACTGAGTAGGTTACCTACTTGAAAAGTGCAAAGCTTATAGAACTGTACATTGAATTGAATATACACACTATACCTGGACATATTGTTGTCGTAGCACCTTGACTCGCTCACTGTTCCTCTCAAAGGGAACAGTGTAGAGCTGTTTCATCCGCACTCTGTGTTTGGACAATGTCCGCGTAATGGTTGCGAGGCTGATGCTATTGATATTGTGAAATATCTCTTGGTCCTCCAAAATTCTGCTTTGAATCTCATGCAGTTTAATTGCGTTATTTGCAACAACCATATCTACTATGGCAAGCTCTTGTTGATGATTAAGGAGCTTACCTCTTCCCCCAGAGGGAGGAAGACGTTGCATTCTTTTGAGGGACAAAAAAAATCAACATATGCATTACTGTATGGCCTCATTGACATGTCAAGTGAGAATAGAAACAATCCATGTAAAATGCAAACTTACCTGTTGGTTTGTCTCCCTGGGCCCCTTGCTCTAACTCTTCCTCGTCCAGACATCTTTTTCGGTTTCTGTTTCCAAAAACATCACTCCTCAAAGTCCTCCTTTTAGTAATGTCATTGATTCTAAGCCAGAGTGGAATCAGCTGTGGTTGACCCAACCACAGCTATACCCAACATACATCAGCTGTGTGTCAATTATTCAATTGTTTGTTTATTATCAGCTGAGATATATTGTTTTAGAACTGATATTACTGTATTACAGAAGCAGAGGTTTTTATACTGTATCTAAGGTTTGGAATATTGTGTTTGCAATTGTGGGATGTTGTGTGTTAACATTTGTAAATAATACAAAAACAATCCTTAATTTTGTTTGGAGGTATAGCTTGTCTGTTAAAAAAATGTAAGCATTATATAAATGTGTTCACTGACTGCATATTGTGTGAAAACAACATGAAATGTGTGAATGGTATGGCCACAAAGGACCGATGTTGTGCTAATCGTGTTTAGAGTTTTGAAAATGTGACTACTGTTTAGAAAAACGCTTGTTAGCGACTGAAAAAAACTGTAACTGGGAGTGAACATTTCCCACCCCCCAGCAGTCACATCCTCACAGCTGTAGCTATAGATGCCTGTCACGTACTGGACAAACTGTAACAAGAAAGACAAATGTTTTTAAAGAATTTAAATAATTCTGTTTTATTACTTTTCTGGACCCGGAGCTCAAAGAGCACAACACAAATGAGGGGGCTCATTAGTTTACTACATGCAGTAGTAGTAGGGAAAATAGTCAGATAACTCCACTACCCACTGTGTACAGTAGTATTTCCAAAAATAAACTGTCACTAGCTTGAAATGAGGAGGCTGCTTTTGTTCTGCTGTGTCAGACATCGAGATCCCATTGTTTCAGATTTTACTTGGACTCTTTGTGTGTGTGTGTGTGTGTGTATGTGTGTGTGTGTGTGTGTGTGTGTGTGTGTGTGTGTGTGTGTGTGTGTGTGTGTGTGTGTGTGTGTGTGTGTGGTAACTGTGCTCCCACTCTCATTGTAAACTGCATTATGTGCAGAGAGAGGATGGAGCGATTGACAGGTGCAGCAACAGTATCTACGTGGGTGGGACTTAATAAACAGTTCATTTGAAATGCCCCTTACTAAAATCAAGACTGATGGATTTTGTACAAAATGAAATCGTTCCTAGTTTAAATCATTGGGATCCGACAGTATCCCAGTAAGAGAGTGACACTGTGTCTAATTGTGAATGATGAATATGCAGTCATAGACGGTGTATAAATAGGGACAAAATGAGAGCCAAAAGATCTGGATCGCCCCCTGGTGCCTGGCTGCAGTATAGGTTTTAAAACCCTGCCTCCTCCGTGTTAGCAAATGGGACATGAACCAACTTAAAAAAGTCTGACTTCAAATATATTATCGCAAAGTGTTATTTGATGCTACACAAGATGGAAATGTCATGATTTACGGCTGAGACTGCCTCGCGATTGGTCGAGTTCATATAGCGTTGGGACCTCTATAATTCGAGCTTTGAATCACCTCTACAGTTTCCAATAAAAAGGTAAAAACTCAGTCCACACTGACTTAGATAACCACACCATTGATTTAAGTTGCAGTTTGCAGTCTCAGTAAGTGAAGCCCACTCATATTATCCCTCATGTTGGTTTTAGAAAGAGCAGGAAATGGTTTGAGGAAGTAAAATATTTAATCTTGCCGTCCTGCATCGTGGCACTATGGCAGAATGAAAAGCTTAAGAGCTGCACATAAACAGAGTTTCACAGTTTTCATTAACATGGATTATGCTTAGTGTAGAAACATTTTTACTGGTGTAAATCTTGAGGAAGAGACCAGAGAATGAATAAAAGTCCTCATTTGTCTGTTGAAGTTGAAAACATGGCTTGAACCTTTTTGCTGGAATTGGTCGACGAACCTGCTGCTCGACGCTGATCCACAGAGATGATGATACGATTCTGGGATGCTTTGAAGATTACAGGACAAATTCAGTGTTCAGGATGAAAGCTGCTCTGTGCAAACGACCTTAGCTGCGTTTTTTATTCAGCGACATCTGCCCTTTCGCGTGAGCTATGAATCACCTGGGACCTGACCTTTAAAACAATGGGATATTTACCCAAAGGAAGGCGTTGGCATATTAACGGTGGTGAGGCCATGAAATTATCTCCGTACAGTATCATAACGGCTGAAGGTATTAAGAGTAAGATAATGACCATGTCAATAACCCCATTTAAATGGCTACACCTGTCAGCTTTAATGCAAAGCCGCAACATACATTTTTTCATATATCCATCTTTCTCTGTACAGCAGTACCTTCTAACAGTAGCTGTTTATCTTAGACGGTATATAAAGATGGACAACATGACATCTCTCCAAAAGCGAAGCCAGAGTATCCCTATCGCCACCTGGTGGCTGGCTGTGCTGAACAAATAAATAAACACATAAAAGAATACAAACAAAGGTGAAAGAAATGTAATCTTGACCACCACAACGACAAAGCCTAGAATAAGGTAAAATATAAAATTTGATTAAAGCCTGTCTTCTCCATGTTAATGGATGTGTCAAAGTACAGTAAAAAATGTCTGAAAGGTGGTTTCTGTCATTCAGTTAGTTCTTATCACATGGATGTATGTTCATGTGTTCTTCCCGGTAACTTTGGTTTTAATTAGTCACTGGGCATTGCTTCTAAGAGAGTTTCTGGATGGCGGAATGCGGAGATGCGTCATCCATCTTTAGGTGCAGTCTATGATGTTTATGTCCTTTCATCCGTGTTTAAAAATGACCCCCCCCCTCATTCAGACAAACACGTGCCACAAACATCCCATTGAAATGTGCTAAAATGAGCATGACGTCAGTGGAAGGCAAAGTCGTTAAAGAGGAAAACTGGGACGCAATCACTGGCAGCTTCTTAGTGTACAATACGCCGTTGCCACTTTTCATTCCCGTCTTTGTCGAGCTAAGAGCACTGTTGATAATGTCTGCCAGCGCAAAGTGCTCTTTGTGCCTTTTGAATGAAGCTGCGCTTAGTATCAACAGTGTTAATGAAGACACTCTCCGTGCACATTGCCACACATCACTAATACATTTTTATGAGGGATTTGCCTCTCCCGTCCCTGTGTGGCTTTCCGTCTGTCTCTTTGTATTTCATTCTTTCGTCGCTTCCCTCCCTTCTCCCTTCTCTTCCGCTCTCCTCCTCCTCCTCTCTCTCCCGCCCCGTCTCTCAATTCTCCCTCTTTTGGTCTCTCTCCCTCCGCTGGCATCAAAGCGGTACGTAACCTGAAATGAATGCATGTGTTAATCACCATCTCCGAAGAATTAAATGCTCTCCAACCACTCTGACAATTCATGTGCAAAGGAGAGCTCTCAGTATTCATAAGCACGGTGCTAAGCATTTACATGGATAACAGTGTCAAAACATTAAGTAGGAGGTTCAGAGAAAATGGCTCACGCTGGAGATCAAAACCTCTCAGTGTTCCGTTTGAACTGGTTTCCCCCCGACGTCTCTGCTTCAGTCTGGAAAGGCATTTGTAAACCGAGAAAAATACCAAAACGCACTGCTTACTACATTAATTTCAATTGATTGTCTTTCCCTTCTACTTTTCTCCATCCAGTGACTTTGTCTGAGTCATTGAAAAACAATTCAACAGCATCATTCTGTCCAAACACTGGCATCAAACTAGTTAGATAATCAACGATGTCCTCAGGAGTTGTAAGATTGCTTGGATAAACAACAGGCCTGTACACTCACATAGTAAAGCTTTACTAAGATGAAATTGAAAATATGCAGCACAGTAAAAAACATACCACATATGTCATTATATTTTTAAAGCAATTGGTTGTGGATAACAGGTTAGAAACTTTATAATTATATGTCAGCAAACTTTGTCAACAATTTTGACCTCCAGCGGAAACAGTCTTTTATTTAATCCACCTGATTTATTTAAACCAAATATTGAATCTCCTCCTTTAGCTCCTTTTTTTGGTCTCAAGTCGACTCTGACAAAATGATTTTGCTCTTTACCAAGTTAACTCCACCATGTTCAGCCATAAACTGTACACAAACATGGACCAAATGATAGATTCCCAAAAGTGAAGACAAAGTACCTTGATCGCCAACTAGTGTCTCGCTGCAGTATGCTCCCACTCTCATTGTAAAGTGCATTATGTGCAGAGTTAGAATGGAAAGATTGACAGGTGTATCACCACCATATATGGGGGTAGGACTTAGCAAATCAGAAAAAGACTGTTAATTACTGTGCAAGTTGAAATAGTTCATAGTTTATGAAGAGTGATACTGTGGTTGGTTGAGAATGCTGAATATTCAAATCATGACAACACAGCCCCATAAAAGAGTGAAGCCAAACCTGTAATGCCCCCTAATGGCTGGCTGTGGTATAGGTAAAAACAAATCTGGCCCTCCTCCATGTTAGTGGATATGACATTGACCTAACTAAAAAAGCCAGAGTACAAGTCAAATTGAATTTTCTCCAAGAAGTCTTCTGTCATTTTGTAGTTCTTATCAAACAGAGGTTTATCTGAAGTGTAGTTGTAATAAGTTATAAAAATCAGGATGAAATGTCATGATTGACTTGCAGTTGGTCAAGCTTGTGTATTTGTGGGACTTAGCAAACATTGCTTCATCCCCATATCGCTACAGCGCTGACTGGGAGTAAATGGAGATGCATTGTGGATCTTTATATGCATTATATGTTCACATTGGCTTTCCTCTTGTTGTTTTCTACTTTACTTACACAGGCCTGAGTATATTCTACAAAACAAGAGCTAAAGGACGAACCTAGCATTATCAGGACGACCACATTGTAGTCTTGTCTCTTTGTGAAATGACTGCGCTGCCCATGCTGTCCCCGTCTGGACACTCACTTCAAAGGAACGCTGTCTGATCCATCGAAACCTTTTCAACAAGCAGCAAATTGAATTAAACCTGCAAGTACAATCACCCCAGACTTGGTACGTTTGGAAACCCTGTGATCTGTAAGATGGAGAATCTGCCCCTGACTTCCATCTCGCTGTGTGCAGACAGACAAGGATAAGTAAAGTCCTTAGAGTAGTTTCAGTCTTTCGTTTTTCTTTTTTTTTCCAGGGGCTCAGGAGGAGCTTCCCACCACAGGGCTCAACGTGAGATCACAGAGTTATGATATGAGGCTCTGAAGCATGGAACAAGTGGAAAATGGATTGATGGCGCCGCTTTCGCTCCTGGGTTTACATTGTTAGAATGACACTTATCATTTAGCAGTAGCAGCGGTAGGTAAACGAGAAGGAAGTATTTTTCTGATTTATGTAAATGGGGTTGTGGGGAAAGCAGGTGTAAGCGTGCAACAGTGAAAATGTTTGCACCGTGTGCTTTCAAATATTCTGTACCCAATGGATCCGTCGGGTAATTGAAAACTTGAATTGATTATGTCAATTCAGGATACAACATTAAGCCAAACTCTCTGCACGGCTGAAGTGGTTTCATTTAGTCGAGGCAAGGATTTTTTGTTATTGATAATTTTGTTCTTAAAAAGAGCAACAGCGCCAAGAGAACTAGAGCAACAGCCGTTAAAGCAATCAACAAACTCTTCAAAAGAGAGTGAGAAGAAGAAGAAGAAGAAAAAAGGCAGGAAGAGAAAAAAGGACTCGAAAAGCTTCAGTAAATCTGCTGGCAGATGCAACGTTGGCATTTGATGCTGCAGTATTGGCAAAAAAAAAAAAGAATAAAGAGGAGGAAGAGAAATGAAATTCGAGTAGTTGTAAAACACTGAAAAGGAAACGGTGAAGCTTCAAGGGGAGATAATGAGTGTAGGTGGATGGTGAAGACTGCAGCGCCCCCGTCAATTAGTGTGGAAGTCATTAAGCAATATGAAGCAGAGGAAGAGCATTGATGAAGCCAACCTCAGGTGTTGAATACCAGTCATTATTTAAAAGGGTACGATTTTGGTCTTTAAAAACACATTTGATAATTGTCCCTTTCATCACAATGTAACATGGCTGTGTGCGTTCTGGTCCTCGTAGCACAGTGGTCTTCTACTTCTGCATGGAACCAAATAACAGAACAGGAAGTGATTGGCATGCATCTAAAAATGTCTTATTTAGATAGAGGACAATTCAATTTCATTCTTAAAGTGCCACTTCAAATCATACATTATCTCAAGGCACTGTGTGTAGAGTAAGTTCCGTCTCCGAATGCGAGTCAACCGGAAATGTATTCATTCCCATGGCAACCACCCCAATGTCTGATGATTTTCAAAACGTAAAAAAAAAAAAATGTCCTTATCTTGAAAAGACCGTGTACTTTATGTGCCACAGGGAGTTACCATAATAACCTATTAGCTAAGTATGTAATTGCATAATTGAAACCTGTTCAACCATTCTGAATTTTAATAGATTTATTTTGCAAAAATATAAATTGAAGTTAAATAAATGTGTGAGAGTACATACAATTGTTTTTTATAAACAATAGTAGTATTGTAACTAATCAAAAATCAACAATTTGCTTTAACCAGCAATGTTAAAGCTATTTTAAAGCGTATTATAGTAAAATAATAAATGAGCCTCAACAAAGCTAAACTAATGGTAGATGTAAAGTCTTTATTGTGACATGACGGCTGACTGTTGTACGCAACGTTATCGACTGCTCCTTATTGTTGCATGTCAGAGTCTTTGAGCCTTTCTTTAATCTTTAATATTCCTCTATAGTTCTCTTCCATAATAATTGCATCATCAGTGGACGAGTCTCAAGACAACGCTGCAGGAAAGCACTAAACAAAAAAACAAAAAATAGATCAGTCTTGAAAAGCACGGACATTCCTTTAATGTCACCCCAGCAGCAAATGGTATATAATTTAGAACCAGGCCATAAAATGGCTTCTTAAAAGAAACACCAATTACATCCAGCAGCTGTCTGCTGTGATGACACCACAAGAAACAATTGGTAGACTGGGGAGCAGATACTTGGATGAGCTGAACCAAATCCTTCTTCCCGTCAAATGAAAGAAGAGGAAACACAAACCACATCAAGCTCTCTCCCCCTCTCCCCTTGCACCGCAGCTTCTCCACTGCCGAGATGAGTCTTTTATTTATTACAGTTTCTACTGAAATCGCAGAAAGAGTTTTATCTAATCTAAAAACCTTTTTATTTTTTGCATGTTTCCTATTCTTGTTGTTTTGGCCTTTTTCATTATTTTGCCTTAGGAACGGGTTCAGCCGGACTCGGGTGCCAATGAGACGTACGCACAAAGACATCTTCTGTGTTTCTGTCTTGCAGCCGCGAACAGACTTTTCAGAAACTCTCCTTGCCAGGTGCATTCAAGGACTCCTCAGTACTCAAGAACAGGTCGTTATCTGCGGAAAGGCATCGCACCGAGGAGCTACATTGTCAGAGAATCCTATTCAAAGGCTAAACAAGCAAACCGTTGTGAAAGAAGTTTATGCAATTTTCCTTGGTTTGTTTTTCTTGATACTGAAAGATTCAGCAGGCATAACTCGTGAGAGTCAAGTATCAGGGCGTCCTTGAACACACCTACAAGTCGAGTTTTCTGGACAGTTTCTGGTTCCTTAAGAGAAAACGCAGTCAAAACTTGGACGAGATAAATGAGTATTTTTTCATGCTGTGGTACGAAGTCAAGTAGAACTAAATTTAGGATCAAATATTATTAACATTATCTCTACATTAACAGTGTCTCAATTCAGGGATGGCATCCTTCAGAGGACCCGATCCACCCGACCCAAGAAGGTCTCCGTGGGCCAGGTAGACCACAGAGACAGAACTGAAATAAGGCGGACTGGTATCGGACGTCCTGTCACCTGCTGTTGGTTCGTCACCAGAGTGCAATGAACGTTGGGCCGGGAGGGATCCATCCAATAGAGCCTTTGTTTCCCAGGAATGTTATGACGCATTTGTCGGCCACGTGTAAAGGAGCCTTCGAAATGGCACAGTGACGTGGAGCCGCTGTGATGTGATCGCTCTTGGAATGCAGCCTCTGAAGGACGCAGCTCCACACTGAGACACAGCTATCGTCACATATTAATATGTACAGTATATGTTGTCCTGTGAGATATTAGAGTCGTAATTGTCTTGAAAATGATTTGATCCTCTCTTGACGCCACACCATTATTCTGATGTGATTTTTTACCTTCTTAACTTTTAACCTAATCTCTGAAGTTTGATATATCTCCTAAAGTTCCACACCATTAAAATGAATAATGCGCCGCCGAAGCTCGCATAGCGTCAGGCTCCTGAGGCGGTGTGTCTGTTTATTTCCCAGAGTGCAGTTTGTAAAGGAAATTGGTTTATACTTATGAGCCATTGATCCACAGAGAGCGGTACAGTTTGTCATTCAGTAGGTCGCTCGGACAGGGGGATGGAGAGATAGGGGGGAGACTCCGGGGAGAGACAGATCCAGATAAGTTGCTTCCGCTATCGCTATCAGCAGAGTATAGGAGGAATGCTGTGAGGGAGGGTACGAATGGCTCGCTGCGAAAAGAGATTGACCAGAAATGCTAAATTTCATTGGTTCGGATGCTCAATGGTCGAGGTCTTAAATGCTCAGCAGGCACAGATGAGCAAAGAAAAAAAACACACACATCGCTTTTTAAATAAGAAATGTGAGCAGCTTCTTTTTTGTCTAGATTTAGGACATGGAAAAGAAACTGGGTTGAGTTTTCTTTTTCCCACATGCTTGGATGAGACTTCGGAATCAGACGATATGAAACTCCTCTGCATTTAGAAAAATGCCTCTGATGTAAATTTTATGAAAAGCTTTTGAAGCTCACTCGATATGTAAATGAGCCCATTGGAAAGTGAGACTCTTCTCCGAACACTTGCTGAACTAATGATTTTAATGAACAAAAGAATCATATAGCGATAAAATATTAAAAAGGTAGGTTCTAAAGGACATAAGGTTTTGATGTGAAACACTTTTTTCCTCTGCACACCAGCCAATGAAGAAACCGTGATGGTTTGCCACGTACACACACACACACACACACACACACACACACCCACCCACACACTGCAGTTTACAGATGGACAGTAGAGAATTGCACATCGCTGCAGGGGAGGTCTGAGACGACTCTCTGACCTTTTGATACGGTTTCCACAGGAAGCACCTAGAAGCTGTTGTAACAGAATGGAATAATAGAATGGACATGAATTCGAGCTCAACGCAGCTGCTGCTGTTGTTGAGGCGGAAACAACCACATTTTCAAACCCAGCTCTCAAGACTACAAGGGGGAGAACAGTTCCTATCAAAAAGTTTTGGGATGGAGTTTCACTTTAGAAGAAATATGTGTCACTTTTCCTTAGTAGAACAGCTCTCTATCACATTTAGAGTCCTCAGGAGCATCGATTTATATTTATGTGTATATATACAGCCTCTTAGCTAATACGTTTTCATGCCAAGAACTTCCTACATTGGAGATCACAGGAGGTAGCCATAGGAATGAATCCACTTCTGATTGACTTGGATGTGTGTAAACGAGGGGTGACTGGTACATTGTTTCAAATAGACACATCTCTGTTTGCACATGAAGGCAGCATAACAAGCCTTTCATTGTTTTTGTGGTCAAAACTAGTCAAATGTCAATAATTAGACTCAAGAACTATTTTTTTTTTTTGCCAGACGCATGTGAATCACTTTCTTTTAGTTCTTGTCCCTGGATGTTTGGAGTTTGTGCATAAGACGGGAATGCATATGGCTCTATTATATTGTAATGAGAGGGTATAAAGTATAAAGTATAAAGTATTTTTTAAGACGAGAATATTTCCGACACAAGCTCTGCCGTCTTTCTGCATTTGAAGTTTGCGCTGCAGCGATCAGGGTTTGGACGAAAAGATATATTTACACACGCACATACATATATTAGAGAAATAAAACATAGCGAGGATGTGAATGTCTTTTCATGCTTTTGAGGCAGCGAGGGAATTGTATCCGCCTCAGCCTACATTTCGCCCCAAAGGACAAAGTTATATCTGCAGATACAGTATATTAGATTTTTTCTGCATTGCACAAGATGAATTAACTTGATAAATGTCTTATTTGCAGAGGGCGGCAGCGCAGCCTTTTGAGGAGGAGATTGCAGAACTTGCGATGCCCGTGCTCCGCTATCAGCATTCACAATATGTCATTACACACTCGAGCCTCAGAAGAGCCATTCATGCTAATGGAAGTAATTACACAGAAATTATAACCTGTCGGAGAGAACGACTACAAATGGGCAGGCATGTGACTGAAATAGGTTCTGCTCATACAATCAACATGTCTATCTGTGTACAACATGCTTAACCACTGTGCTCGCTGTGTCAGTGTTCTTAACCACAGAGTTGAGAGGAAGGGAGAAGACTGACATTTCCATAATCTTACATGAACGCTGACTTTGACCTTGTGTTACTTAATACCCAGCACAGCTCAACACTTGAAAGAACTCTTATCTCCATTTTGATGAAGTTCAGAGGAGGGGAAGTGGATTCATCCCTTTTCCCCCATGGAAATCCTGAAGGTTAAAATCGACTCACTCGATATTTAATGTGTGATAGTGAATCTGATATCCGTGGTAATAAAGCTATCCCTTTCGTAGTGTTACAGAGCTCGGTCTGATTGTAAGGTACCAGGGTTTGCTCAATTTGGTCCTGAAATGGCAGAGACGGGATTATTTCTGAAAGATATTTATTAAAATCTTAAAATTCCCATCCTTTGAATCCTCATTTCAGCCCGGTGCACTTCTCCCGCTCATGAGCTGACACTGAAGTGACTGTGTAAGCTGAAAACTGAAGAAAAAGGTTAGAAAGAGGGGAGAGCAGAAAAGAAGTGACAGGGGAATAAAATGAAAAAAGAAAAAACCATAACACAATCTGCGGCACTCAACAAGCTGCTAGGCCGTATGACCTGCTGCATAAAACGGGCATATGTCTCTGGAATATAAGCACTTTGTCATTTACGAGGCAGTGTTTCTAAAAGGACAGTATTATTGTCAGTGTCTTTAAGAATTTATATGCAATTTGCCTAATGTATCTGATCTGCCACGTGTGTGCTTAAGGTTTGGTCACTGTTTAATACCTTTGCTTTTGTCTGTTATTTAGAAGGTTTACACACAAACTACTGATTGAATATCACAAAAAAAAAGAAGTTGTGAAAAAAATCTGATATATTTAAGGGACTAATGAATGTGTGCAATGGAGTGCAGATCCAATTAAAAATCTGGATCTAGTAAATTTAAATGTGGTTTCATAGGGGACCGCTGGGCCTTGGCCTATGCTCTCTCAGTGAAACATAAAAATAATAATAATATTCCTTGAAATAATAATTGCATGACATTATATTATGTGTTTCTAAACCCAACCAATAAATATTAAAAAATGAAATCAATAATTTTCATTCATTGAATGTTAAGTCAGTGGATCTAAATACCTAAATTATCCTTTTTCAAAATGATCAATAGTTTAATTTGCTCCGTGTTTAATTAGGCTGAAGAGAGTGAAACGAATAAAACTGCAATTTATTATTCTTGTAGCTATTTGCACAAAAGCCACAACTCCTGAATGAAAATGCTATTTGTATATATGAACACCAACAACAAACAAACAACAATCCAAGTTGAAAAACAGCCGACCAAAGGAGCCCTGATAATTCACTCGTCGCTCACTCAGCCACCGTCCTTCCTCTCAATCCTCTGAATATTTGATAGATTACCGTTTTAGGTGGTGAGGGGTTCTGGTATTTATAATTCAGCACAAAAAGCCATACATCCACGTGGGATTTACCCATGCATGGAGCTCATTATAAGAAAGAGCGATGCTTCCAATACAAACGCATATGTCATGGCTAATTGGAGCTGAAGATACCTTAACTGTCGCCGGGCTCAACTGCGACCCTGGCATTTTCCGAGAGAACAATGTCTGAACTCCGTCGTGGACCTTTATGATGGGTCACCCAGTTTTTTTAAAAACAGCTTCATAATGAGTGGTTGGGGTTTAAAAGCTGAGGGACCAGGGTATCACCGAACCCCCAACACTGACTGATATAACACAGTTAAATTATTCATTTGAAGTAATAGTCTTCCTGATGAAATATTCATCATTCTGTAATGAGGGATGTATTGATTTAAATAGCAGCACTTTGTTGAAAGCCCCGGCTTTAGCCATAGAAGAAGAAGAAGAAGATGAAAAAACTGAGAAATAATGAAAGGTCTTCTGCAGATCATCTTCTTTTATTTCACCAGCACTGAGCACTTGTACTGATTACTAATTAGACACTCGTGTATGGAAACCAGAGAAATCACGACACCTTCGTACAGTAGATTAGATATCAGCAGTTACTGATAATGAAAACACTGTTACTCTTTATTGCATCATTCCATTGTGATTTGAAATTTGCCCCAAGCACTAAATTGTGCGGACTAATCAATGACCACTTGTTGCTGCGAGTCCGTGTCATGAATGTAAAATGAGGATTTTTCATATCACTTCAGAATAATTCATTCTTTCGGAGACTTTTCTTTTCTCTTTTTTTAAAATAGTGATGAGGATCCTCTGCTTTGGTTAAAAAAATATCTATTAAACCAAATGTCTTCCAAACATTTTTTGGGGACCTGCACCAAATTGCACAAAGATAAACATATCCTAGTCGCCTAGTCATCAAGATCCATGAATTATTCTCTGAGAAATAAACGAAAATGTTGAAAGACCCCCTGTCTCGCAATATTTAAGAAATCGCTCGTTCCTTGGCTCATGCCCGAGCCCTCCACAAACCTTCATGGGAATTGGTTGAGTTGATATTATGTAATCTTCCTAACTAACAGCAAACAAACAAATTCAGATGACAACATTACTTCTGTGATGGAGATGCATATCCTAAACATTTGGCTTTCCATCCTTTTTGCATCTCCTGGTCATTCCTAGCTGAACTTCTTACAACAGAAGAACTCCAGTACTTGTGTCCTGTCACACTGGGAGTTCAGGCTCAACATCGGCCAACGCTAATGTGCTGAGGAAAGTAAAGCAGTAAGTAAGTGGTTTTCCAACTCCCTAAATTATACTTAATTTGTCCCCAGCTTTTCATACCGTCACAGGTGCAGTATAGCAAATTAACTTGGATTACTACTGTTGAGTTATTTAAAGCTGCAGCCTGTTTTACAGTCCACGAATTTTTGTGTTTTAAAATGCTGGAGATGCATCTGTTGACATCGTAAAGCACCAGTGTTGTTTTCCTCTGATGGGATAACTAATACACATCTCTCGGCGAAACGCACGACGTGAAGAGCTTTTATCTCCTGCTGCGTTGGAGCATGAACAGCGGTACTGTGAACTGAACTCCTGATCGCGGCTTTGATCTTCATGCGGCACCGCTGTCATTGTTGGGAAGTCCTGTCAAGAAAACGCTGTTTGTGTGAAACATGATTTCGGACAGATTTTCAGACACTTTATGGCAGGGAACAAGAGCCTCGGGATAATTGTGCAAACTGCAGAGGAAAACGTGGCATAGCACAGAATGGCAGCGTTGGGTGCCAAACTTACGGGGGGGGGGGGTAATTTAAGGAAGTGGGAGGGGCCCCATTTGTCTTAGGTAAGCACCAACCTACATCTTTTTCAAGGCATAAACTGCTGATTAAACATGACATACGGCGGGGTTCGAACAGGGCCTCAGAGAATTATTGCACAATCATAAACAAGTAAGAAAATGTGTCCCTGCCGGCTGGAATTAATTAAAATACAATGCGGCTGCATTTCTTTATTCAGCAGAATCAGGGAGGATAAATATCCAGTTGTATGCATTTGGGAGCAGGTGATTAAATACAATTATGTTGGATTTAAATGCAAAAGTTTGCCCTTCGTATTTGTATCCACATTAGTGTCGTGCTCCCGGTGGTGAGTGAATTTAATTTCTTATAAAGCAGGAAATCAGCAGTAGATGAAATGGCATTGATGGCAAGGAACCCAGATTAGATTGTGCAAAATTGAATAGATAACTCACTGGCTCCTTACAAACAGGAACTGTTTCTCTTGCATTTCAAAGGCAGAATTAGATTAGATCAAATCACATTTTAAATGCCGGTAAATGTTTAGAATGCAGCCCAAGCTGACCCTTGTGTTAACTTTGTTTCTATAAAACTCCATGGGACTGTTTTTACGTGTATTAAATAAGATGTCAGCACTTGAGCAGGAGCAGAAGTGCCCATCTGTCTGTACATCATCCTATTTCATTATTATAGTGACGCAAAAAACAAAATGATAGATAGATGTCCTGCTTGTTATATAGTGGGGTTTTCATTGTATTTATTCTACCAGCTGCAGTTTGATTTGAGGCTCCTGCGTGGGGCTTCCAGTGGGAGAGAGGGTTAAAAAAAAACCTTCACTGTAACAACCGCGCAATTAGATGAGAATACAGAGGGCTGGAACACAGTTGCTGCACTTTACCTGCTGTTTGTGTGAGTGTATCCCACAGTGTATGTTTACTAGTCCATGCCTTCCTCCCATGGCCCTTATAGCAAACACAGGAAAATCATACCTCTGGAGAGAAAAAAAACACAACAAAACAACCCACAGGATATTCCTTCTTGACACCCAAGTGAAAATCAAACTTTATTTACACCACTTCATGAAGACTGCTAAAAAAATAATAAAGCAAACGACAGAAAACCAAAATTCTAACTTTAGAAAGAGAACCTTCTTGATGTGTTGCATATGGTTGCAATATTATTTGTTGTCAGTAGCGCTCATGCCGCGTTGCAGATATAGACGTCAACGCGCTTTGACTCGGCAGCTTGGTTCTTCTTTTTGGGACGCTCCCTGTTGCTGCTGCATAGCAGAGGATGCAGGGAAACAGCAGGATAATAAATAATATGCAGAGGGCACTGCAAACAATCCCCAAATGGGAATAAACTCAGAAATAAAGAGACACCAGGATGCATACAAAGGCTGGTATGGAGGAGGCTTCTGCCAATAGCATCAGAGGCACCGTTTGGAATTTCAATCGGACGCACCTTTGACATCCACAGCTTCTCAGGAACTTTGTTGATGGCCGGTGGTGTGGTTGTGTTGTTGTTTTTTGTCTCGCACAGTTGTTTGGTCCGTACGGCAGCGATGCCGGCGCGATGAGAGTGTGTGTCTGTTTTGCAAGTAACGCTCACCGAACGCTAATTTGTTTGACATTTCCTCCGGAGTCTGCGGGGTGACTCGAGAACGGTTTAGGAGGTTGGAGAACAATCACTTGATTGGTTGCGAAGTGAGAGAGGAGGAAGCTGCGCTGGAGGAGCCAAGTGTTGAGACGTGCTCCGGCCCCGATTGATTGATATTCTTCAGTTAGAGGTTGCCTGTTGCATGATGGGAAAGAGAAGCAGCAGAGCGAGCGCAACGCTCACAAAGAAGAGATTTTGGGGGGGGGGGGGGTTGTTGGTCGTTTGAGGTCAAGAGGGATGAAGCAGAACAAAAGGTTGAACTAGTATTTGATCTCGTTCATGGAGAGCGCAGTGAGTGTTTTGCTTGCGATGTCTTTAGGTTGTTGTTCATGGCTCAACAGGTAAAACTATAGGAAGTTAACAGTTCGATATAAGGAAATGGATAATTCAATGAGTGAGGTGAATACATGAATAAAAACAATAACTGGCATGTTATTCCTCAGCCTTCTAGCATGACATTTAATCTTCTCTGACAGTTGAAAGATAAAAGCAGAATAAAGTTCAGCCTTGCAATGGATCAATATAACTTCTTATTTTTTTTTAAAAGATGGACTCATTCATGGGTGTCGGTGAAGGCAGTGTCTCTTTTGAAGGTACCCAGATGACCTTCAGTTCTAGTAAGTCACATAATGGAATTTTTGAAGAAAAAAAGAAAGAAGAAAAAAACCACCGATGCTAAAGTAACTTTCTGAAAGAGCAAATAACAAAGAGCAAAATTCCTTTTAATAGATGAAAATTTAAATTACAGGTAATGAATGAAGCCTCGCTCGGTTCAATACAAAGTGGATTTGCCACCACAGCCTTTCCTTTCCATGGTGGATAAGTTTAGCTTTTATGTGGCTAATGTTAGCAAGCTTCACATGTAGATATTGCTCTGTAAGTTACCAGGTAATTAATGATGAATGATATTACTTTTATACTAATCAAAAACAATAATAATATAGTACAATCACCAACTTCTGTAGCACCATTCAGAAACTACAAGCTACAAGGTGCTTCATAAAATAAAATAAAAACTATATATGGCTACAAAAAACCTTGAGAGAATAAATAATAAACTTGACATTAATCAAATAAAATATTACTATGAAAAAACGATCAGTCTGTACGGGTGAGTTATTAAACTGCTTTTCCAACTGTGATTATTTTGATCTGCTGATGAGTGAAGGATACTAAATACTAATTTAACAAAACCAAGAATTACAGAAGAGAGCACTGAAGAACCCTCCAGAAATATTTAAAATCAACTGCTGATTGTTTCCTATGAGATAATCCATGGCCATCTGCCATTATTAAAATCAAATATTGACAGTCCTATTATCCACTATTATGGTAGTTCATGCAACAAATGGTTTTAAATTTAGAATGTTGAGGAGAAAAACAGTATTAATGAGGGGAAATTATGTTTTGTTGCTGTGTATTGCAGTGTGGTGTCTGTATTTACATTTACTGTGCGAGTTATGTAATTTTCACCGTTGATTTTAATGTCGGTGTGATCACTAATGACTGTCTGGTAGCGATCTGCTCTCTTCTTTTAAGACCATTTGTTTTGTCGCCTGATCAAACCCAAAGTGAAAGGTTTTGCTCATTAATCGATCACTAAAGCTTCTTGATCGTGTGTGTTTTCATTAGCTTAGTGTGAAATGACCGCTTCCTCAGTCAGGGCGGATTTTAGGATTTCACAGATTTTCTTGCGACTACCAGCTACACCTGGTCCATTGTATATACAGTGTACAGTGAATACTGAGTGCACAGTATCATACTGTGTAACTGATGCATTGCTGCTGGGTTTGTATTCTTGTCTTGTGATACAATGGTGTGTGTGTGTGTGTGTGTGTGTGTGTGTGTGCGCTTGTGCCATTATTGAATCGGAATTCCAGATTTGGAGGAATTTAGGCATCCAATTTTGACCCTTGTGAGCTGAGAAATTCATCACCACAAGATTATTTTTCTAACAATGACAATGAAATTAGCGTAAAGTGCAAAGCAACATGGTTGAATGGACACCATTGATTTGGTTGCAGATGATAAGACAATTGGAACAAATAAATAAACAGCACGAGCGGTTTGCTGTTTACTCATATGTCAGGTAATGCCCATTTCACTGTTCATTGGTTTTCGGTAATAGGGTTGCATGCATGTTCTCAGACCCAAACTTTAGTACATCATTTATTTTTATTAAAATATATTATGGTTGGGGCGCCCTTAGCTCGGTTGGTAGGGCGTCCCCCCCATGGGCCTCGGCCAGCAGCGGACCCGGGTTCGATTCCAGCCCGCGGTCGTTCTCTGCATGTCACTCCCCTCTCTGCCCCATTTCAATTCTGTCTCTAAAAACTATCAATAAAGCATAAAAATGCCAAAAAATAATCTTTAAAAAAAAAAATATATATTATGGTTTACAAACAAATTATTTTCACAAGTACAAGACAGGTACACCGATCAGCCACAACATTAAACGTGGTAACAGATTTGATCCAAACTCTTATGATTTAAAACCATTTTTGCAGTTTCAATCATTTTCAATTTATTTATGGCTTGATTTAAACAAATATGCGCAGATCCTCCATAAGACAAATACATTTAACTGTTTAAATGTTCTAAAAACATATTTTAACAATTCAATTTGAAATGCCCCTTTTTTAATCAAACATTTTATCATTAAGTGTTATAGTAGTTTGTACATGATTTATCAAGGTTGGGGCAAAGGATGAATTCTGCTAAATCACCTAAAACACAATATTGACAGTGGTGTCAGTGGTGAGGACTGTCCAGTCAGTCAGGACACGAGTGCTCATAAAAACAGGAATAGGATTTTTTATTTTTTCGAATATGTCAAATCTAATCCACCATATTCTATCCACAATAGAGGGAAGCGGGTGACGGTGGCACACTCGTCATCTGGTTGGAACCATGATAATTTATGCAGTGACTGGGGATGTGCTGCAGACTGTGTACTCAGAGATATAACGTGGGTGGCCGCATTAAAAAAGAAAAACTCTCCCTGGGTGATTTACTAAGCTTTAATACATCAGTTAAAATTGTGGTGCTTAGTAGTTACGTGCAGACGATATTGATACATTCAAATCCCCCTTCCTAATATTCAAATTAAGGTGAAATCATATAGTTTTTTTCAAATCAGATTGTTTTCCAATCTCTGAAACAGCAGTGTCGTGGAGGCTGCTCCGTGCGGGCCGAGGACACAGCGTGAGTGCAATATAGCATTTCATCGTTTTTAACCACTCGTGAAACGCAAGGTGTTATCTAATGAAATGTAATGAAAATGAGAAACACTATTCCCCCTGCAGAGTCTCTGCCAGAAGAATGTCAGAACAACGGAGCTCTTGCCCCCACTGTCGCTCCTACTTCCTTGGTTCATAATGAATTTAACAGGCCTCCATAACGAGGCTATTATAGACTCGAGCCTCCCAGCCGAACAGAAAATTAGATAAGAGGGCACCTGGACACTTCAGCAGCCATCAAAGTAGATGCCAATCAAATTAGCCCAGGTCTGTGTTCCTCCCTTGTTTTCCTCCTGAAAGACAAGACGACGCGATCCTCCCCAGACGGTTTCTTCACCCTCTGATTTACTGTTTTCATTTCCTTCACACAACTTGCCGTTATCCAAACTGACCTTATAAAAATATTCAAATCTATATTTAGAAAAAGAAAAGCCATATAATGCATCGAGAGAGCGCAACCTCGACAATCGCAGCGATCGACTTGCTTTGAGGTTTTTCAGTGAGGGAAACGGTCCCAGGAGAGTTATCAACAGTTAGCCTCGTCAATGTACCTTAAAATAAATGAACACTTAATAGACTTAAAAGATTTAACGTCTACAGACAAGCTGCTCGGAAAAGCAGATTAAAACATGGAGTGTGAGTTAGCACAGCATACCAGATTAATAAAGACACACGGTGCTAAAGCTACATGCTGTTCCTGGCAAGGCAGCATGCCAACAATGGCTGACACACACCTGGATGGGTCGTGTCTCCATTTAATCGTTCAGATCTGTTCCGGTTGATTTTTGATAGATAATGGAGCAGACTAGGAACTTTGGTATGACAAATGCACGTCCTGTTGTCGTCACCTCTTTGGGCTGTGTGTACCTCTACTTCCATCGGGGAGTTGTCTCTCGGTTAAAATGGAAAAAAGTAATGAACATGTTATTTTCTTTTATTTTGTTGCTATTGTAAAATCCTTATAGTAAAACTACCAGGGTCACCAACTTCAGACGCAGTACTAGTATGAATGCGCCATAAGACATCCTTGTTTGAACAATTTCAGAGGGGTGTTAGCTCTACACACAAAGTACAGTGGGTCGGATGTGAATTTTCTTCTATGTCTTAATGATAGTTTTATATGCAAGTTCTTTTTAATTTAGGATAAATTATTTATGACTGAGGATCAAAGTCATTATTTATCTGAAATGAAGATATGAATGGTTGTATCACCATCCAACAAGTTGTGGAGACATTTCAAACAAAACCACAAGTATAAACCTCCCGATGCCACGAGGGAAAAAGCTGATGATCTCATTCAATCATCAATATTATGCCACTGGATCATTTTCACTGGATCGTTGATGATAAATCACGTCGCAAGGCCACTAATATTTTTTAAATTAATCCTTGTGAACCTGAATAGATTATTTTCTTTGTTATGAGAGGAAAAGTTGGATTTGATTTTAAAACCTTAAGCTTTTGAGGTCATCATCATAAAAAGGGACAGGAAAAGATTTCAACAATATACTAAACACAGATTTGGATTTTGCTATGGAAAGAAATTGAAGACAAAGAGAAGCAGAAACAGGGAAAATAGATTAGTAATATAAATGCACCTCTTGACAGTGCTTGACATTGAATAATATTAAACAGTGCTGTGATACAGTCTGTAATTAAGCCAAGAAATGGTCCACATGGTGGTAACGGTGCTTTGAAAAATCATTTCCGAGCGTCCTACTCGCTGAACAGCACCTCACAGGGAATTGTTTCCTAAAGATTTAAGTATGGAGATGGCATTAAACGGGCTTTATCTAAATGTCACTGCTCTAGTGATTGTCGATTATGTCGCCTGTATTGATCCCAAAACGTACCTATTCGTCTGGGTTCCTCACCCGTTTGTCCTGAGCAGCCCTGCAGCCTCTCTGCAGCCACCACCCACAGCTTCAGTCAGACTCTCTGCAGCCTCTTTCTTTTGTCAGTGTTCATGAGGACTTGATTTCCTTCTTTAATGCTTTATAACCCTGCCACTGTCTCCAGGCAACTCAAAGGCTGTTAAGTCTCTATCCCCTGAAGAGGCTGCGAGCTCCTTTAAGATTTTATGCAGTTCCAGAACCTCGGCGTGTTTCTGTTGAAGATCAGATCATATTCACACACCGAGCACTTTGAGAATAATTAGGGCAGTAATAGTGTTAGACGGTCCGAGCCCTCATTAAATTGCTGTTAATGTGGATATTTGAAGCAGTTGGTCTTGACATTAATGCGATGTCAAAGAGACGAGTAGCAAGAGGGGGGGGGGGGGCGCGTTTCACATGTGTGCTACTGTTAAAAGCTCCAACCCCTTTATCTCCTTATATGTTTGATAGTACCAACACTATATGTTTGAGGGACACACAGAGCCATTTCACATGTTCATCACAACACAGAATCATGTAGGACACTCATATTGGACATATCTACTCATTTTAAATAAAACATAGACCGACAACCCAGTTAACGAAGGCTGTGGCTCAGGAGCTAGAGCGAGTCGGCATCTAACCAGAAGGTTGATGGTTCGATCCCTATCCTGCATGCTAAAGTGTCTTTGGGAAAGATACTGAACTCTATGAATGTGTGTGTGAATGGGTGGATGGCTAAACTGCATTGTAAAGTGCTTTGAGTGGTCAACAAGACTAGATACGCCCTATATAAATACACACTTTACCATTTACCATTTAGGCCTTCTAGTTTGAGGTGGCTAACTAAAGCACAAGCGGGTTTTATAAGACATACGGGGGACAAAAGGTCAAGTTGACGTCATCTCTAAATCTTATATTTGCACAGAGAGACGCTATCGGTCATTTAGTAAATCAATAATTCTGAAAAGTTGCATGTGAATCCTAGAAACTTAAACAGGCCTATTATGTTGGCTAATATTCAAGTCCTGGATAGAACTAGAAACGTGTTCCTCTGTTACATTGAAACAAATTTCACATCATCTTCAATAAAACCTTATAAAATTCAATCACGGCACTCAAAGCATCCAACATCTATTTCAAAGGTTAGAAGTCATCTTTTGTTTTGATTGGTTTATACCATTGATTGTTAACATTGGATAAAGAATTGAAAGCATTTGGCGATGTCTCCTGGCTTTTGATTGTATGAAATGAACTCCATATAGCCCTAAGTAACGTTAATCCATCAAGGACACTGAAGCTAGGTGGTTGAGAGAAGAAGACTGCCCTTCAGCTGCAAAGCCAAGTCTCAAGCTCCACTGACAGGAAACCTCCACCAGTCGAAGTGTCCTTGAGGAGGACCTGAATGTCTCTACCCAAGAGACTGTTGTTTACACTGCTTCTTGACCTCCCACTGGACAGGGGCAAGCCATAATTGAATTCCTAGGGGATCAATGCCGCGTGGAAAAGAAAAAAAAGTCAAGCACCGTGACTGCATGACTGTGGGAAATTGATAACAGAGGCGAGTGAACTGCAGCTAAAGGCTCCCTTTTGCAGATACTGATAAATCACAAGACTGAGCAGGGAATATTCTTTTACTCAAAAGGCAGAATGTACAAACACAGGCACTGTTTCAAAGACGTATTTCAAAGATGACCAAAAAGAGAAGGATGCATCACGTGAGAATTTTTTTAAGGCCGATTCTGACCACACACATTCATACACGCACTTGCAAACTAAAAACAGTGTCCTTGTTGCCATCATGACATTTGAGGAAAAGATGTTTGGAAAGTATTGGTATTTGCAGCTTTAGCGTCCTCATCTGAGATGCCATATATAATAAAGTTTGGAGAGAAAAATTTATAGATTCACCATTTCTTTGAAAGTTTACAGACTAAGAAGAGTCAAGTCCTGGAAAGAGCACTAGAGACCACAACTGAAATGCAAAGTTTTGGGCCAAAGAAAGTTCATCCTCCAGATAAGCAAGAATAGTCTCACATCAGATAACGTTGTGGGTGAAGTAGAAAACCTCATCCCAGAATCATTTTAAAACTGCTCCAGCATAAGTAGGAGAAGGCTTTGTAAGGATATCATGGGAATATGTAAAAAGAGAGAGAGAGTCAGCAGTAATAAGGGTTTATATAAACAATAATTGCAGCATATAAAATTGATAGAACAAGAAGTACAGGTTCTGAAAATGGGAACATGCTTTTTATACAAGTTATCCTCATTCCTATTGTGATTTGATATCTAGTTTCAAGGACTGAGTAGTTTGGCAGTTCTCATGAGCTGTTATGAGTTACCAAAAATAACAGCGCTATGAGCGACCCTGGTATTTGAAAATATGTGACGCATGTTTTACAAAAGATTCATGTGGACACAAATCACAAGTTTAATAATTTCTTTTCAAAAGACAAAGTTCTGTTTTTGTTTGAAAATGAAAGAGACTGCCAACACGATACAGAGAGACTCATATCCAGCGTTCAAAACCATCGACTCTGACTGACAGTCTTCCTTGTGAGCAGAAAACAAACAAATATTTCAGTTCTGTGGTCACTGACGAATAAAAAGCGACGCTATGAGCAGGGTTAGGTCAACGCTGTGCGGCTGCCAGCAGAGTGGCACATTCATTAGTGCTGTTGAGCAACACAGAATGAATCCTTGGAAATCAGTCTTCTGAAAAGCAGCCGCTGATCACAACTTCACTCAAGTTACATCAGATTCCAGAAACATACATTATTCATCTCGCCGAAAGCTCGACAACTTCAGGAACACATGTTTATGAGATCTCCATATCCATGTCTAGACTGTAAAATCCTTACTGCAATGGTAATCTGCATCAAAAGTGAAATGTGTGTTTATATCAAACATCTTTCCAGTGCATATGTATTTTGGTTTCCCTGCAGACAAAACATGTCCGACCCATTTTCCAGTGCAACACTTTTGCTCATCTGGGACACATTATGGAATGGTTCAACATGTTTTCATGCATGTTTGACACAACCATTTTCATACATAATATCACTCTACACTCACCTCCACAGCTGTGTGATCTTCTCATTTTCTTTCTTTGTTCACAGTGACATGGAATTTAAGCAATCTCAGCCATAACCCTCCCTTTAATCTCCCGGAACAACGACAACAAAGGAACCTTCGAACGTACTGTGTATTTTCGCAAGCAGCATCTTTGTAGTTTTCCTCATGTTTTCGGTTTGTGTATCGCTCCTACAACATTACACGGAGCATCAAATACTTCTTTGTGAGTCTATGGCCCAGATTTGTTTACACAACTGAGAGAGAAACTCACGGCAGTGCAAACGTCTCTGGCGGGTTTCTGACAGCACCGGAAAAAAATAAAAAATAAATCTAAGTTCACCCCGTATGGTTCATATCAGAGATGTGCGAGTGGCGTTGCTATAGAGAAAATATGTATAAAATAAGTAAACTTATTTTCCAGGCGAGTCAGTCTGCACCCGTTTCCCCAGAGGCTGTTGCATATTGTTCTCCATTTTACTATCAGAATACAAGCCATTAGACAAGGGCAATTGAGTGGAGTTGTCATATTCAAGAAGATCTATTGTGTTGATGGAGCCGGAGAACGCACAGTGCTATTCCCACAAGGTGTTAAGAAGTTGTTAATCTGCGTCCTGCTTTGCCCCTACAGCTTGACAGTATTGGCAAGATATTATTTTAACAGTCTGGGTGTTTACAGAGGAGCCGGAGTACACGGCTTTCCAAGGCCTTTCGCCATAATCAATAACCAGCGAGAGCCGAGAGTTTGGAGCTAAAATGTGCACTCGATTAAAAAAAAAATATGAATGTGAGCCGCGTTGTTATGCGACCATATCTGAATTAACAGATATGCAAGTGAGGCGGAATACTCCCGGGACGCCGGGAGATTGCACATGCCTTGTTATCATTACAGAGATAACATGCAATCAGCGAGGCGACATTATCAGGGGACGGCTGCCATGCGTCTTTTGTGACAACCTCGCCAGCGCAATTCTGTTCGATTACTTATTCATACTCTAATTGTACGCATTCAAAACTCATCGTGAAATGCATCTGTTATGATCAAATTGAGGATCATGATGAGTTTAAGCCGCGTGCGACGTTTGATTGAGGCTTTGATTATTAAGCATAATTGGATCATCAGATGCCCATGTCAAGGAGAAAAATGATTGCTCTGCGATGTTTCCCGCAGATTGGAAATGTTTTAAACACTTTCCGGTTTTATCGCCGCAACCGCCGGAGTTAAAAAACCCTCTCCGGGCGACCTGATGTGATTTTACAGCAAGCTTCTACAGTGTCAAACATATTTCTTTATAAAAAGCTGTGTGTCCCACACCTTTCCCAGGGCTGTGCAGTCTGTCACCCAAACGGAGCGTGTCCATCTGTCCCTTCCCATTCACTCCCTCAGTTGTTCTCGCCGCAGCTGAGCCCATCCTGCAATGCAGGGATGGTGGACAGCTGTTTGTTGATTCGACGCCACGGCTTATTTCCTCTGTCTCCGTTTGTTTTGATGTCAGCGTTCGCCGGGATCAGTGGGTGAGTCAGCAGGCCTCTGTTTCAAGGCCCACGTCTGACATCAGGAAGCAGACACCACAAAGAAGTCAGCCTTTTTGTGCCTTGTTGAAACAATCTGACACTGAACGTTGCAGTGGAACTGAACCCTCGCACAAAAAGTGCCAGTGTGAGATCATCATCCGGTTCATCAAGATCCTTCCTACTCTGGCTAAATATTGCCAAGAGGATTCATTTCCTAAATTTATGTAGCATCAAAAAGGCCCAAAGTGGATATGTTGATTTGGGCAGATTTTTCTGGAACGTCTATTTATAATTGGTGAAGCTCTGATACCATTATATATATATGCAGATGTACATACATACAGATGTATATATATACATATATCCAACGTGCCATTTTTCCAAACTGCTGACTATTTATGCTAGCTATGGCTAATGCTACATTAGCGGAATTCCCTACTTCACTGATCTAAAAACATCCTTCTCCAGTGGCAGTGCCGTGCAACTGCTGTTTCAGAGTAATGATTTCCATGAAATAAAATTGCAGTTTTATCAGAGTGAAACTTCTGCTGTGACATTGGATCAAATAGATTAGCGAATTTGCGAAGGCCCGACCCTGCATCTTTGTCAGCAGCCGAGGCCTTTCTCTCTCTGCATTGGCAAGTATACCTGAGGAATGAAACAATTAGGATTTTACCAAAGTCTTCGAGACGAGAATGGACACGTCTAATCTGTGCCAATCCATGTGAGAGGTGTTGAAATATGCCTCTGGTGAAATTAAAACTTTCACCTGCTCCTAGAAGTAGATGCAATGTCAGAGGAGCATTATCGTAAGTTGCTTTGGATAAAAGCGTCAGCTAAATGATATGTAATGTAATGTAAAAAAGTCACTGTGATACATCCTCTTGGGACCCTAATAATCAGACAATCCAATCATTTCTAAGACATGTCAGTCCAGAGTCGTTCTGCAGGTAATTCCCATCACGATTAAAAAATTTAAAACATACGAGTTGTTTTCTTTTTTTTTTGTTTTTTTTTATATTTAGCACAGTTTTTCAACTTTTAAGTATGTCATGTTTAACTTTTAATTTTGTAAGTCAAGTGTGACATCAAAGACCAACAGCGCTCCAAGACATTATCATGTGACTCGAATTGTTGTGACAGGCGTTCTCAGAATATACAGCACACTTGCTTTATTAAGTACACATTCTCATTTACAAATACAGGTTGCTCCTCCAGACAGTGACTCATACTGTACATTAATAATGCATGAGTGGAACGCATGCTAACGGAGTTGGGGGGATTCAGTATCTGTTTGTCTAAATGGTTGAATGGGCAAGACGTGATCTGAGCAACTCTGAATGTTGTATGATGTTTGATCCCAGATGTGCTAATTCCAACATAAACACATTCACTGCTCCGGGAAGTTCAGTCACCACAGAGGCTCCAGTTTATTCAGAATGTCACCTTGAGCAAAAAAAAACTAGAAAAACAAAAAACTGAACAAATAAACAAGAAACTCTTCCAGTCGGAGAGACAGGTTTGTGCTCAGAAACTCCTTGTAGCCGTGAGAGGTTACCGTAGAACGACATGCATTGCTCCAGCTGACAGGTGGCCCACGAAACAACCTTGTAACAGTTCAGCATCACAGTGATGTGCAGGAGGGCATCTTAAATCAGACATCTAGTCAAAATGGAGAAGGTACAGCAGCCAAACACCAAGTCAGCTCAAAACCAACGAGGAGAAGCTGCAGTAGAGATGTCATCACTCCAGTGTTGTGGGAAGCTTCGGCCAGTGCAGGGGATTCGTGTTGCATCATGGTCGCAGCAGGGTTGACAGTTTAGCTTCAGGTACATGGATCAATAGGTCAATCCTCTATGGAGGCTATACTGGCTGCGGGCAAGAATAAGTTGGTCTTTGCCAACGGCTAACACACTTTTTTTGATGAATTCTTCCAGTAGGAAAATGTTCCGTCGATTCTTAAGAGATTTCCCTAGATCTCAAGCCAATAAACCCCTTTTGGCATGAGCTGAAAACTGAACATTTACAGTGTGATTCTACAAAACAGTTTGGGTAGATTGACCCGAACTGAACACACTTCCAGTTTGAAGACCATCAGACTGGGGCTGTCAAGCACAGATGTACAGTCGATGAGATCAGGCCTCAGTATAATGATTTAATCCTGCTGAAGTGCACTGAAGTGATAATATTTAATCCTACATTATAAATACACATTGCAACAATATATTTCTGCCCATGTATACAGCTCATACAACAGGCCAAATGTTGTTAATGCAACCAATTTAGTTTCATAGCTCTGCAGTCTGTTATTGAAGGCTGTCATTTCGTCAAACTAGTTTTTTTGGTAGAAAAAGAGCTTGTGCTGTTTTGGATTTCAATGACACAAAGAGCTTTAATCAAAAGTCTGTGATTTGTCTGGTAATTGTATGAAAATTGAGGTACTGCCCAAAGACAAACGGTCTGTATTCAATCACTGTCTAGGTATTCGTATGGCACTTTGAAGTGTATCGTAGCACATGGTTGGAAATTTGACAATTGCAGTTTAAGAAAAAGCATATTTCAGAAAGACTGCTTTGTATATTTTGATATCAAGCTGCTATTCACATCTCACTGAAAGCTTCTCTGTGCATATAATAATGACAGGTTTGACAGGTACTGGCTTATTGTTACGGGATATTTAGAATGCTGCATAACTTGCAATTTCCTCGGCATCATCATCAATTTTGTCATGAAAGCTTCTTTCGTTGACAAACAGATTTCCTGAATGGGCCCAAATAAATTATTCTCTATGTTGCTGAGAAAAAAACCCGGAAAACAAAATACAGGAAACTGACCCTTTTGAACGTAACCCAGCATTTTGACAAAGGCTTGGAAAAATTAAAGTGAACACGACTTGTCTTCCCCAATAAGCACATCTCGTGCATCTCGCACCTTTACGCCCCCGTGCTTCATGAGAGACGAAAGGCAGAGCCCCTCCCTGACACGCTGCACATCAGATTCATTGTGACTGACGTCCGCTGCGTTTAGAGGAACATTCAATCTATCAGGCGATGGAGAGGACCTCGTTTATTCATTCATTTGCAGTGACAGTGAACATTAATAAACCTTCCTGTACCTGCACCAAAAGGCTAATTTTCATCTGTAGTCCCTTGCTAGATGTTATAAGTTCTCGTTTAAGAAGAACAAAGTGGAGAAAACTACAGATAAGAACAATTGAAACAAGACAAGAGGAAGTGGGCAAGTAGTCAAATGAATACAAGCATGCCGAGCATCAACAATGAGGAGTATTAATATTAATACAAAGGAGGTTTAAAAGGTGAGAAATTGAAACATCTGCTGCATTTATTAGGATCTGAGTCTTGAATGTTTCAGAGCCCGGGAGTGAAGAGTGAGTTTAAAGCACGACAAGAAGAAACTGAGCGAATGAGTCGAATACTGGGAACTTACAAACAGTCTGTGGTTCCATCAGGCTGCAGATTCCAACCAGTTTGTCCTGAGGCTCTAAAATCCAGCAGTGAAGCGAGACTGACAGAAGCAGGCTGGAGTCCGAGCCAGAGCATGCGGCGGCGGTGGCTGGCTGAACGTGCCAGTTGGGGCTTGTGGGTGATCCTGGGTGCAGGCAAAAAGCAACGAGGGTTCAATTCTGGTGCACAGGCTGAGTAACAGACATTCAACACTGACAGGTACAGGATGCAAACAGAGGACGGCCAGCAGAGCAGGAGAATACAAACACATATTCCTCCCAGCATTAACAGGTGATGCTTTAAATAACATTGCAGCTCTCACAAGTGAAGCCAATGACATCCCATTGCTGGCCGGGTGCATTTGTGTTGATAAAGCCCGCCCCCTCCTTGTTAGTAGATTGGACATGGACCGAAATAAAAAGTCATCAGGTCCAAAACTGATGCATGTTAAACAGTAAACAAATTATTGACAGCTGACACGTGATTGGTCGAATTTGTGTATCGACGGTAACCACGATAACACAGCTGCACACAACCATCAGAGCTGCGCAGACGTCAACAACACAAGATGGTGGCGCCCGTGTCCGGAGTATTTTGGTTTAATTTTTGTACAGTGGTGAGATGCAGAGACAAGTCGGTTACTTTATACACAGTCTGCTTAAGACAAATAGTCAACAACACAACCGAAGAGATCAAAGGTGTGAATTCACACTTGAATCGTAAAATCTATAACATAGAATTAATGACTCCATGTGCATAGTTATTTGCTGTGATGAACACTTGATAATGACTGTTATTTTCTGTATCATGAGGAACACAAAGAAACTAAGATTCTACTTTAAGATTTATAAAGCCTCACCTCTGCAGGAGAAGTGTGTTTGTGCTGGTTTAGCCTCTGACAGCAGAGCCATTAACTAATTCAACATGTTGAAATGTTGAACCAATTATTTTCTGTAGAATCTATTCATCTGAGAGAGTGGAATAACAAGATGCTTACTCACCTGTGGTCAGGAATGAACCACCCAATATATTCCTTTCATTTCACGGGCAGTTTTCAGCCTTTGTAATGATTGTATTTCTCTTATTGTTGTGCATTGTTGACATTTTGCTTTTTAACAATTCATCTCCGTTATGCTAACTAAGTTTTATCTGCCAAGGACTTACTCAACTTAAAAATGCCTCTACCCTCTAGTCTACCCATCGTCCCACTCATCCAGTCAGTTTTAGAATATCCTTTTATCATACATGGAGCCACCCCCACCCCAGCCCCACTTTGTACCAGCAGCTTCAAGCCACTGTGGCCTCCGATGCCCTCCCCTGCAGAGAGCATTGCCAAAACCTGCTGCAGGCATGGACCATGCTCATTTTGATAAGTCTGCATCAAAATGTCTCCCCTCCCCCCTTTCCCCCACTCCCTCTCCCTCTCCCTCACACAGAGATTATTTTCTTCCACCATTTGTCAATGCATTGCAAAGTTTCCTCTTTGTTGATTCCCTGCATTTTTCTTTTCAATACGACAATACGTGTTGTTTGTTTGCCGACCTTGTTTCATGCTTTGTTTCTTTTCAAATACTTCAAATATTCAAGAGCAGTGTTCAAGTGGGCTGCATTTCAGGGTAAATCTTCTTCTGAGGTTGATGTAGCTCTATTGTATTGTGGGTTCATTACTGAGAGACAAGATGTGCAGCCATTGTAATTCCTTATTTTTTTCACGCTTGCCCTTGCCAACACATGATTTGCAGAAACACATCCTTGGGCAAGGCTTTCTGTTGATAGCTGTACCATTTGTGTGTGAACAATTCATATATTGAGGTAGTGTGTGAATGAGGGGATGTGACTCATGGTCAATATCTTTTTTTGCGTGGTTGTAAAATGTACAACCAAAGAATTTGAAAAAAAAAAATCATGGGAGATGTCCTCACCACTATTGCCGATAAAAATCGATTTGAAGAGACCGAGGCGCAAATCAGGTTCAGTTTTATTTGTTACGCAGCAAATGGCAATAAATAATCAACTGGCTAACTGGTTACCAGCGGGTTTTTAAATTAAAAGGCAATGTGAAGGTCGTATCCACAGCAACACAAGTCGAATAAAGGGTCAAAATTCACTCGCAGGTTTTTCTTTGACGTCACATTAGTTAACAAGCACAACCAATGGTTTTTGGTTGAAATCAAATTTTGTTTGACATTACATTGCATCTGAATGAGGCTCAAACATTTAGTTTACAGGGTTTTGTCCTTATTAGTCGTATTGAGTTAGTTTTCTTACCATATCCATGTTATCAATCCTTCTTCCTGGTTTGGCCCGAAGATGAGGCTGTGGGTGGAGCCTGCTTAAACCAGGAGGCCCAGTAAAATGGACAAGACCAAGTAGTGCATCAGCATGGGGGGGAGGTTCTTTGTATGAATGTTTAAGTTGTTGTCTGTTTTGTTTTGTCTCATCGATTTCAAATGGTCTGATCAGCCTCTAACTTTTCCCTAATTTGTTAGCTGAGTTGTTTGATTCACTGTCCTGGTTTCTTATTCATCAGTATTTTGAATAGAGTTCTGTTTGGCTGACCTCTTTTAATTGGCCCAGTTATCTGCTTCGTTTCACTATTTCTAATTCCTTAGTATTTAGAAATGATTGGGTGAATTATATTTGAAACATGTGCTCGTCTGTCCTTTCACTGCTTGGGTCCCTGACAGGCGACTAAAATTAAACTTTACCTTGATTAAAATTGTGGATTTCACTGGGTTTGAACAATTTAGATAATATAAAAAAATATATATATAATTCAGTTGTAGTTGTCTTGGGATATTTTAATGAATTGCTACATCTTCAAAACCCATATTAATTTTTTCAATGTTAACACTCCTTACACTACATGTAGCCGTATCTGTCCACCTAAAAAAGCCTATAACTGCAAATGGGGAGAAAAAATAAATTCTTCTCTCAAACTTTCTCCTCCCAGTCTTCCAAGTCATCCTCTCTGTGAAGAGATGGGTCAGTTGCAGCAGATGAAGGCCTCTCATGTGCAGCCAAGAAGATTGCTTTGATTTCACTCCTCTGACAAATGGGGAGGGAGTGTTTGGATCCACCAACACTCCTGTGGACAATGTCTTGAACATAAGGAGCTTGAGCACTTTTCAACCCAAAGTGGGATGAAAGTCGGCTGCAACGTGACGGATGGACCGAGAAACTGAACAAATGGAGGCAGAGGTGTAACGCAAGGTAAGACAAGAAAAAATGATCCTTCAGGGTTGTTGTTTTTTATGGAATCCTTTCTCCGAACTGTTTGAATTACTGCAACATCTATTTGTTACATTTTACAAATAATCCATCTTCTTTTTAATCATGCGGTTCATATGAAATATATAGTGCCTAAGTGCTGTCTTAATGAAGTCATTACTTTTCCCTATGTTTTAAAGCCAATGGATTTACTGTCTTTTTCACATCTTGGCTCAGTGGGTTGTTTCTTGTAATATTTATATCAATTCACGAAATGTTCTTTCTGTTTCTCAGCTCCTCTGTCCGGCTATTGTATCATCGCACGCACAAAATGTTTGTGAGTAACTCTATTGCCGATGACACAAGCATTTCATCTTAGCGCTATGACTCCCTCAATAAGAACAGATCTTTTAATGCTCATCTATGTTTAAAACTGGATTGCTTCACAGCCCAAAGGAGAGGCGACATCGAGTTGGTTGTGCAAAATTCCTGCTAATGACATTCAAGTCAGCGCAGCGCATGACAAAAAGCACGTGGATATGATTGCTTCAATGTGAAACATGAGCGTGAGAGCCAGTGATGCACTTCAGAGGAAGGTAGGTGTTAAAGTTTTATGAGAAAAAGATATAACGGAGACAGAAAGGCTGGTTTTCAAAAAAACATGTTTTTGATCTATGAGGAATGTAATTTGATTTCCTGTGGGTGGCTTGTCAGGATTATATCAGACTAAGGATGGGGAGCTAACATAATCAAAAGACGTTTCGGGAGAGGAAAACCTACAGAGAGCTGTTTTATCATGTAGGTAACCAAACATTCTGAAATAATTGTAGTACATGAAACAGTTTTATTAGTATATCTGCTGCCTTGTAACAGGCCGGTGACAGATGTCAGTGACAGTCATGGTCTGGTGGGGGATGAGGCTGCAGGTTAGAACTCAGCCACTCCTCATTGCAGCATCAGAATAGTCCATCCTGCAGAATGTCAGGTCTGAGGAGGGAGTGAAACCAGGAGAACAGGATATTAGGCCTCAGAATGGGATGAAATCAGGCCACTGCCGTTGTCTGGGTTGTACTTTTTATTGAACTGCAATTGTAGCACTGCAGCAGCGGGATGAAAACAACCCCGTGGTTTATCATTCACTTCAGGGCTGCCCTCTCGCAAGTAATCTTTCTGAGACTTTAAAAGATGGGCTGAGGTAGAAGCCACAGATTGTCTCCATTTCCTTTTGTTGAGCAAAAATGAAGCCAAAACATCCCGGTAATGGGTGAGGCCATCTGGGGCTTCATTCGGGGCCAGAGTTGGCATAGAACCACTATGTTGATTTCCTATTTATAAGTTATTTTCAACTGTCAATCATGATGTTTGACCCCGTTTTACAAGATCAAATTTCAACTTAAAATCAAACTTACGTGAAAAATGTAAACTCTGACAAACACCGGCGTTGGTCCCATCCACTAAGATGGAGGAGGCAGGGTGTATGATCTGTAATGTAACCGGCCATCAGAGGACGGTCCAGATGATTTGGCTTCACTTTTGGTGAGTTGTCATGTCGTCCATCTTTATGCACAGTCAGAAACAGCACAAAAACCTAATCCCACACAAAGGGCTCCTCTTAAATGAGCATTTCCGATGTTTAAAGTTATTCAGAGCCAGTGCAATTCAAATGTCATTAACTTGTGCAGTGTCTCTTAAACACAACAAGTAATATAACACACCATGGTTGCATTATTTACTTTACAGAGGCTGAGATTTCCCATGAAGGGTTCCTTCCACATTTGAAATCCCAGCTCGAAAACAACCCCTGAATCATGAATATCTCTGAATCCACTGCCTGTACAATGCAGCCCGGTGATAAATGTCAACTTTAACCGAACTGTTTTCTCAAAAAGAAATCAATTATACAGCAGTGCAAAAAGTATTAATAATTAAAGCAAATTTGCAGACTCCACACATTACTGTGTATTTCTGTACGAGCAATAGCAAGAGTAAAGATTCACTACAGGCAAAAGAAAATCTGCACTGTTGATTCTGTTGAGCAGCAGGTGAACAAGGGATTATAACCCCCTAAAATATGAAATGCTTATTGTGATAAATGTAGGTTATGTACGTTTTGTTATTAGAGCTGAAACCTTGATTCACATCCCAGCTCGGGCGAAACCTCAATTCTTATGAGATTAAAATACCACATAATCACAATTTGACCAAGTCACCGCAGACTTAAGGAAACTACTGAATTGTTTGCACATAATGTGCTGAGGACAATTTACAGCCACTGGCCATTGTTGTGCACAAGGAATTAAGAGTGCCATGATGCACGTATTGATTTGGCTGCAGAGAACACACACAGAGGGAGTACTCTGAGAAAAGGTCAGGAAAAATGAGATTTAACTTTCTTATTATAATACTGACATTCCCCATTACTTTCAGAGTCCTGGAACGAATCCTTACTCACCACTGCTCCCTACAGAGCGATGCAGCACATGCAGTTTCTGAGTGCCATGAAGGGCACTCCATCCCACCCACTTATACCTTTAGGTAGTTATGGCAATTACGATACTCTGCGATGCATTTCGTGGGGAAACTCAATGATGGACATATACAAGATGAGAGAAGCTCTTCTTTATATACTAAATAATCATAATAATAAATAATAATAGCTATTGATGCTTGCTTATTTTTGGGGGGAATTATGAATATGAAATAGGCTCTTCCCTTGATGAGGATAATTATCCTGCTTTTGCTTCAATCAGCTTTCCAGCTCAGCATGAGACCCGGGAGTCTAAGTTGGATCCATTTTTCATATGCCTTTCAACAACATTCAGTTCCAGCCAGCGAGAGACTGACATGAGAGGAGCAGGATACTTAGCGAACCTAAATAAACAGCCTCACTGAGCACAACCGAACAGGAGGACACGGAACTGAGTGTGCCACTGCGCTCTAATACTGTTTTTCGCAAAGAGACAGGATCCTCTGCTCTAACCATTATGTGCCGTGGCAACATGTCTGTTTGCTTCGATCGGGATCCTTTTGTATCCGCCCCCTTACTCTGCTATCTTTCCACAAGTTGTCAAATTACCCCGGGAAAGAGGGAGTATAGAGAGAGGTTCACCTTAAAATACTCCATCTCTCTGTGACACTGTCGCAAATATATCCCCTCAAATGTCAGACCTAACTTGTTTAAGGTTGCAAAATAATATTTTCCATATGGAGCACGATGCTCATGATGTCCACAAAGGGACATCATGAGCATAGCATTCACCAACAAATCCATCATACCAGAGGCAGACACTATGAACATGCAGCCCCAGACAGAGAGTGCCGGCAGGTCAAACTTAACATTGTTTTCCATTTATTTGGCATTTGAATTTGCAAGATTGTAAAAATGCCAAAAAGATGTTTGTACGGTCAGATGTAAAGTACATATAGACATTTCCAATTGCCAGAATCTGATCCTTTTTGCGTCCCATAAAGAGGCTACATGAAAATAAGTATCCATAGGCAGCAATCTCTCATAATTTCAGTAGAAACTTCATTACCAATATTTACACTAAACCAGATTTTCTGACATGGAATCAGTTATTATAGTAAAATAAGAAAGTTTTAAAATATTCAGTTTGCTATTGAAAAGAAGTCTTGAATCCGAGCTAGCCGACGAGTGAGACGCCTTGTCCACTTTGGCAAACATCTGAATACTTTGCCGAAGATACAAAAGGAGTTTTTCTTCCTCTCCACATTCCCCAAGTGCTTGTTCTTTGAAGAAACTGCTGAGTTCCTCTATTGTTTTCTTGACCTTACAATGTGAAGTGCCTTGAGATGATGTGAGTCTGTGCAGTACAACTGATTTGAATTGAAAACTACTTTTGAAGGACGAGGACCTGGCTTGTATTAAAACGTTCATAAGAAAAAAGGTCACCACAAACAATACAGTTTTGTTGAGCATTTAACATTACGGCTCAATGCATCTGTGGCAGGATGAGCGTAAGAACATGTGATGGGTGAGGGTCAATGAATTCACACATGGGGGAATATGAACTTCAACAAATACACAGTGGGTAAAGTAGTTTTGATTGGAAAATCTATTTTCCTTGAGCATTCATTCACTTATCAAGGCGAGTCAGGCGTCTTATATAGAACACATCTCAGCATGCTCACACACGCCATCCTGATTATAAAAAAAATAATAAAGAACTGTTTTCAGCTTGTCCGTCTGTCAGTCCCTTTCTGGTGAACACGATATCTCTCTAACGCTGTGAGGGAATTTCTTCAAATGTGGCAAGCGCCCACTTGAAGTCAAGGATGAACTGATTTGATCTTGTGGGGCCAATGTCAAAGGTGAAGGCCACTGTGACGTCACGAAATTCAAAATTTCTTAATCTGCTATGAGAAACTTTCCCTCAACCTTTTAAAGGATACAATTATAAAATAGGATATTTCTACCCAAAAGGTCAAAAATGTAATCAAAAAATTCATGACCGTATTTTACAAAGGGTCAAATACTGAATCTGTGTCACTTCTTTGCACATAATCAAGATTTAATCATTGTCTACTTTCAAGGGAACAACCTTTGTACTCTGTCAAAGTGTGTACCAATGTGTATTATGGCTACATTCTCACATCAGGCCAAGCATGTGAACACATACAATGAATTTGACCCTGTTTTAGTATTTTCACACAATAACACTCTAAACCTTACACAATAGAAATTATTCAGTGAGTATAGCATTATCTTTAATTCATCTTAATATCTGAATAAATCAATACAGTTGTATTTGTATGGCCCTTATTCACAAATCACAATTTGTATCATAGAGCTTAAATATATCTCTTGTTGTTTTTCTTCACAGTCCTCACTGTAGTTTATATAATGAGTGTGGACGGACATGGATACGAAGTGCAACTCGACTGGTCTGTGGAGGCACACAACCGCGAGGCAGCAATGCTAGTTTGTTATTGTGTGGCGTGTGGTCCATTTCATTTTCTTGTCTTATAAGAAAAAAATGGAAAACTGGCTTATCAGATCACTGAGCACAATGACTCTCATTTGTTTTGACATTATTCCTTGTACTATGTATAGAACTGAGGGTGTTGCCATAATGTGTTGCCATGTGGGAAGAGTCATGGAGCCAGGGGCGAACAGCGGAGCCAGTCAAAGCCAAAGTCAGAGCCATGTCCGCCCTTCACATGCACCCCCCAATACACACATTAACAAGCCCACAGTACATTTCAGCCACTGATTTTCATTGCAAATGACTGTTCTCTGAATGTTTCCGGGGCGAAGCACATTCCTCACTGAGAAATGGGTCTACATCATGTATTTTACAGATTTATTAAAAGCAATGAAAGCTGTGATCTACATGCTCATCACCCCCTCCCTGTTTTTTGCCTGAGATGCAAGTTTTAGCCCATACATTTAAGTCTATATACAGTAGCTTATGCCTATGATGCATGAAGAGGAGGGTTTACTCCTACAGGCACTGGCCTTTGGCAGGCTCACTAATGGGATATGGTCCACAGCTCCACCTGTTCCCATGAATTTTCCCTCCTTCGATCAGCTCGACAGCGTCACGTGAGGGGCTGCACTGGGGAAGGTAATGGGGAGGTAGTGGCTTGAGAGACAGCAGCGATCATCCCTGATTTCATGGATATTATTCGAGTGGCAATTTAAAAATCAAACATCCCCCCCTCTGGATGGAGGGAAGCAAGAAGTCGAAAAAAAATGACAAAAGGCTTCCCGGACGAGAACCAAGCAACAGAGCCCTGACAGCCCGACTTGTCGTGGTTTTCCAGAGGATGCAGCAGTGTCAAATATGATTATTTGTTCTGACCACCACCGAGTGACAGTGTGGCAAATTCCCCTGGCTTTTCTATTCCAGAAGGGTATCCGGGCACATTAAGTAACCTATATTATGTATAAACACAGTTTGACAGGTAATTATTTCAGACAATAAAATGAAAAGGAAAAAGTTGCATGCATGCCAGCACAGGGGCCGAGTCAAGCCTGCAGTGTGTCCCTCACCCCAGCCCGGCCGTCTTTTGAAGTGTAGATTGCATTTATTCCAACACAGAGCCTCCCCCCCCTTCCACCCTTACATTTTCAAATGCACTGTGCACCCATGACAGTAAGTATGGCTCAGTGCAAATCCATCTTGATAATTGTCATGCGCTAAATGGAGTGTGGACGGGGTGAAACATGCGCCACCTCACATGTATTAAGAAGGAACATTTTGTTTCATTTGCATTCACAGCCTCTGTGTATACTCTAAATAATGTAAAGTGAAAATGAGCTCTTTTGAGTAATCATATTGCAGAGTGTAGTGACAAGGAGGATATAATCTAGAAAATGGGATCATTAAAATGAGCATTAATGCTGAATGGGGCTGTCAATCTACTCCTGTCTTACCCTTCACCATATTTATTGTCTTCCTACCTAATCACTCTACATTTATGGCTCCAATCATTCATTCACATATTGATTTGTGTGCACGTGTGTGCGCGTGTGTGCATGTGTGCGTGTGTACTGTATATGTGCGCTACCCCTAGGTGCTTGTTCGCTAATAGAGTTCTTTAGTCCCAGGTCTGTGTGACAGGTGGCCCTGCTGGCCTCCAGTGTGTACTCAGTACAAGTGCTCTCCTGGGTGAGAAGCTGTCACGTCCACTTACACAAGGGAACAATTCTTCAGTCCCCCCCCCCCCCCCCCCTTTCTTTAAACACCGCTACCTTGCACCCCCTCCCCCCACCCCCCCAAAAAAAATAAACCAGAACACCCCACTTTTACAGTCTCACCGCTTCAAATACACAATTCAGCCTCCCTCCACATCTCACAGCAGCAAGCACTCATGGCATCAGACTTTCTGTGCAGAGATATTCCCCAACAAAATATCAATACCCTGTAAAGATCAGTGGGCTATTGCTACTGGAGAGCATTGGAATAACTGGTAAAGATTGGTGTCTCCACACAGGTGTCAGGAAAAGCTTTCGCCGTGTGAACCATAAACACACACAGGCACGCAGAGGCGCCGATAATACAACATGCAACAATGTTCAATGCTGGAGAAAACCCCGTCAAGACCTTTCGGAGTTACGTGCTGCGAAAGCTGCTTCAGCTGTTTCTGTGCTTTATACTTGGCAGTTGAACCGTGGAAATGTCATTTTTGTTCTGCATCAACTCTACAGTATGTCACCATAGGGAAATATTCCTTCCATACATATAGGAAACACTCACTGAAAGCCACCAATTATACAGTTTGAAGTCAGGCATAAAGGGGGAAAGAGCTCTCTGCATTTATGAGTTACTGCAGGCACATTGAGAATTGCATTACACGATTAAACACAAGAATTATATTTCTTTCAAGTAGTTTGTCCTCTGAGTGTTGAACTTGAGTTTTCACTACTGTTTAAAAGAAAGTATTTTTGCATCTTGCAGAATGCTTAATCGCTTCATTAGAATTAGAGCTAGAGCGTAGCTTAGCACAAAGACTGCAAACAGGGGGACCAGCTAGCCTTGCTGTGGACAAAAAAATAAATCCACCCAGCAGCATTGGTTATTTATGCTGCCTTTACGTACGCAAGGAGATACGACCGTTTCAAACAATGTTACTGTCACTGTCCACAGATTTCCATGCTGCCTTTACATTGGTATGGCTGTTAAGCACTACATCCACCAGAGGGCAGCACAGAGGCAAGAATTTCTGAAAACAACAAACATGGCGACAGTTGAAAAGAGGTTGTGATAAAGCACCTCTACAGAAAGAGACAAAAGCAGCCTCGTAGTGTGAGTCCAACCTAAATCTCCCTTCAAAAAGCTCTGACATTGTCAAAATGTCTGTCCTGTGCCCTAAGGTTGTCTCGCTTGACTTATTGGCTACACTGCCCCCCAAGATTTCCAGTGGTATTGCTCCATTTTGTCTGTTTCGTCCATGTCCGAATGCTCTCAGAAGATGTGCACAAATATGGACGAAATGATCTCCGTGTCAGACAGAGGGCTTCATCCGAATACTCATTCATATCTTACATCATAAACAATTTACATAGCAGTTTAGTCTGCAGAACAGAAATGTGAAACTATGTGGGTTGAAGGGCATCATGTCCTGGACATTTTCTTGGTCAGACGCAGTAAGAAATAATTTAACACACCTCATAACAGATTTAGTTACTTTTGAACCAATCAGGTTGTTTCTTCTTCTTTTCGTTATGCTAAGCTAAGATAACCAGCTAAAGCTTTTCCAGTAATTAAAGTGTAACTTCTAATTTATCTTTTGACGAAGAAACGAACTTCAAAACAATGCTCCCTGTATCCTCACTGTGTGGTGCTTGCGTTCACAGTGCAGAAACTTTTTTGGGTGATGGCCTTGGATGAACTATCTCTATATCGAAAAGGGAAAAATAAATTGCTTTATTAAATTGTAACGCTTTCCAGTTAGCTGTCAAACAATGCCCCAAACAAACATTATAAAATTTACACCGAGCTGACTTTTGATACTGTACCATGTGGGTTCGGCAGCGAATGAACAGACGCATCGAGGACGGGATTGTTTACTGCGTCCAACTAACCCTATACTAAAACAAGAACTACATTGATGGATACCCATGTGACATCTCAAGCCAAGGTGTTATGTAGTTTTCATCATCTGTGTTCAGACAGTCTGAAATAGCACAAGGGTTTTAGTACAAGCTTTTTCATACTAAGCCGCCATCTTGTTTATAGAGTGATCCGACAGGTAGAATTACGAAAAGCCTCAGAAGGTTGGCCCCGAGGTCATGTTGTGACAGTGCATCCACTCTTTACTTAATATTATGCAGTGTAATGGCACTACAGTTGTCATATGGAGGGTAAAACTGTGGGTCTGTGTGGAATCAGACGTTGGCAGATGCGTGTGCGTTTCAAAGCACACTGGCGCCATCCTGAGGCACCACACAGCAACTGCATCATAAACAAATTAAGACTTGGGTATTTTCAGGCATCTTGTACACTGAAGGGGGGGGGGGGGGGGCATATTCAAATGTAGCCTATAAATTGGTGATAATTAAGAAACCCTAATTACACTCATGCTGATATCCTATTATCACTCGAATATAATCTCTGCTTATTCCATTTATCGAGACACTCAATTCTGCTTTAATAGGAGCTGTGCTTTTCAAATATGTTTTTTATTGAAACATTAATATCCAAAACAAACAAAAACTCTATTTCACTAGCTGTGATGCATGGATTGTATTTTTTATTAAAGCAAAACTCCTCTGCACCCGGCTTTCTTCATTTGAGGATGTATATTTTAACTGGAGATTTTTTTAAATAGCATGTGTGATGAGAAAGTTCACACGTGCTGCAGACCATGTGTTTTATTAAGAGTGTGACATGGTGGAGTGAAGAAGTGAGATGTGAATTCTAAAACACTTTGAAGGTGGTAGCCACAGTAAAAATGTATTTATAAGGTGCAGAGGTCTTATTACAGTTAAGTAAAACTTAATCTTAAAGGATTAGTCCAATGATTTAGTTTTCCGCTTCTATAAAAATGTGCTAGTTTTCACGAGACAAAATAAGACATGGTAGCAGAGCGGAAATTATCCTCCATTTCACAGGGTCCTAAACTTCCCATGATGCAATATAATAGTATCACCCATTAGACTTGCCCTGTCTGGTAAACATCTAAATCTATCATCTACTCCATCCAGAGATCTCTGTCTATCCATGTGTGTTTTCGATCATGACAGCACTGCGTTCACAAGAAACTGATTCTCAGGTGACCAGCTCCTTGTGCAGCAGCTGAGATGTGGACTGAGACCTGCAGCAGGTCTTCACTTGCCACTACTTGTGACTTTTACTGTTTCAGAAAGACGCAAGATGCAACCAGCATCACAGGCCAAGTAAACAGCCCATTACAAACAGACAGGTTTAGGGTGGACACCCTTACAAATCCATTTTAAATGGCTTATATGGATTCACACTGTTTTACCTACATTTTAAGAGAAAGGCCCTGGTGTCATTATCTGGGTTAGTATCTCTGAGAGGTCCCTAGCCCTCATATAGCTGTTTTCTCAAAGTGAGTAGTGCGCCCCCTGGTAAGTAAACTGATCTTTGGATAAAAGGTTGGTGGAGCGCCCCCTTTAACAGTCTGACATTATAGTTTTTTACATTTCACACACAACTTGTTACACTTCTTTGGTTCAGTCAGATTTGAGTGTTCTCTGTTGTTTCTCCACTGGCTGGACTGTTAGTGACCCAGGACATCTGCCCCCCCTCAGGCAGTCCGTGCTCGCCCTTTACTGTGTCTGTCGGGAACCTGGCTGTACTTCCAGGCCACCAGGCGGCTCTCCATTCTATCAACAAGGTGATGGATGAAATGAGCCAGTGATATGTTTCCTCCTGTGTGCCCAACAGCTGCCTATTTTAGGAAAATGAAGGGGTATGAAATGTTTCCTGGAGTGAGGCTTGTGAGTGAGTGTCCATCTGAGAGTGGACGGGTGAGCAGAGTGCACTGAACACTATGTGCTTGGGCCAAAGGAGTAACGTTCAATCGCTGGACACCAGAAGGGCAAATTTATTAGTGGAGCTACACAGACAAAGCGTGCTCTGTGAATCCAAACATCTCACTTAATTAGTGGGAACAGGGACTGCAAGACACGTTCTTTTGTTGTTTTATTTTGCAGAAACGTGCTGTGCTCCCTTCTTGTTAGGGAAACTTTGTGATGAAATGCACACAGGAGAAGCAAGTACAACAAAATACAGAAAAAAGTTACCATAATTGAGACACACTGTGTAGAGTGCATGGTCTCATTGTCCTACAGCCTGTTGTGATTTCATCTTTGCAGCTTTAGTTCTCCTATTTTTCTGTTTAACATGTGCTTTTTCCCCTAAATGTTTCTTTACCTGCTCTTTGGATACCCTGTACAATAAAAACTATGTAACACTATATATCAAGATAAAATTATTCAAGTAAACAGAACAGCAAACAAAACTTTATTTATATATAGCACAATTCATTCCAGGTGCACAACACATGAGCCACCACAGACGTTCTAACTACACAGATGTGGAAACTGTGGAGATAAACATCAGACATGGAGCACAACAAACACACCAATTAATAAGTAAGGATACATTTGATTAAATAGAAATTGCAATCAGCTCAATAACATAATATAAAACCAATATAAAAATAAGAAAAGTGCAAATAATAGCTCTTTATTGGTCATTAGTCAAACGCACGTATTAATCTGGTATTCTGAAGTCCCTATTCTCAAATAAGGTCTATTGGATGCACAAACATTGGTGCTTTTATTCTGAAAAGACAACAACTTCCTTTCATAATATATACAGTAGTTAGGACACTTTTAGGCAAAACTCTTACAACAGGAATGCAACACTACAATGTACTTTATAATGAATGATAAAGAGCTAGTATGCTCCTGTATGTACAATGCTAACAAGCACATGTTAATAGTGAATAAGTGTTACCTGGAAATCAGTGAAAGGTGTAAGAAGGTGACGCTCTGTTTTGGGTTGAGGTTGATTCTCAAACACGAGGGTTGATGGATCTTTTTAAAGAGGCTCCTTTACCTCTGTGGCGGTCCCAGCAGAGCAGGGAGGCTGGATGACACCAGAGGGTGTTTGGCGTCCCCGCTTCGGTAATCTAAGAGACTCGTGTGACATTTCAGGCTCAAAGTCGGTGACGAGGAATAAAGGAAGTCTTTGGGGCTTTGTGCTATCTCTCCAACACTCCTGGTGTAAATAAATGATTCCCTGCCTTCTTTGCTTTGATGTCTTAAAGATGTGTTTTGCACAATGACAAGTTTTCAGAGTTTGCAGTTGTACTCTGATGATTCTGTGGAGTAAAACATTAAAGAGGTGCCGCACACTGAACTGTGTTGTCTGAGCTGTAAACTATTTAACACTCGACTGGGATGAAACAGTGGCTTGAATATGATTATCATATCATTTCAAAAATCTGCATTTCATGTGTTGATCATGGCTCATAACACCACCCAGTGCTGCACCCTCACACACTCCAGTGGCGGATGAAGGATTTTTCTAAATCGGGGGCCATAAAGGGGCCACAATTTTAAAAGAAGGGGCTAATTATATATCCAACGTCCATGCACGCTTTTGGATTCAGTGACGTGCACATTTAACTCATTCTTATTTACTGTTAACTCTGTAGCTTTCAGGAAAAGCCACACATAATTGAATATATTGCGAAAATTGTTCCTTCAAGAACATTGTGTAGTAAATTGTAATATTTATTTTTAGTATAGTAAGTAAGTGACTTGTTTTATTTTGTTAAGACTACTGAAAGGACAGGGGCACTTCAGGGGCCTAATATATTTCAGCTTGGGCCAATGCCCCCCCTGGCCCCGCCCCTGGATCGAGGTCTGGCAGTGAGTCACTCTTGATTTATTGGACATTTTGTGTGTGATGGTAATTTATAGCTTCAAAACTCATTAGCATTAGCCATCTAACTGACGTTGTGTAACCCTTCAGCCCCCACCCTCTCCGCTTACATTGCAACAGCTCCAAGAACTCCAGCTTCAGGCGTAGTCGAGCTGCAGCAAACGGCTCGAACACACACCGGTGGAACTCCGTGGTGTAAAATCGTTTAAAGAGCTCTGTGTGGCCGAGGGGCCTCCATGTCCCTCGTCCCCTGCCCGGTTTTTAGCATTTTTTAAATCACCAGTGGGTGTATTGAGGCTCGGGGCTTCGGGTGAAGTTAAGCTTTTATTAAATGTGAAATGTGTCATGATTATTTTGCAAGATAAATATTCCTGTCCAGTCAGTTAATAGCACATGTGTTGATTTTGGGCCGATTTATTGTAATGAATGCTGTCGAAGGATCGTTAACTCGACCCGACCACACAATTCTTGTTCTTCTATTTCCACATTATTATTGTCAGTCATTTGTATATGACTCGTTGGCTGACCTTGGTCTAAACGAGAGCATCTTGACATCTCGATCGATACTCCTCGTGAGCAAGCTCCACAGCACATGATAATAACATATTGATCATATTATCGATCATATTGGTCAATAGGGGAGTTGTTTGTGGAAGTCTTGGTGGAGTTCCCGCTCTCATACCCTTTGCCTTTATAATAAGCGGAGCACTGATTAAGCTTCCTATCGCGACAGTTATGAATTGTAACAGTGCATGTTGTTGTCGTGCTGGTGTTGGTGCTGAGACGTCTAAACATCTCGCTCCCACTTCAGCCATATTAGTTTAATGGTTAAATCTCAGCACTGTCAGCACTGACAGCAGATTGCAAACTCGTACTGAGCCCGATGAACTCACACCTTGTGGGAGAGTCTGTTTATTATCAAAAATTCAGTTTGAATGCATTTCGCTGTAAATATTTTCTTTTCCCTCTAATGCTGATGCAAGCAGACATCCTAGTTCCTTCGCTTTGGGAGTTAAGGCTGATGGTTTGCAGCATCTGCAGTGGGATCCTGTGGGTTTCAACTTGACAGCTTGTCTCCATGAAAGCTTGGTAATGAGAAAGAGTGTGTTCATTCTGTCTACATGTGTCAGAATGACACATACACAAGTGTTTCCAGCTTGTGTACAATGTGGTGGTTTTTCCTTTAGCATGGCTTGACAAGCATTGCAAGCAAACACCAGCAGCAACTTTCAGACATTTATCTACACAATCTGTTTGTCTGAGGTGGAGGTTGTGATCAGCAGCTCTATTGGTGTTTGTATCTGTTCACATGCCACAAACGTGTAGTAAAAATGCCAGACAACATCTCTCTCGGGTGCAGGTTTGCGGCTCTGCTTTTCACAGTGCCAGTGTTGTCACAGAACTGGTTCTAGATCAAAGTTAATGGGAGCAATGGTAGTGATATTGAGCTATGCATTTGTTTAGAGCCATGATTCTGTCAATCGGTGAATGAAAGTTTAATTTTCATGCTTCTTTAGCTCCTGAGGGAAATAACTTCTCTAGAGCTCCTCGATACCATGTTCACCCGCCAATTCTTTCTGTCAGCCATTCGGTGCTGGTGCTACTGGAAACAAGGTTGATAGGAGAGGTGGGACTGAAACAGAGTGTGCAAGATTTGGGCCAAAACAACTTCACAATGAGCTGAAATATGTTCAATATCAGGGGAACTGCAGGAAATCCTCAGTGGGTTTATCCTTAGACCAGCTACATGTGATCCATTTATTATATTAAAACATTCATTAAGATTAAACAACAACATTTAACATCTTTTGATATCCTCCCCTGCTTTGTAGACATCTGTTAGCTTCAAACCTAGTTCCACAGTTGTGGTAAGGAGGAGCCCTTGGATATTGCAGTTTGCAGAATCACAGAAGTTATGATATTGATCTACTTAGCCTGTGCTAATGAGTCAGTTAAGACCTAAAGAGTGAAAGATGTTCTGACTCTGAAAACTAGCAGCTTCTGCGCATGTCTCATTTATTGTTTGGTAGTTTTTGTTCTATTGTTTAACTTGATGAAATGAAGATAACAGTTCATTGTTTTTAATGTGGCTTTGCTGCGAGGGTTGTTTTTTCTCTTCTTAAATCCAACTTTGTCAAACTTATCTTTTTAGTGATTGCATGCTTTGTCAAACAGGACTAAAGAGCCAGCTGTTAGCATCACAGACCACAGAGTTTGGACAGACAGGCAGCATCAGTACAAATGACTTGAGGTTTTGTGGCAGAAAATTCTTCAAAGTCTGATTGCACGGAAAAGAAAGCTGCATATTTGTTGTTTTGTTTTTGTGGTTAAGTCACTCAGAGCCACAGTCAATAACACTGTGCCTCCCACACAAATAACTTATTTTTTCTAAGCCTTTTGTTTTTGCCGAATGCTTGATTTTTTAAAACCACAAAGAGATGATACTAAAAAGTTTTATCACTTCTATCATTGGTAAATATACTTAAAGAGAATCATCCCAACAATAGGCTGTATGCAAAACTTTATCGAAGTTGACTTGTCATGATGCTTGTTGAATGGGAACCTGAAGATGAAAAAAACTAAACTAAATATACAACATAGATGTAGTTCATACTTATCAACTCTAAATGGGATTTTGTTGCTAAAGAGAAACTTGGAATTAATGTCTCAAGTCCTAACAAGTGAAATAAACAAGTGTCCAACTGGAAGGTTCGATGTTCAGATTCCCTGATGTGATGCAACAAGATGCCTGATGCTGTGTTGTATTGTTTATGATTGTCTCTGGATACTGTCTGAAATTCCTGGAAGCACAGCTTCAGTGTTTACTCACTCTGCAGAGAACAACAGAGAACTATCTGTCCTCTGTGTTTGTCTCTCCCCCCCCCCTCTCCTTGTTGTTGTCTTCTGCTAAAATGGAAAAAGGGAACGATGACGGCAAAATCTCTCACCAGTTGCTGCGAACACAAGATATTTACGACCTTTGCTCACACGGTCGGTAGATCACAAACTGATCTTGAGGGATCAGGGACATGCTCGGTGAGGTGGGGTTTTTTTTTGGTTTCCAGGAAGAGCTGAGGCCAAATGGTGCTTTCACTTCTCAAGTGGACTGGAATGAAGATGACAAAGTGATGTGGACAGGTCGTCCTTTGGTTTAAAATCACGCCGCAATTCAAGTCTGTCTGACAGGGTATTAAAAACTTAGAGTGACGCTGTGTGTGTTTGTCACATCGTGTGAACTATGAAGCGCAGGAGTGAAAGTGACAGGGAAAGTGTGTGTGTGTGTGTGTGTGTGTGTGTGTGTGTGTGTGTGTGTGTGTGTGTGTGTGTGTGTGTGTGAGTGTGTGAGTGTGTGTTTGTGTGTGTGTGTGTGTGTGTGTGTGTTTGCCTTGTTCCAAATCACTGATCATGCTGAATTGATGCAGTGCTTCTAAGTGGTTGGAGTTCTGTCAATGATTTTCCTAAAGTTGGAGCCTTTCATTTGTTGCCTTAATATTTATATGGACATTTTTCCTGTCACTCAACAGTCTTAGCAGTGGAAAGCTCTTATCACGCCACTGGATCTCTTTGAAGTGAACTGAGTGAGACAGAACGAGAGATAGAGAGAGAGAGAGAGAGAGAGAGAGAGAGAGAGAGAGAGAGAGAGAGAGAGAGAGAGAGACACAGAGAGAGAGAGAGACAGAGACAGAGAGTTTTGGTCTTAAAATTAAATCCCCAGCAGGTGATGATGACTTATACTGACGACGAAGGCCCCTCATGATACGAGGGATAGTCACATGACTTGTGTGTGGTGTGTGTCCAGGTCGAGTGATGTATCAGATGAATGCCGTGCTCCCAACACAAAAAAATACCTATTACTAACCAATAATAAAAAGTTACCTCTGCCATATAGGTTACGGTTTCATTTGCATTTGTGAATTGGTTTGCTTCAGGATTACTCAGAAATTACTAAACGGATTTCCATGACATTTTGTACAGGTGTGTTGGAGTGGATCAGAATACATGGTGGATGTGTAGAGTGCTAATGTGAGATCTCAATATGCAGTTTGGTGAAAAAGTGGAATACGCCTTGGTAGACATATAGTATATGTTCTCTGAGTGCCCTTCTAGTTGATTTATTAGTTATCAACATTACACAAAAACTGGGTAGAAGGTCGAGGGGAGAACTCAAAAAGCAAATGTTGATGCAGATCCATATCAGGAGGCAGTGTGGAGAATTATGAGTGTATGTCATTTTAACAAGAAAATTCTGGATATAGTGAATTTGAACCTGGTCATCATAAGGGGACTGTTAGGCCTTGGTTGAGATATTTGCTCTAATAAGTAACATTCTGGTACATTTTCTGTTAATTTTTGGGCTCTGCCTCCTTTTTATTTTACAGTTCCTATAATAAATATAAAAACCAGCCGAATCCCACAATTCAAGATAAACCATTTCCTGGAACATGGTGAAGACAAGAGTACTACAGTCCAACAATATACTGGCCAGAAGACAATAGCTTTTCTCTGAAGTGCTCTGATTAGAGCCAGAGTCCACTGAGCCATTAATACTTGTCTGTGCATGTAAAGTTTGCACGTTAGTACTCTGGAAATTAGGTTGAGCCGCTCAAGCCCCATGATGGCAGCTCTGATCAAAGGACTCGAATGAGGGGGAAGGCGTAGCTGGACGCTCTCACTCACACAGCGCCAAGTCTGACATCATTTTCATCTTTGTTTATATGGAAATTCCACTGTGGCGCTTATTGTCTTGTTGACCCTACGAGCAGAATATCCTTATGTTTGGGTGTGTTTGAAAACCAATAAACAGGCTCCTTGTTTAAGGTAGAAAATACAAATATGTCATAAAACAACAGAAAATAAAAAGATATACTGTTTTTTAGCTGGAATTTTTTTTCTCAAGCAATAATTCAGCTCAAGTGAGGCCAAGTAGAAAATGTGAGTATACTCTCTGGGTGATTGAATAGGAGTAATGAGGCTTACATGGAATGTGCCCTCTCCCCACCGCAGAAAACATTGGGATCTTGTCAAGTTGTTTTTGTCCAACAGCACTATAATCTCAAGGTTGTTTGAGTGCTTCTGAAAGAGACAGGGAGGAACAGTGTGTGTGTGTGTGTGTGTGTCCATGTGTGTGTGTCCATGTGTGCGTGAAAGTGTATGTGTGTGTGTGCGCCTGTGTGTGTGTTTATCAGACCATAGAATTTGTACAGATGGCCAGCAACTGGAACTAATTACATTTCGGTGAGCCGCCACTGAGGGAAAAGTTTGACTGATATCAGAAAAATAAATATATGCAGCTAATGTTTTCGATTTTTTTACGTCATCACTTCCTGCAGCATTATGTGCACGTGGGAAAGTCGCTGCCTTTACAGATTAATGCCTTATTTTAAAGGGCACATTAATTATCTGTTGGAGTGAATCTAATCTGTTAAATCCTGAACTGGCTCCCAAGTTTGTTGTGTCTCATTAAATGACAGTTTTTGAAAAACAAAAAACGTGCAATCACTCTTTAAAGACATGAAAAACTTAGGTTTGTGGTCAGAGCTCCCACATATGGAGCCATGTCTTTATACAGTGCATGATAATGGATTGTGAAGTCTGCTATAGGAGGAGATTGGGAGCCATATTTGCAACCAATAAATCAACAGTGTTGAGGCAAAGCGACCCACGCAAAGGCCTCGTGTGCTACCTTTTTTAAATAATAATCTCCTTCGTGGAAAAACCACGACAAATGATCCAAAACCTATGCCGGGCCAATAGGTGGCGATGAAGCCTTCATCAAAGGTCCGCCAAGTACCTGCATGCCTTGTGAATGACGCTAATGTGGTGCGGTGATGGTCAAATAAGACGCAAACTAGACATAGCAGTGAAAACATCATACATCCAACATTGTTGTTGTTGTCTCGGGCGCATCCTCATTGCACGAAGGGGCACCCACCACTGTGACGTCTTCATTTACGCAAAATTCCCCGTTTCACATGCACACGTGGATACATGGAGATCTTCACTTTGGAAGGCATGCATAAAAAAAAAAGTGTACGAGTGAACCAAACGCAGAGGAAAAAGTCTGTTTTGCTTCATATTTGCATTAGTGTGGACAGGGCCTAAGATAGCCCCAGTATAGCCGGATTGAACACGAGGGAAATGGAAACTGTGTTGCTTGCAGTGTAATGACCAGTTTATTGCGTGGAAAATATATCGACTCTAGGAGAACGGGTTGCATGCGTGCCGGATGCATGTAGGCCGTACCATCCTCTTGCATGAATGCCTGATTACTAGACCTTACAGTTAGCGGCTTGTTTTTTCCTCTCTGCGTGTCAAAGGTCACACAAGCTTTCACAGGCAGAATGTTCCTATTTGCTTCAATTAGTTCAATAAGAATCAAAGCCTTTAACGAGTGCTGTCTTTCAGGAGGAGGCCACTGATTTGGCTCCCTGTCAAGCCTATAGATTATATAACAGTGCCGGGGCTCTCTTCACTGCGGCTTGTAGAAAACTTGGCCCCGCTGCGGCGCTAACAAAGGCGCTAGCTCGTGTCTAATGAAGCGAGGCGGTATTATTCAGAAAAAGAAAACATGTTTGTCACCGGAGACAGATTGCTTGTGCTGCCTTTGATAAATCTCCACGGTTACAGCTTGATTGTACTACCGGGAGGAAAAAAATAGTATGATGGATAATCTCTAACAATAAATCTGTCATAAATATTGTTATATGTATGTGTGCCTGCAGACGAGAGGCAGCTATTTTATTTGTCTGCATCTTTTTTTTTTTTTGGTCACAACCCGCACTGATAAGTTGGTGATGTCCCAAAAATGTGTGTAAAAAGGTGAACGGTGCCAAATGAACACATTTCTCCTCGATGCACATTAAGAATTCCCTTTGAATGAACGACTGCGCTTTAATCCAAACAGCCTCATCGGGAGGACAGTTCTCTAATCAAACAGAGCTCGCACAGTGTCAACAAACATTTAATCGACCCGACTGTAACTTAAACACATGCAAATGTCAAGAATTAAGGGCGAGCTTTTAATTAGCAGAGAAAAGGGGGCTCCTCTGATGTGTGTGCGTGAGAGATGCCCGGAGGAACCTGAGAAACGGGATCCGGGAGAAGAACTCCGCAGCGCGCCGAGGAACTCTTTTATAGCGTTTTATGTAGCTCGTTAATATTCAAGTTTGTGTAGTGTGCAGATTTAAAAATTCAATGTAAAATCAGCAAGCCCGGTGGCCCTATTTATCATTGTAAATAGAACTGTAATGTATGCATAATTCTCGCATTATGCATATGGGGTAGGTTGTGTTTCATTGTATGGTGAGTGCGAGGTGCTTGTATTTGCCGTCTCTTGCATGTTTTGTTTGTTTAGAGGATTTTTGAGGCCGAGTTCCTGGTTTGTGTGAAAAGATCCTTTAACAGTAGTTAACTTTTGGAAAAGTTTTTTTTTTTTTTTTTTAAATTGGATCAGGATGATTGAAGACGCCTTATTTCTGAACTGTTTCTCCCTACACGTGAACTTTAGATGTGTGTGGCACCCTGTGACCCCTCGGGTACACAGTCTATTGGGGTTCAGTGTCTTGCACAAGGACCTTTAGGCTTACAGGTGGAAGGAGCCAGGGATCGAACCATGCATCTACCCTGGGGTTAAAAGACGAACCACACCACCTCCTGAGACACAGCCGCCCCAAGTGATGTCATAACATCCTCCTCCTTTTGTTAAGTCGTCTGTCTTTACATCCCAACTGGTATCATGCCATCATGTTAAAGTTGAAGAAGTTACCGTCTCCTACACTTTCACACTCAACCCAAAGAGAGCAGCTGAAGTATCAAGAGGTTTTTAATTCATTATTGAGTCATGCAAATAGAAAGAGAAAATGTTACTGCACAAATGGGTGATACAGTGTGTTTGAGTGTGTGTGTGTGTGTGTGTGTGGGTGTGTGTGTGTGTGTGTGAGAGGCTGGAATAGATTGTGCTCGCATGGAGGACATATGTAGGTCAACATATTTTATTTAAATCATTGCATTCAACATCTGACTGTAAGCTGGAGTAGTGGCACTTAAGAGTCATGCTGACACAGATAAGAAAGCATGCAAGCAAGAAAGCAAGTAAGACAGAAAGAAACAGAGAAAGAAAGAAAGAAAGAAAGAAAGAAAGAAAGAAAGAAAGAAAGAAAGAAAGAAAGAAAGAAAGAAAGAAAAAAAGAAAAAAAGAAAGAAAGAAAGAAACTCATTTCAACAAATTATTTTCTCTTCTTAAGGAAAAGCATAACTGACTAATGTAAGGTATGTGAGTTTCTTCATTTTTCAAATCTTGCTTTCACGTTACACTGGCCCTGTTGTTATTTCAAAAGCACCTTCACTTTCCTCTTGACCTTGGTGCTGTTTGATGGGGAGAACCATTGTGTTGGCCTAAGGGAGCATGAAGGATCCTGAAAACAAATATTAACACAGGACACATATTAACGCGTGAAAACTCAAGGGAACGTCCTTCCAGGGCAAAGTCATTTACATGGTCATTGAATGCATCATTTAGTTTTGACTACACGACATCACCATACATTACATGTACAGTGTTTGTGAGTCATCGTGCATGTGCATCAAGGGTCATTTACTGTTACACTGGAAACAGATGCTATGAATTCATTACACTTTATCATGTCAAGTGTTCACAAAATAAATTTGTCTAACTAAAGATAGATGTTTTAAGTTAGGTGCATATTTATCATAAGACAATATTTTCAGTAATTTAAATGAATTTGTATAAAGGGTTAAATAAAGCTATAAAATCTGTAAAAATTATCAAGATGAAACAAGTGACTTTCACGAGAATTTTTTCGAATAAAGTTATCTAAAAGTTATTTTAACAAAGAGGTCGAAATAACCACAAAAAGAAATGTCATTAATAAAAACATGTAAATTTAAAACAGGGGCAAAGTCTCTGATGATCACAAAATAACATTTTGCATCTTTCCTGTCGTCCCAAACTGTTCCTAATTCTGTCTGGAAGCTTATCACGGAACAAACAATGAAAAATAAAAAAAGCAGCGTGTGCCCGTGTCTATGTGCGTGTGTTTGTTAATGTGCAAACCCTTGAGTACTTGATCCAGATAAAAGAAAATGTGGAATTTGATTTTCCTCTTTCTCAACACAGAGGCAAGCACCATGGTTTATGGTTTTCAGGGTTGTTACTCATCTTCTAAACCTGATTCCACAGAGGGCTTCATACCAACAGACTGCTAAACCGGGTCCTTTGTTGAAGATAATCCTCACATCCCACCTGTAGCACAGTGACAAGAGTCTCAGCTGTTTTCAGCACTTAAAGGACAAAGACAAAAAACAAGGCAGAGAATGAAAAGACAGGAATAAAAACGAATAAAATCTCACCAAAAACTCTGTGTGTGTGAGTGTGTGTGTACTTGTACTTACATATCTCTGAGGACCATTTTCAGCATCGACCTTGAGGGCATTTTTCCGCTCCTCACTTTTTCAAAGGCTTCTTTTAGGGTTAAGACTTGGTTTTAGGGTTAGAATAAGGTTTAGGTCATGGTTAGGCATTTAGCTGTGATGGTTAAGGTTAGGGTAAGGGGCTGGCAAATTTATTATGCCTATAGGTGTCCTCACTAGGCTACAAGTTCATGTGTATATGTGTTTGAGTAGGTTATATTATTGCCAGTTTTGGAGAAAAAACGTATACCAAAGTAAAACAGTAATACTCCAAGCAGTCTGCATGAGTCCTCATTACAAAAAATACGAATCATTAGTAGAACTACATACCAGTCGATCCCTTTTACAGGTTTATGTTATCGATCCATCCATCCATCCTTTCATCTGTCCATCAATTATCTATACAGCTTGTCCTCTGAAGGTCGCAGGGGGTGTTGGAGCCAATCCCAGCAAACATTGGACAAGGGTTCACCCAGGTCTCCAGCATATCACAGTGCTGATAGAGACAAGCAACCATTCATCTCACATTGACACCTAATGTCCATTGATCCCACCCCAGTCTGCATGTCCCTGGACTGTGTGAAGAAGAGTATCGAGAGGAAACTCACCCAGACACTGGAAGAATGAACATGCTCCACACGACAAACTAGGATCTGAACCAGGAACCTTCTTGCCGTGGGGCGACAAGGCTAACTGTGCTGCCCCAGGTCTATGTTATTTAATGTAAAAGTAAAACAGCACGTCACATTTCCAGAGGAGAGGTGGATCAGCATGGGGACACAAACCCCTGCTGAAAGGATCAGTAGACCCCAGGCATTGTGGAAACCCCTGCAGAATCGCTCTGTAGACCCCGATTGTTGACTTGCCCTCCCCTCACCTCTTTTCAAAACTTATAATTTAATGTTTAGTCTCTATAAATGAAGTGTTGAGTTCAATTTTAGTAATGTCAGTTGAACATTTCAAAGCGATTTTATTGATAATCATAGTAAGCCGACTAATGTTATGTTTTTGAGTTAACAGTGTTATGTATGAACGCATTGCTAATGTTGATAAAAAGGACAATTTTCTTCTAGTCCATGGTAATTTGTAGGATTAACATGTTATGTGTGAACATATTATTTGTAACTATAGATGTCAAATAAATATATGTAGTAAGTAAAAAAGTACAATATTTCCCTTTTAAATGTAATGTTAATGAGTATGGTATACATTCAAATTACCATATGGAAATACTCATTATAAAATAAATGTCATACTTGATTTAATCTACTGTCCAAAACTGATTTTTCCTTCACGTTGCTTTTCCTAAAAAAATCATCATAATGTTGCAATAATATCTGACCAATGTTATTCCAAGATGGTCATTGCTATATCAAGTCCAGACATCAGGGATTCGGTGAATCCGGTGCTTGTCCAGCATGTTTCCAGAGCTCTGATATGACTAAGATGCTGAGTGTGACTTAGCAAGCGTGCGGTCGCTGTCTGTGCCACTGTTTGCTCAGCAGGCAAACCTCAGGACTCCTCCCCCCTGAGCAGGCTGTTTAATTCCTGTGAGGTGATGCCTGCTTAGTAACGTATTAAAGTTGCTGGCTGCAGTCCCGAGGCACAATGTGTGGATCAGGTTCATCTGACAGACCTGCACTCTGCTTCACTCCTGCGCTCGCACAGCCTGCTGCTCTCGTGTAAGTACTGCAGGTCAGCTTTTAGAGGTGATGAGGGGAGAGATGGGTCTGCTGGTTGAATAGCTCACCGGGACTTATGAATGAACACACATCACTGACAGCGGGGACAGAGAGAGGGAGAGCGTGTTATTGCTTTCGGTGAGTTTGAGCCCTTTAACCTAAAGGAAGAGAGAGGACGGAAGTTATCACTGCAACTTTGCTGCTTTGGAGGTTTGCCTTATACTGTGAATTTAGATTTGTTTAAATGTGCAGCAACTTACACATGTCTTAATTAGACTAAATTGAATTTTTCTGTTATCCTGGTTGAGGGGCAACAATTGACAGCAATTGAACCTTTTGAGGCTTTGACTTTGTGATAATTTGCCCCCCTACACAATGTTTAAAGAATGCTTGTGTGGCAATTTCTAATGGAAAGTCACCAGCTTAAATCCCCAGAGGAGTTATAAATGTTGTGCCCAGAGGCAGCCGTCCTGATAGGGCTCAGTTTACTTTTTTCACATGCATGCACCAGGAATACGTAAGTAGGCTAATCTTTTTGACCATTATTCTTTTTGCCAGGAGGTTCCTGTCCTGGTGTAACTGTCGGAGCACAATGGCGGCATTCAAAGGGATCTGGACCAAGGACTTCTGGAGGGCTGTATCCGGGGAGTACCTGGCCACTCTCATCTTTGTCCTCCTCGGCCTGGGCTCCACCATCAACTGGGCCGCGGGGGAGGAGAAGCCCCCCCCAGCCGACCTGGTCCTTATCTCGCTGTGCTTCGGCCTCAGCATTGCCACCATGGTGCAGTGTTTTGGTCACATCAGCGGCGGACACATCAACCCAGCTGTCACCGCAGCCATGGTCGTGACGAGGAAGCTGAGCCTGGCGAAGGGGTTGTTCTATGTGGTGGCTCAGTGCCTAGGAGCTGTTACAGGAGCAGGGATCTTATACCTTGTCACACCCGCTGCTGTCAGAGGGTCATTCGGCGTGACCACGGTAAGAGCTCAACCATCTTTAGTAGTTGTGCATTATAAAGTGTTTTCATATAAGGTATCTTCTGTCTCCAAGGTGAACTCCAGCATCTCATTAGGACACGGCCTACTGGTGGAGCTCATTATCACGTTCGAACTGGTTTTCACCGTCTTCGCCACCTGTGACCCCAAACGCACCGACCTAGGTGGCTCCGGTGGCTTGGCCATCGGCTTAGCTGTGGCAATTGGTCACTTGTTTGCAGTAAGTAACTTCCATTACTTCAGATAAGAAATGGCAGTTGAGGGAATATTTTATAACAGCAGTTCCTTGATTATATTTGGCCTGTTGCTTGTTGTTTTTTATTCTCCAAAATTCTCAGGAAACCCTCAGGAGTAATGATGTGTACAGTCAATTTAAATTCAAACCGTTATATGAAGTCAAACTGTAATACCTCCCACCTTAATAGTCTCCTGCAACCTCATCTTGACTCTTCCTGTGCTCCCTGCAACACAAGCAGTGAAACACTTAAGAAATCTTATTAAATTCAAAACACCACATGAAAGAGTTGTAGAACCAGATTAGTTCCAAGAGCAAGAGCAGCGAGGCTTCTTGACAACCAGCAGGTGCTCAGACGCATCTATTCCTCTATGTGTGATATTGTTCACTTCTTAGGGATTCACACCCACATGCGCTTCTTTATCGGAGGCTGCCATCGCATGGCAACCAATCTCTGGGGGGCTCCCTGAACCCTGCAGAACAAATGAATGCACTGGGAAATAGATGTGATCATTTGCACGGCTCAACTGATTTCTCCCTAGCCTTGTTTAAGAAATCCATACATCCATGCTGTATAGTTTGTCTTGTATTAGATATATTCATCAGGATGAGGCAGAAAACTGGAAACTGTGGTGTTCCGTCATTTAGAGTAAACACAATGCTTCTGTGCGTCCTCTAGATTCCTTACACAGGAGCCAGCATGAACCCTGCTCGCTCCTTCGGGCCTGCAATGGTCACCCTCAACTTCGAGAACCACTGGGTAAGAGATACTGTCTGGAGAGGATAATCTTTCTTCCAGGAACTTGCATGGCCAGAATATAACCCAGTCTGCAGCTAGTAAACATGTCGCACGTCTGCATCAACGTCAATGTTAGATGTTATAAATCAGCTTTCCTCTTTCAAGTGTTGGGTCACAAAATGCTGACAATCTTATTTTACTGGCCTGACGATGGCAAGCTCGGTCAACAGTAGGTCGGGGTGGCATGGGGGAAACCCAGTAAGGTCAGCGTTTCAGCTCCATTGCCAGAACAGTAAAAACAGGTGTCAGCTAAGGTCTAAACCAAAGGGCCGACTTTCACTTATGCAGCCAGTGAGATATGAAAATCCTGAGAAGGTGAGAGGGTTCAAACGCTCCTTAAAATGCACGCCCTATTGACGTCTTCATCCAACAGAGGAGAAGCCGGAGAATCACACGATTACAGCTTTGCACCTCCAACTCCATAATTGGATGTTTCCGAAACGAGGTGTAAAATAACATTAGCACTGAATTTATGTATCCAGGCAATTATTTTCACAAACACTTGCAGACGGCACTGTATCGTGTTGTGTATGTGTGTCTACTTGTGTTGTGAGTGTGGGGTTATACTTAGTAACTGTCACTGTAGCTGGTAGGAGCACCTTCTCTTGGTTGCACATGCTTGACACCGCAGACGCTGAGCTACCTGTCCCTGATGAGGATTGACCCCCTGTAGCCGAGCAGAGCACGACTGTTTGATAATCTCCGAAGAAAAGTCAGTGCTACATCATGTTGAGAGAAGTTAAACTAGACTGGCACATACCTCCCTCCCCAAGGCCCAACAGCAAAGTAGTAAACAGTAGCAATCTAGCTCACAAACACACAAATGCCGGTGGTATAGTCAGAACGAAAATCCAAATCTACAAAACAAACTCACCAAGAGTAAATCAACTATATGCACAAATATTGTAAATCTAGTTTTATGACCAAAGGCCTGTTAGTGGACTGTATAGGCTTGGCAACCTATATATTGCACAAATGTGTATCATTACAGGGGTGAAAACATAACCTCTTATGCCGAGGTGAAAATATCACCTGGAGCTCAGATCAGCCAACTGTGTAAATCTGATTTCTCTCTTGGTGGCAGGTGTACTGGTTGGGGCCCATGCTGGGCGGCATACTGGCTGCCGGCCTGTACGAGTACCTGTACTGCCCGGACCCTGAGCTAAAGAAGAGGCTGAAACACATCTTCCAGAAGGACCCGTCGGGGAAATACACGGAGGTGGAGGCTGAGGACATTTCCATCAAGCCGGGCTCCATCCACACCATCGACCTGGAGAAAGCCGGGAAGAAAGATCCCTTCCAGGAGTCGGCGGGGGAGGTGCTGTCCTCTGTATGACTATCACGTGCACTGGAAATGGAGACCAATCTGTAGACCAGATAGACAATCAAACTTTGGAATATCCATCCTGACCCCCCCCCCCCCTCCCCTAAGATGACTTTGTCCTCATTACAGCAGAATATGATTTGCATCACGAGACGTCGCAGCAGGGCTGAATCCCTCTCACCGTCATAAAGCTAATATGACGTTACGGCTCAATTCCACAAGCATCGTGCGGCGTGTTCGATGCTGCTCCTGAGGGGCCGGTGTGATGATGTGGCGGTGGCAGCATTGCACACCGACAGCCCCACAATACATTTTGTCGGAGGGACCTTTGCTGGGCCAACCAATTAGGTGAGGGTCATCTCGCTGCACTGGAGAAGTGAAGAAGAAAATGCAGCCTTGTTATTTTTGGATTAGTGTCACATTCGGTCCGTGTACTGTATACGTAGTACCAGGTTAGATGTTTCTGTGTGATCACTAAGCACATTACAGGTCCCGGGTAAAATAGGAGCCATCTTTGACGATCGTTATTATCCCAGTTATATTACAGTGGTCTACATTTTCAGTGCATTAGGATCAGGGAAGTAACCAACACATCTTTGTGGAAACATTGTGCCGTGGTTTATTTCTGCTTTTTGACGCTCTTGATGTCACAATGATGTTTTGTTTTGTTTTTATAAAATGTGATCAGAAGGTGTTTTTATTTTTTTAGATCCAAAATTGCTTCTTGTTATAAGTTTCTTATTTCTGTATGATTTGCCGTTAATCAAACATAAGCGTTTCATTTATTGAAAACGCATTTGGCTGATTGTTGTAACTTTGAGCTCAAACGCAGTATTTCTAAGTTATGCTTTCAAACTGGATCTGCTGCAAGACATAAAAGAAGATATGTTAAATTTTCTTTTTGGCTGTTTAACATTTCTGAAGCGAAACGCTTCACAGATCCACCGCAGCCTCCACATGTTCATGAGAAATCTGGTGACACCTACAAGGTTTTTCAATTGAGTCACTTGTTTCTCCTGCGAGCAGCTGAGCACTGGGGAGACGAGTGGTCCAGATCGATGATAGATTGGCTCATCTACTCAGATGATGTCTCCCTGCGGCCACATAAATGTCCACATTGTGTGCTCCTCGTGAGTTAGGTCTCGAGGAATGGCTCCGTATAATCTCATCCCATCAGGCACTGAGCAGAGAAAATGATGCCACTTTGGGATACCAAACAGCTCTCACTTTTAAAGGAACAGGTGTGATTCCATCTTTTTTTCTCTGGGATGCAGAGGAAATGATGAGACCCTCTCATCCTGCTGCAGCAAGTCTTCTACACAAGTGTGATTTGGTTGCAAGGCTAAACAGCCACCGTGCAAGATGGTATTTACCTCCTACATTTCCCATCGCACCCTTTTCCCCAAACATGGTGCAAATTCGTTTCTTTTGTGTCACAACAGCGTCCCTTACTGGCCGCATTGCGCATCGCACAATGTGCAATAATGATCCCATCTGCATTTCTCCAGGGGAGGGCAGCCACGAGCCTTGGATGGGCAGGTTCTTCTGCAGACACCAGTCAGTTTTATTCATTCAGGTCTGAGACACTTTTCATTTGAAACTGGTGCAAGCCATTAACTCAGAACCCCACTGGAGGATTAAGTGTTACGCAGCCCTGCAACAGGGACCCAGTGCTCAAGTGGGAGCCAAAGCAAGTTAATACTGAAAGAGTTCTTTCTTTCTTTTTTTTTGTCCAACTTTGTATTCTTAGCATTTTTACAAATTTGTGACAGTATGTGAATTGCTTTTTTTCTCTGGAGCTGCCTAAATTGAGTTGCATCCTTCGTGCTTCCCTGTATTAAAGATGAAACTCCTGAACACTTACACTTGTCAGATTGTTGTGTTTGTTCTTCAAGGCCTTGCTGGAGTGGCAAACGGACTCCGATCCTTTAGCTGCAGGCTCGCTGCCCAAGTCCCTTACGGCTCCAGTGGCTCGAGGCCAGCTCCCCCTTAATCATCTTTATAACCCAAATAAATGACTACATAAATCTGTTGATTCATGCATTGACTGTTTCCTCTCGGGACGACGGACGGGAAATGGGCTCAATCAGATTGGATTCATAGGCCGTCGCTGATCTTCAGATTAAATGGAGAGAGACAGGTGAGGATAGCAGGCCTCATTGAATTGGAAACGTTTTCATACGGTTGGTTATGGTAGAGGAAAGTGTAAAAAAAAAAATGAATTTCCTCCTGATCCATTTTCAGACGAGTGCGTCCACGAGCAGATGCTGTAAAGTGTCAATCAAACCCTGAGTTTGCATCAGAAAAGCTTCCTCTCTGTAGTTTCTGGTTGAGAAACTTCCAAACTACAGCTGCAGACACCTCAATTAGCAAAATGCAAATCAAAAGTGACAGCAATTAATAGACCAACACAGGTTTTTAGCTCTTTGTCTCTAAACATCGGCTGATCAGCGGGGGTGTCGAGCAGAGACCTATTAATGCGCGGGTTAGCCCTCACTCCTTAATTTACATGCACATACATTGCTAATACTGACAATGGCTACATGACGGGGACATTGTCACAGCCAGAGCTTCATTTGCACATCACACGGATGCTAGCAACGTATATCTCACAGTGCATCTCGCGCTTATCAAACGGAGAACAGACCGATTTCTTTGCGACCTGAAAATTCACATTCTCGATCCCCCAGCATGCAACAGAAGGGGGGCGAAAAGATAAAACACACACCTTAAAGATCATTAGCAATTAATATTTGGGGATTCGTGAAGAAAAACAGCGTTAAACACTTGTTTAATAATTCATACTATAAACAAGAAAGTCTCCCACTTCCTTAATAATTTAGACGTAAGCTAATGTTGATTTATTCAGGAAGGTCTCTGCCACCAGCACCGCCTGCAGTGCCCAAATTTGAATTAAAGTAGGACAGTAGCAGGCGAGTCTGTAATAACATTTGTATAATTTTATTATTGCTCTGGGCTCAGTTCATTTCCTCCTCCAGTAGCTGCGTGAAATTGTTTGATTCTGGAAACTGCCTTGAGTCTGCGGCTCTGGGGTTTGAGGGTGGTACAGGAACAGGAAGGCATGCGACACTCTCTCTCTCTCTGTCTGTGTCTGATGCTGTCAGACACACACACACACACAGAGAGAGAGAGAGATAAATAACTTTATTATTCTGGGTTTTGTAATACTGTTACATTGGCTCACTTAATAACTCAAGCTGTCCTGGGAATATGATTGATATTCTCACTCACCTTGTCACTTATGATAAATATTTCACTGCGTTTGTTTGAGATAGCTAAGAAACGGAATAACTCTTTCATTACATTATCAAATCACATCGATATGAGAGTTTGTGTTTACGTCTTTTTCCTGAAGAGAGTTTTTCTCTTTGATATCAGTCGCACAAAGTCACTTACACCGTTGCTGTGTTTGTAGAGATTCAGATCTGATGAAATCCCGGCTTTTGTAACTTCACATCTAATAAATATGTTCATTTAATTCAGCCCACGAGGAAGTATTGAGGTTTATAATCATTTTGTAGCTTTGCTAAGCCATCGCGTCTTATATTGAGATTTCCAGTTGGTGATGTTGCTCTATACTATATTGTGATGTTGTTTACCATTGATAGGACTATCATTTCCAAAATGGTAATTTGCGAAATTTTGATTACTCCACCACAAACAATATTTGGAAGGTATTAGCTCATGTAACACACACCTGAGACCCCAGTGGCTTTGACACAGGAAGGGAGGGTGGAGCAGTTGTGATTGGTTTCCTCGGGGCTCTGCTCCCAACTTCCCACCCGCACACATTCCCTCACTACCCCCCCCCCCCCCCCTTCAATTCCTTTATGCAGAGCAGCCCAAACTGCAGTTTGATGAAACACATTTGTTTTTCTTAACTCTTGCCTCGCCATCGCGGCTAAGTCTCCGAGGCCTGTCGGTGTAATGTGGCCCAAAAGCAATTGGGTTAATGAGAGGATATATGTGCAAGTGTGGGACTTGACCGGAGGAGCTGTTTTGGTCTGCTCGTGTTATTAGGGAAACCTTTATTATTGTTGCCCTCTAGTGGGAACCATATAATAGGATTACATTTTATTAGAGCCTCACAGCATTACCCAAGCAGCCCCCTCCTCTTGTCTCTCCCCCCCCTCACTGTAGTGTCACTCCTCTGTCCACTGTGGGTGGGACGGGTAAGTTCGGGGCTGAAAGGGGAACCAGCGAGTGGGGCTGCAAATGATTCCATCTAACAGGGACCTTCATCTTTTCTCTGTAACAGAAAAAGTGACTTGTCAAAATAATGTCTTGATATTTTCAAAACAAGAGCTGAAAGTGTTTTCATAACCACCACACTTTTTAAAGCAAGGCATAAACTTCCAGGATGAAAACTTTCCATAAATGACATGAACGGCTGAGCTATAGTTCACAGGCTTGCTGTTGCAACCAGCTAATGTGTCATATAATTACCATTGTAAATATTAAACCCTTCCAGCACTGTGCCTGACGGTATGACTACCATGTAGCAGTGGAGACAAAGCTAAAATCTCATTGTGCCAAAGACAATATTTGATGAGCAGTTCTGGCTAAAAATGGTGCAGCCCTGCAGGGCAGATTGAGTCCGGCTCTGGAGCAGCTTCCATCCCACTCCCTTACATAACCACAGGCCATTTGAGGGGTGTGGCCAGCATAGCAGTTATTAATATGGTCTGAGGCTAAAACAACATCCCTCTCTGTCCATACTGACTCAGAGCCTTGGCACCCCAGTGTCCTTCAGTGGGACTTAGACTTGTTGACTTTATTTCCATGTTTTTGTTGAATTGATAATATAAAATGTATTTAAGTTCTTAAAATTAAACTGCAATCGAAAAAATATATTTTTTTAAAGAGCAGCAGCCACTTTTTTGGCACAAAACACCACCGGATAAAGGAGAATGCTTCAATCAAGAGTTACAATATCACAACTGAAACTAGAATGACACTCAGTCGAGCACAGACCTCATGGCCCAACACTCCCATTAAATCCAATCAAGCTGCAACAAATTCCCCACACTACATAGAAAACTGGTCCATAAATATGCCAGGTTTCCTCCATCAGGACCCATGACTTATTCTCCGACAAATCATGGAAAATATTGCAAAGCGCCCCGTCTCACAATTATAACGTCAGTAGAAAACTAATTCTTGGATCCACATCAGAATTGAATAGGTTCTTCCTTAACTCCTAACGCATCCTTCCTCCAAGTTTCGGGGGAAATCCATCCTGTCGTTTTTCCATAATCGTGTTTACAAACAAACAAACTAGTTCCCCCTCTTGTGTTGTGCTGTGTCTTTGTTTTTGTCACCAAACGGTGTGGCACTAAGTGATAAAAGAACAACGAACAAAAAAACACACACAACCCAACCGACTTATGAACACAGGGGTGAAAACAACTAAAACAAACCTCGGCGCTTGTCGATTCATCCACTACCTGTTTGGGGTTTACTAACATGAGCCACCAATAGCCCTCACATGAGAAGAAGTGTGTTTTCACTCCTTCTCTCTGTGTTGACGTTGTGGCAGGACGGATTGATAACCCACCTGAACAGTACTTCTTGTTCCTTTCACTCCAGTCAGACTCATAACGTCCCAGCGAGTCAAACTAGTTTTCCAGGCCTCCTTTCTCCCGTCTCCTGTGAATGCATTTATAACCCTGTGATGTCATTCCGGTCGGGCAGCTACGGTTTTGGGGCACATACACACATCTGCAACCAATCTGGATAATTTGTCCACCGAAATGTGCCACAGCCCGCCAGTGCTCGTCTGCTGCTGCTACTGCTGCAGTTTCCAAGTCAAATACAGCAGCATTAGGACAATGTCTTTTTGGTTTTGAGCGCCGCACATGCATTTTAAAAAGATCTCCACTGTTCAGATTCAAATAGCCTCTGATGCATGTTTTAAATAGTGAAGTGGGACGACCCCTGTAGGAATGGCTAAAATATGGATATGGCCTGAAGTGTTCTCTTTGTTCACTAAAGTTTAGTTATCAGTGTGATGGGACACTAACATGTGCACAAGTGTGTTTGCCCTGCGTAGATAGGGCTTTGGGTGTTTTGTGACAATCGGTAACCTCTGGGGCAAATAGCTTTATGTTCATCCCCTTGTTTGTTTGGAACATGTTGGTCCAATGGTGAGCAAAATAAAATCCACACTCTGAATCCTTTCTGAAGCCCATGTCAAGAACATTATTAAATCTGGTTTTCCCTTCAGAAATTAAAGCCACGATCAAATCCCCTCTGTCATTTCCTGAGTCACACACTTCAACTACTGCGATGCACTATTAACATGTATGAGTCCATATCTCTCCAATCCTCCCCTCCCTTCATCGGCTGCTAAATTTAGGATTGATTTGAAAATTCGGCCAATAACTTTTAGGGCTCAGCACGGTCCGGCCCAAGATATATTACAGAGCTACAAACTCCCTATGCTCCGAGCTTTAATCTGAATTCTTCCAACAAACTCTTTAGTCGTTCTTAAGTCAAGGCAGGAAACTAAGGGTGACTGGGTTTCTGCTGTCAGGGCCCGAGGCTCTGGAATTCCTCGCCTGAGGACAATCGACTTGGCAAATCTTTTAACTGTTTTAAAAAGTATTGCTTTAAACTTCAGGAGTTGTGCAAGTGTGCTTACTTGTGTTTCTTGAAACATTCAAGACTCACTCATACACACTTTTTGTGCTAAGATCTGACACTATGATAACTATGGTGAACAGAGAACACTTCAGGTCTTAGAATCCCATTCCTTCTCCATATTCCCCCCAAACCTAGAGATTGTCTCTCTTCAGTGTTTTGAACATGTGTTGTTGAAAGTACAGGAAACAAGTATTTGGTGAAACATTCACGATAACCTGGAGATACCATCACTGAGAATGTTATTAGATACTTTGCTGAAAACATGTTTTATAGCAAAGACTTTCAACGTATGATTTGTCATCTGGTTTTAACAGACATCGTTTTGTTCTGTGTTGCTTTTATCCCCATGTGCTTTGTAAAATACTTTGTTTAGATAACTGCTATATAAATAAAGTGTATTATTGCTATTGTTATTATTATGCTGGTCAAAAACTGGAACGTTTAGTGATCCCTGGATCGGATAGTGAAAGGATAGCTTGCCTTTCCCCAAGAGGAATTCCCACAACACAAAAGAGGCTGTGTGAATAAGGGAACTCTCGAATGCTTTTGTTTGTGTGCTTGCATTCTTCGGTCACTGGTCCCTTGGTGCGGCATTTTCTTTATCCCACTGTTGCTTGAACTCCAAACACAAACGTATAAATACTCAGCTTCCATGTAAATATTTGTTTCAATGTGTTTTCGCTGTTATTTCCCTGGGTTTTTTGATGTCAGGTCACATTACTGCAACAAGGATAAACTGGTTTGCTTTCAAGGCTGATTCTCTTTTTTTTCTTTAGGAAAGTTGACGCTCTCGACAGTAGGGGGCGCAGGTGCAAAGTATTTTAGCTGTGTTCCATTACTTGTATATGGTGAGGGGATAGCTGTGGAGAATGTAAAGAAATATCTGTCAATCCTGTGTCCACATGGGCACAAAATCACAGTCCTGACTCAGAATGATTACGCATTTCACTTTAAACAAGTGATTCCTTCACTGTCTGCACACCCCCTGCCCCCCCCCCCCCCCCCCCCCCCTAAGTAATTCTAAAAGCCTCAGAAGTGCCTCAATCTTCCTGAAATCATGCATGGTTGAACATTTGAAATGAGCTCGCACATCAGCCTCGGGCACTGATTCAGACTTGATTGGGGCAAGGCGAGCTGAAGTGCTTATTTATACAGCCACGTCATTTGGAGGTGGTCCAAAGGGAGGAAAGAGACCGAGGAGATCACAAAGGACAAAGTACACAGGGAGAATTTCATGTGGCACATTCCATTAATTTAGAGGGAAAGGAAAAAGTTGATTCCTGGTTAATCAACAAGTTGTCTAATGCAAGAGGAGTGTGTGAGTAAAGGAGACTGGATGAGGTTTGAGAGGCAGGGGAGAGAGAGAGAGAGGGGGTGGGGGGGGATCAAAAAAGCTGCACCAACAATCTATATAATTATCATCATCTGCTGCTTTTCCTCCCTGGGAAAGAAACACTCCATCCATTTGTAGAAATGGCCCGAGGGAACGTTACATCAAAACTAATCATAACGATTAAAATCAGCTTCTCTGCGAGAGGGAGGCAATAGGCAAGTTGGAGGCAGGAGGAGTGAGGGTGTTGTAAATGCAGGAAAAAAAAAAGATTTCTTTATTTGATTTTTATAAAAAAACATAAACTCAACAAAGACTGAGGCACAGCCGCTGCTGCTGTGATCTGTTTGCTCGCAGTTTTTTTCTATTCTGAAAATGGGTTTAGACTGGGGCAGAGACATGAGCTAATTGTATCCTGATCTTTGCCTTGAGGGGTTTCGGAGCCCTGGAGCAAGTATTCTCTGTATTTTGTTCTGTCTACCTTAGCCAAGCTATTGCATTTCTCACTGGTGTAGGAAGAGAGGCAGATCGTGGCCAAATCGGAAGGAAAAAGGTGCATAAAAAGACACTTTTATGCCTCTCAATGTTTCAGGTAAGCGGACATTTATTTGCTTTGCTATTATTTCCGAGGCTGGATGGACTGGGACACAGAAGCGCAGCCGCTTTTACGCATGTGCCAAAGCGATTCGAGCGGTACAGTTCTTAAAAAATATTTAACCACTTCCTGGCTATTGTTCCTTAGTTACTGTACTAATGTATGCGTGTGTGTACAACAAACGAGGCGGTGGTACATTCGGCTAAACGAACAGCAGATTACGCTGCGTTCTTGTCGGGGGGGAAAACGCTCCACTTATCCACCGTGTGAATTCGCTCCTGGCGCATTTCGCCTCCGAAACGCCGTCTCCGTGCGGCTGTTTAACTTGCTCCTAACTTACTCAAACCTGCGTTTTGTCGTCGCCTCGATCGCTTTCTGAAGTCGAGTTTGTCGCGAGACACTTCTGCTTCCTGGCTGCCCCAGATCTTATAATGAAAGACGCCATTGTGGAGTAATTTCGCCGCGGGCGTTTTTTTTTTTCTTATGCCGTACGACACGATGTAGCTTTCTTTGCGCACGTCAATGCAGAATCTGAGAATCATCCTTTAATACAAGGCCGTGCCTGTGTTGAGAGGAATGATGTATTTGTGTAAACGAAGAGGAAATAAAAGCAAAATGTTCGTCCTCTCGTCCTCCTCTCTTCTCTCTTCTCTTGGCTCTCCGGCCGCGTCGTGCGTAATCACCTCCTGGGTCCGGATGCGAATCGGCAAATATACATGTAGTTTACTTAGTAACAATCTGGATCTATTCCTCACACGGGACAATGTGTTGCCCCAATAAACACACACTTCTCCGTATAAGTTAGACTTTTAAAATGTATACAACATCCTAAGTAAAGCTAGATTTGTGTATTTGCTCACTTGAATTTGACTTGGTCTCTCGCCGTATTGCACTGAACTGGATCCTCCTTTAAATTGCATATGTTCAAGTTAAACATTACAAAATAAAATCTTTTTGAGTTTCACTTGTAATGAAACCCGGAGTAGTCTCCAACACTTTCACAGGGCGCATGAAAACAGTGAGACTGAGATTTGGGGTGTTGTGGTCGGGACCCAACACTTGATGGCGCTGTAGCAGCAAAGCCACACTACTTTACTGTACATACAGCATCTGGACATCTGTTTCCCATTAAAATTACATTTAGCAAACAGACTGATCTGGTGCAGGAGACAAATATCAATAAGGCACATCAGTTCGTCCACATTACATCAGCGCCGCACCATCAGCTCTAAATTAGAGGTGCTTCACTAAATTGGAGCTCGTATGAGACAAACTGCCGTTATTATGTTTCATATGGCGTTTCCTATTCGATGGCCACTCCTGTGCCCTGGGACAGCTCAGCCTGTGCCAGTGAACGTGCACCACCGTCTCCAACCGCCCTGCAGCATCAGGACTCTGATCACACTACCTTATCTGTGAGGTCAACGCTACAGTATCTCTACAAAGGTGAAGAAGACCAACTTGTGATGAAACTCAGGGAATAATGATTGAGATTGATAAATACTGGAGTATGATAAGCTAGAGTTTGTTTGGAAGTCCGATCACAGTGTTGATTCGCCAAAAAAGGAAAGATTGGATCACTCACAGCCACAGATTTATCCAGATATTATATTTTCCCTTTAAGGAGGATGGTCACCATATATTTATTTGGCAACTTTTCTTCAGAGGAACCTCTTCATCCTTTTCACAGTTTTTTTGACCCTCCAACTCGTTTCTGCATTTGTCATCCAGCACTTACAGAGGAATACACTTTGTTAGAAACAGCTGGCTTTAAGCTGGGACTTGTGGGTCACTGGCAATGTTACAACACATATCAATATACTCACCAAACTATAAGTGCATTCATAAAATGCATCCATTTCTAAACTTAAACAAAATGTGGTCACTGCCAAAATTCAGGAGTTAATGACAGTGTGAGAAGAGAAAACATGAGGAAGTTTAGATAATTATATTCACAAAATACTGCAGATTAGATATTGACTAAAGTCCATTTAAGTAAAGTTACAGACACCTGACCAGACCACAAGCCTACAGTTAACACCCAGGCCTATTTGTTATGACAGCCTCCCGACGGTTTAGTTTTTTCCCCCCTGTCCAGTCGACAGTGACTGAAGTTAACCCGCAGTCTGTAGTTGTCTGTGTGTGGACATTTGAAACAAATGGCCGTGGGCACCAAAGCAGAGACAACCCATCCAGATTATGTAAATACCAGTCGGCCTGCCTCAAACTGAATGTTAATGCTCCGATCTGAAATGCTAATTGTGTCTCGTGCGATATGTCGAAACACTGAAGAGCTGCATTGTGGGACGGAAACAATTTGAAAGCCATAGTTTTGTTGTATATAGGCCGTGCTCAACCCATTTTGATTATCTCAATGACAGACGGATAGTTACTTACTGGGTAGTAGCCTGTGTTACATCAAACAGGAAGTATGGTGTGTGTTTCTTAAAATATACATGAGGAAAAGTATGATTTTTGCAGAGGCATGTAACTGAAAGCCCAGTGGCAGAAAACAACAGGGGGAAACTGGAAGAACCCAAGTATATCCGCAGTGTGTCTGATTTCGATTGAGGTTGTGCAAATGCCCTGAATGAATATACTCTGGCTGGTCACATGAGACATTCTTATAGCTCTTTGCCAAATGCAAAAGCGGCAACAGGTAGGAAACCATGGAAAAAAAGGATCTGCACACGAGTCCTGCATCTCACTCACTGGTGGACCCCGTGATACAGTGACCTTTGCACTGTCCTTGAGGAGGAAGTGTAAAGTCCAGTGATGTGCTGTGTGGACGTGGGTCAGAGGAAAGGCCCACATCGCCTGTTTTCTTCACGTCCTCCAGCTCGGGAAGGATTTCGTGACACAAGAGCACGTTTCCCCAAAAAGCCCCGCTACCCCTCACCACCCCACACCCAACCAGCCACCCACCCGACCAGCCACCCGCTCTCTTTCACTCGCTCCTCTCTCTCTCCTGCAATTTTCCATAATGCCTGACAGATTTTACACTCAATCCACCTTTTGCGATGACAAGGCTTTGAGGAAATCCAATTCCACCAAGCTGTTTTCAGAACTTACTCTCCACAGGCACACACACACACACACACACACCACCATCTCCACAAATTAGTCAGGGAACAAATTACCTGCATTCTGAGTGTGATCCCACGCACTTTGCCGGCTGCCTTACACAGGTCCCCTTTTGAAGAGCAGCCATGTGATTTCTCTCTCTTCTGCCCCGCAGGCCCCTTTGCCTTCTGCGAGGGATTCTGGAGTTGAATTTTAAAACTATGTATGGCTGCTGCCTGTGCTTATCAGCGCGTGCACAAGCGGCATGCAAATCAGACCAGGATCACACACCGCATTGGAGGCCTGCACTCAAAGGCAAGCTTAATTGCTAATTGGGTATCTAGGTGTGAAACTCACACTGCCAATGAAAAGCAGGAATGTGGATGTTTTAAGGCCAGTGGTTGAACTAATTAATTTTAATCTGAATGTTATTAAAAATTGTGGATTCCCTGCATTTTCTATGAAAACAGCCCGGCACAGTGCTGTGGCAGTATTTCCTGACAGCACTAGAACATGTTGTGGTCTGGTGTTATACTCCATGATGTCATTAGCGTGGTGGGTTTGCTCTGCTGATGTGGTCATCAGTTATTACGGTAACTTAACGTGTGTGGAGCCGAGGAGAGACTGATCCCTCTGTCTCCTCTGAGGGGCAGATGTTTGCGGACGCATGTGATCTGGTTCTTCAGATGTGATGTTTCTTTGTGCCCTTTGGTTATTAATATTCTGTGTAACTGATGACATAAGTGTTTTTTGGGGCTTCTCGTTGAAAGTGCATCAGAGTGAGTGAAACACCATCACATGGGGCTTTTGTGTGATTGGAGAGATCATGTCTGGTGACTTATGAATGATATGTATGTTTTGTGGATGAGAGGGGCACAAGGGGCATTTTTGTCAAGGTGGTTGAGCGGGTCAGCCACGGGTTTGGTGTTTGATCTCTGCAGTTTTGTTGTGGTGAAGGAGGGTTTGAGCTGCGGGATTAAACTGCACTGGTCCAAAAAAGGGGCAAAGGCCAGATGTGGACGGTCCAGATGTACGCGCTGACCCGACTATACCACAGCCATACGATCACACACTGGTAGAGGCTGCGTTTGGTTTAACCCGAAAATGCGACACACATACCTGCCCCTGAAACAGCGACAGCCCCGAAAGAGCCGCGGGCGCTACAATGCTAATGTTGTCGGGGGCTTTGACTTCTCCCAGCCATTGCGAAGACTCCGCTCCGCGTGACAGCCACGGCTCTGCGCGCTCTCTCCCCCCCGGTGCTCGCTCCATACGCATCCATCGCTCTCTCTACACATTTAGCAGGTGTGTGTTCGGCGATAGAAGAGAAAAGAAGAGGAGAAAAAGAAGAAGAAGAAGAAGAAGCCGACCGCGTCATATCTGTTCACCCCAAAGTCTGCGCGCAAATGGACCAAACGGATATCATGGACTTAACGCATCAGAAAGCGAGGAAGCGGCCGCGTCCAATCAGTTCTGCGGATGAGTCCGTGCACGCGTCCCTCAAGCGGCTCCCGATCCGATCGGCGGCGGAGTGCCGGGAGACCGCGCTGATGTTCGCCGTCAGAGGAGAGTCGGTGCCCGCGTCTCTCAAGCAGAATGACCGCTCGGTGACTCCATCTCCGACCTCAATGATGCCGGCGCAGGTAAACGCGTAAAAGTCCGTTTATAGACTGGGAGGTGGGAGACTGGGAGAGATGGGGTGGGGGGGAGGAAAAGCAGAAATAGATGAAAAAGTGGGGTCTGCCTGTCACTTCTGCCGGAGGAGGGGAGTGAAGACACGGTGGGTTGAGTGTGAATTCAGGAGATCGTCTTCCTGATGTCCTTATATGAAGATTGCGCACGTTATTTAAATATTACGCACAGTCCGTCTGCTGCTTTTGAGACCCGCTCCAGCACATGTTTGTAATCCTCTGCAAAATGAGATGTCCCTCAATATTTTCTCCCATTTCTCACTCAAGGTGTGAAACTTTTGTTTGTTTTTTGGGGGCTGAAGTCATTTTCTCGAGAGAGCTCAAACGAGATTGTCTGCTAATGGTGTTTGTAGGTTAACAGGAGGCTGTGTCTCCAAATCCTATTACAGTCTTCGAATCAAAGAGTCATTATTGCTCATTCCAAGATTGATGATCCAAATTAATTTGGTTTTGGGGGGTTATGGCCCGTAGGGGTGGCAACATTCAGGTCAAGGTCAGGCTGCTCCACAACTTGGAGAGATAAATCTCCTCCTCTGACTGTGGAGTGGGTCACATGGGAAAAAGTATTTCTGAATTGAAACACTCCAAATCCTTAGGATAAACTCCAACGTCTGTTTATCTCTGATTTGCAACATTTCACTGCATCCTCCATTTATTAAATCTACACGTGTCACAGTGTTTTTCTCCCTCTTGTTGTCTAAAGCAGGATAATCGCTGCAGTATGTCCAGGCCCATGATCACACGGTCACCAGTGTCTCCTCTGAGTAACCAGGGCATCCCAGCAGCTGCACAGCTCACCAAGTCCAATGCCCCTGTGCACATCGATGTGGGCGGGCACATGTACACCAGCAGTCTGGCCACCTTAACCAAATTCCCAGAATCCCGGTGAGTCTGATCTTCCATGCTTGTGTGTAGTGGCAATAAAGTTTGTGTTTTTTTGTTTGTGTCTAGTATCGTCCTTTTCTTTTTCAAATTATGAATGAAACCTTTATAGATTCTGTGTTTTATAGGGAGTCTTGTACATTTAACAGTCAAATTTCAAGACTATCTCATGGTTGCATCTGCAGGTTTCTCTCCACTATAATTTCGACAGATATTCTTTATCAGTCGCTGTAGGACTGATCCGGCTGTATCGCAAAATGTCTCCTTGTCAAGCCAAGCCCACAGTTATTTAGAGCGGTAAACAATTTGTAGGGGCTTCAAGTGCAGCGCTCAGACAAAAGCAAATTGGTTATTCTGACAGATGTCACAGCAGCAGCAAAAGGGCCAAAGGGCATGGGGCCATCTGGAGGCTGGGAGGCCACACTGTCGCTCCGAGCTCAGGCCTGGGGGTGACTGGCACCCAGCCTAGGGCAACCCACTACCAGCTGGCCCTGACCTCCTCAGACCCTCTCGGCTCTTAATCATTATTCTTTCTTCTTCCTTTTCTTTCCTTCTGCCTGTCTTTAAAAAAAAATAATGTTTTACTTCCTATTCTTCTTCCTTTCCGGGTTGATTCTTGTATCGAGCTTGGTAATGCGTGCATGTCTGTGCAAAGGTATGAAAGATATTTCAGAGCGTGAGAAAACTGAGTGTGTCACACCCCTTTGCAAAATGCTCTTCCTTCACAGTTACATTTTTGACCTTCTCTCTTTTCTCCATTCCTTCCCTCTCGATACACAAGGTTCAGGAAACACTCAAGCTCCAGTGTTTTAAATAATGCCTTGAACAATGTTATGAACTTTTTTATTAATTATGATATTTTGTCCCTCTCCCTTTTTCCCTCCTTCCCCCCTTCCCTCCTTCCCTCCCTTTCTGCCTAACCTGCCACCCCCCCTCCCGTCTCCGTGGGTAGAATTGGTCGCCTCTTTGATGGCACAGAGCCTATAGTCCTGGACAGCCTGAAGCAGCACTACTTCATTGACAGGGATGGACACATGTTCCGCTACATCCTCAACTTCCTCAGGACGTCCAAGCTCCTCATCCCAGATGACTTCAAAGTGAGTGCTTGTCCGTCCTAGAAAACTGTAAATTCCCATCAGCCAGTCAGCACTCCTGCAACTTGGCACACACAATGAATGCTAAGGCAGTGGAGCGCCCTCGGTCACCGGCCCTCCTCGAATCGCTGAAAACTGTTCCCAGGCTGGAGAGAAAACGCGAGGGCTCCTCCAAACAAAGCTCAACCGTGATGCATTTACTCATCACGGGATGCTGCTCGGCCCCCTCCAGCTATTAGCAGCCAGAGATTCTTTGAGATATGTATGGAGAGTAACAAGCTTGAACTAAGACGAGCAGATAAACGCCGCGGCACCCATGGCCACGTTGCATGTGCTACATCTCTCCATCGCACTATGCTCTTGTGCCAAATGTCCATCCAGGGTGAGGCTCACTGTATGTGACACATTAAGATTCCTTTTTTTTTTTTTTTTTACTCTTACATTTAGTCAGTAATTACTTAGCTTGCCCTGGGAGAAAACAAATAACCACATTATCTGATGGACTGCCCACAGTGTGACTCAATCAGTGGAAAGTATGTCAGCTAAAATAAGCAAAGACAAAAGACAGGCTCAAGTTCAGGCTCAGGCCATGTTCACATTGGGTAGATCTTGAGAGGAGCATGAGAAAATTTGAAAGTGCGATTTCAGGCCCTGCAGTGTTGCGGGTAAAGGATCTCCTCCTCTGCCCCACGCAGCCCTGTGTTACATGTCGCACTACATCTCCTCTGCTCAGGATTTTTAGTAATTTTTGCTGAATGGTGTCTTGGCTAGGGTTTATTGCTCGTTCATGTAGAACAGTGGTTTCAAACTCCTCTGTTGAGCCTATTTTTTTCCAGTTTGGATGCACATTAGAGAGGAAGTCACAACCTTATATCTACTCAGTTATTCATTTTTTTTGTTTTATAGTGAGATGTACTGCAAGCTGCATTTAGTTAGACGTTTTCAACTGATGCTCAGGGGATGTATCGTTTAACAATTTATATATTTGCATGGAAATGTTACTGCAGGAAAATTTAAAGGAGCGTTTCCGCCAACAAGATCATTGTAGATATTACTTATGGCATATTGATGATCTATTAATTGATGAAGCCTTTTGTGTTTTAATAAGCATTATATTTTATTTATTTATGAAGATCCCAGTTTAGTATTATTAGAAATTGTGTAATATTTAACTTATTAGACTTAGTAGACAAGATCAGGGGCGGAACCAGAGGCAGGGCCAAGGGGAAACCGGCACCAACTGAAACCCGATTGGCCCCTGAGGTGCCACTGTCCTTTAAGTATTCACTTATCAACAATGCTAACAATAAATATTTCCGTTTGTTAAGAATTTTTTACTTCCTAAACTTTTTTGAAGTACACAATGTGCTCATACAAGTAACATTAACCAAAATATATTCAGTAATGTGTGGCTTCGTTGGAAGCTATAGAGCTACAATGACTTTAATGTGCACCACTGTGGCCCCTTTATGGCCCCCGATAAAAAAAAATTCCAGATCTGCCACTGGACAAGAGAGAGTAGAGTTTCTCCAAGCAGCCCCAAACCAAGACATATTAATCGTAAAGAAACATGTCACAATTTTCCACGTTTTTACAAATTCAAACCAACTATTTGTCTCGTCTCCTCCAGGACTACAGTCTGCTGTACGAGGAGGCGCGGTACTTCCAGCTACAGCCCCTGCTCTCCGAGCTGGAGCGCTGGCGTCAGGACCAGGAGCTGAGACTGGTGTCGCGCCCCTGCGAGTGCCTGGTGGTCCGCGTGGCGCCCGACCTGGGCGAGAGGATCACGCTCAGCGGCGACAAGGCCCTGATCGAAGACGTGTTCCCGGAGATCGGTGACGTCATGTGCAACTCTGTCAATGCCGGCTGGAACCATGACTCCACGCACGTCATCCGCTTCCCACTCAATGGGTACTGCCACCTCAACTCTGTGCAGGTAAAAGGAACCGTGGGCTGCTGTGGGTGGGGGGGTCATTAATTAGTATAATAAGTCAAAGGTTAGATGAAGTAGTAAAGTAGTAGAGATAAAGTGCTTTTCTACATTTTTCTGTTCACCCGTACGCCCAAGGAGTCAACTGAAGTGATGATCTGTTCATTCAGGTCCTTTTCATCTGCTGTTATACTGTAGACTTATCAAATTTTACAGATGTCTGATTGCAAAATCGTATCTTTTCATATCTTATCGAATCACAAGAACAGCCTCGCAGAAAAAGAAGCTCTTTGATGAGTTCATCAAAGCCTCAGTTTAGCGAACCATCATTACACAAGTCCACCACCATCTTAACTTCTCTGTGATCTGACTGGAATAATGATTTGGACTCTGGCTCTGCAGCTGGTGAATAGTCCGCATCAGTGGTTTCTTCTTCTGTTTCTTCCGAATCCAGTTGCCAGGTCCAGAAAGAGATCCATCTTTCACAGTTGCCGTCTGTGTTTGAATAGAAACAAATTGTTGTAGATAAATTGATGAATCATTTAGACTGTTTGAAACCGTCAGTATTAAGGGAGCATTGGTGCCAACCGGGCAAAACGGACTGTAAAGAGGTTGATTGTAGTCTTCATCCTATTAAATGAAGGAATGTTGAACATTTTAAATCAAGGTGGAGAGTAAGACTGAGCGATATTGCAAAACAATTATACTGCAATCCTCTTATTGCCAGATAAGGAAATACTTAATTAAATTTTCCTGTAAAAAATAAAGAAATGATCATGATAGGATTTTTGCTGAGGTGCGCACTATACAGGCGTGTATTATATGATTTGCAGGTGGTGACATCTCTGTGGCACCGTTACGCCTAATTAATAATGTCGAGACACATTTTACCTGAATCCAAAGAAGTTCAGCTCCTGCAATTTGGACATCAAACTTGACGATATTGCGATATTGATCATATTTAGACTAATTGTTAAACCAAATTGCAGAGTCACACGAATGTGCAAAAAAGGGGGAAAAACTCTCTTACAGCAAGAGGAGGGGATGGCTCCGAGTGTCTGAGGGGGCTGTTGGATCAATGCTCAATTTGCATTTATAAAAATCCAACGAATCAACAAGCGTAGATTTTAAGCAAAATCTGAGAAGCAAATCAGTTCAAGACATTTTTATTAAGTTGCTCCAGACTCATAAGTACAGGAATACCAACAATTAGTCTTGCTATATGAGCATACATGCTACGTTGTCGTCTTGATTAAAACTTTTAAAGTTTCTCTAGGCAGGTCATTTCAAGGGGAGCAAAACAATAACTTGAAATCTTTAATTATTCAGAGATATGTCTTTAAATTAGTTTCTTTGAAGAACCTAAGTCCAGCGTTGAATTTATTCAATAAAGAGCGGATTTAAAGGCAAAAAGGTTCCAGGCCAAACCATACTCGTAAAACCTACAGGCCTGTAAAAAGAAAGTTTTTTACTGTCAACTTCTCTATATTCAGTGTGTGTTTGGCAATATCGTAATTCTCTAATTACATATTGATTTTCCACTGATTCATTGATGGTGAAATCCTCTGATCAGCATCAATAAATGACGGCGGAGGGGCATATTTAAAAATAATTCACAATGATCTGGACTGTGTCTCCGTCTGAGGAAATCAAATCTCCATCTTCTTCCCCCAAAACACACAAACAAACCCGTCTGTGAAGTGTGTGAGTCGTGGAGAGCGAGCAAGAGAGTGAGCATGCTCCCTGGCAGGTTTACCCCAGGCAGGGCCCATAATCCTGTTTGGTTATTAAAGCACGCCGGCGGTGGATGCTGTATCTGCGGCTAATGGAGGCAGGGCGGGGGTTTCTGAGAGAAGGAAGGGGTGCATAGAAAGCTGGCAGCAGTAGGGGGACCTTTGTAGTTTTGGCGGAGGCTTGGGCCTGGGGGCTGGGGGAGAAATGGGGAGAGGGGCTCTTTGCTGAGCAGCCCACACTGAGCCAAGTGGCAGAGAGAAAGCCGCACTGCTCCCTGGGGCCTCTTCGATGGAATGTGATCCTACAGCCCCCCTGGACACGTCTGTAGATGTCTGCGAGGCTGCAAGATCAGGAACAGCTAGACACACGCACACACACAGAGGGAGTGAGGGAGGGAGAGAGAGAGACAAACACACACATATACACCAGAAAACAATGAAATAAGAGGCTCTTGGTTTAGTGGAAGTCTCGTCCAAATTCCCGTCACAGGGCTGTTTCCAGTGCTGGACTTCACACTCACGCGGCAGCATATAAGTGAAGGAGATCCAGGTTGTTTCCAGCTCTGCAGTAATAAACTAAAGGACAGTTTATGTCCACTTGTAGACGTCCACAAGTGATAGCGTTGACACTGACCATCAAAGATGTTTCAAAATCATCTATCATGCTTTTTCCCTTCTATATCTCTATCTTCCACTGACGTCTTCTTCCCACCTGTTTCAGGTCCTCGAGCGTCTCCAGCAGCGTGGCTTCGAGATCGTCGGCTCCTGCGGCGGAGGCGTGGACTCGTCCCAATTCAGCGAGTACGTCCTGAGGAGGGAACTGAGGAGGACAGGTCAGCGAGGACCCAATTCAAACAGGATAAAGCAGGAGCAGCTGGACTAGAATTCCTCCCAAGAAGCAGGGGGTGCTAGACTTTTCTGTGGCAGCCAAACGCGCGACGCCGCAGAGCTCTGTGGACTCTGTTTTTCTTCGTTTCCTTGTTGATGTTTTTGTTTTCTTAAGCTGAGAACCATCTAGAGAATTTAAAAAAATGATTATTATTTTTTTTTTTTGCCATAAGAAGATACAAGACATTTGATAAGTTTGAGATTGCAAGGACATAAGTGATTGTCTAGCCCCCATAAACCAATTTAAAAAGGATTTATATTCCCTGGATCCCCCCAAAAAGTTTGTTTTAAAACTTGGAACCTACATTAGGTTAAATATGATTTCTATTATCCCCATATAAATTAAAACAAAAGGCTTTTATTGCTTATGTAGTATGTTGCATAGCCGGTCACCAGTGACTTGGTTTTGTTTCCTCACTGGTAAATTAGCTGTTTGGGAGTGTGTTTTTATCCCTCACTGTAAAAAAAGGTCATTTATGTGTTGCTTACAGTACAGAATGTCTCAGTTGTCATAAACAGTTTTAAACAAAGACATCTTTTTCACAATTTACATGATGTTGAATATTGTGATACAAATGAAGTGATTTTTTTACTTAATGGAAGTTATTTTATTGGATTTTGCCATAACACATATAGTTGATATTAGTAGCGTCAAAATTTAGCATCAGAGACCATTATTACGCAGTAAAGAAAATAATTTAGCAGATTATTATGTCACACCATTTGCCTCATCGGGGAGTACGGACGGCTAACCCCTTGGGAAAGATTGAATTGGATCATAATATTCCGCTGAGTGATGACCTGTAAATTCTTTCATCGTGTACGTGTTTGTGTTTTCTACATTGAATCTTTTTAAAGCAAATTTGTTGTCTCAGACATGACTGAACAGATTAAAAGCTAATTGTACTACCCACTCCAAGATCACTTTTACTTGTAGCACATATTGATATGAAGATGGATATAAAGTATTTCTAAGATGACTGACCCACCTACGCTCCCTAGATTTGAGTAAAGAGGAATGTAGCAAAAGCAACAACAACAAAAAAAGTGAAATAAATCTCAATCTCAGTTGTCATGGTGTCTGTTCGCTGTTTTCACATCGCTGCAGGGACTGCTCTCACATTTCCCGTCTTTGCCCTGTGCTACATTTGGTTAGATAGCATTCGTCAAACTTGAATTTTCACGCTACCATCTGAAGTTTCTTTCGAGCATCCTGAATGTGTTCAGTGGCAAACAAGAAGCCAACTCTTTTACATTATGTAGTGTGTTAGCTCTCCACGACCAGAGGTAAGGCTAACCTCGTCAAAGCAATATTGTACCTTAGAGGATTTATGCTGGTGCATCAGTGAGGACTTAGGGCATTCTTTACTTAGTTATATTGAATAGAGACGACTTCTCCACGCAAGTCCTGTCAGTAGTGCTTCCTCATACCCCTGCAGGGCCAAAATCCAAAGTGAAATCCCACACGGAGCCCTGTCGTCTTCACCGCTTTTGGCAGAATCTCCACTTACTTTGGCTATCTACGGTTTATGCTATATGTCTCCCTTTCAGGCCTCTTTGCCCTAGATTCCCCCTTTGACTGACTGTTATTCTCATAGGCTAGAGGTGCAGATCCAAGAGTTGTGTGATGTGAGTGGTGCACAGCAATGCTCTGCCCTCAATCGGGAAAATCTAAATTTTCTGAGTCTGTGTAATTGGCAAGTATTCGCGGGGCAGGTGTCAAACACATCAACTCAGCAAAAAACATTTGAGTTGGAAGAAATAAGTTAAGGGCAACACTGACAAGTGTTGAAGTGTATACTCATATCACTATTAAACCCATGGCACAAGCCATTTTTTTAATGCCCATAAATTCTTAGTCTTCAGCATTTCAAATGAGCAAAATACCACCTGATAAACAAACTTCAATTTGTGAGAATTTTACAGGTATATGGTTTGATAGTTGATAAGAGATTTTGCCCTTTTAGCTTTCTTTTCTAAAGTTGTAAGACGTACTAATTCCATGTTGATCAATAAAAACAATTAGGCCTTTTTTTATGTATATTTTGTTCCAACAAAGTTCAAAACCAGAGTAATCAAACACAAATTTATTCAAAGTTACGCAAACGTTTCATTTTGGTTGCCTTTAAATTACATCATATCCACTTTACTCATGGCTTTGCCAATCTCTGCTATAACGTCTCGAGCAAACAAGGACAAATTAAAAACACACAAGTCAGCGAGTCAACTGTTCCACTGTTTCTATTAGTCAATCATAATAAATCATGATTAATTCATTGGAGTTTGCTGCGTAACGTGAATAAAACTTTACCTCATGGACGGGATTCGCACTTGAGTCCTGTCAACCACTCCCACAATCCCTCAGTGCTTCATGACATCATTAAAACAGGTCTTTTGCTGTTACTTTGCTTTAGAAAAGTAACAGCAGCTGAAGTTACATATTGTGAGTGAAAATAAGAAGTTGGAGTCGCACCCATGTTTGGATAGCAGATGGTTAGCCTAATACAAATTTTCAAAAATGGAGTGAAACCGCTCCGTCCCATGACAACAAAATCCACCTAGCAACACCTAGCTAGTCTACAGCTCACTGATTAGCATGGTGTATCTTGTTAGCCTAATGCATACAGAGACCTAAGGTTAAAAACTTAGGTTATGGTTAAAACAATTGTATTCCAGCCTTTTTCTTGGTGTTAGTATTCTGTTTACTTTTGTTGTGTTAAGATACATGAGCTAGCTAGCTGGTTGTAAATAAACATTTATCACAAATTTTCTTATAAATGCTAACTGCGATTACGCCTAGTTTCCTAAAAGTACATTAAGAAACCCTAACAATGATTATTAGATGTAAAATGACTGCGATCCTGCTACAGAGTTCGGTCAGCTAGACAAACAGCAATGGCCATAAACGAGGTTGGTGATTCCTACAGTAAAAATATTGTCGAGGGGGGGTAAGAGAAAATGATCTTTGATTTTTGTGCACCCTATGTGATTTTTGAGTTTCCCTGTGGGGCAGCCCGGGCATAATGAGGCCCGGTCCAGCCCTGTTTTCTCTCACTTCCTGGATTCAGACGAACTTGAAAAGGAATTAGAGATATCCTTCTCTCAGGACACTGCCTGCTGGAGAAAAGATGAATTGTATTAAGAGCCCCACTTCCAGTCCTTTAGAGGACAGGGGGTTTCGAGCAGAGTGAAGTAATTTGAGATCCTCCGTTTTTTTCGGTGGAGTGTCTGTGATCATGTCTCTTTCACTCACTTTCTCTCCAGTGATTATTTCCAGTCATCAAAAGGCAGAGTAGGGCCTGGAGAACTCGGCTGTGGCCATGTTTCCCTCGCTCCCCAGGCTCTGCTTACTCACCACTAGTGAAGGTCAGTGGATGGACTCATTCACCTCGTCTTCAAATCACCAGCCCTCACAGTGCTCAGATCCCCGTGCAAGCAGTGGCAACTGTTCCTAATGAGTGTCCTGACTAAAATACGCTCATTAGATGATATACTTTGTACTAAACACTAGATCTAGTCGTATTCTATCTGCAGTCTTCTCTCTCTGTCTCTGTGTTGATCTGTAGGTAATATTCTGCACTGTAGGTGCCTCCTACCTTTATTGAAAAAGCCTCTGGGCTATCTTATGCCAGCAAGATAATTATAAATGTAACCTGTGGCGAAAAAGCAAAACACAACTCCCACATCTCTCCCTTGCCATTTCTTCTCTCTCTCTCTTTCTCTCCCTCTCTCTCTCTCTCTCTCTCTCTCTCCCTCTCTCACCTCCTCCCCCACCCTCTGCCTCAGGAGCTGATTTCAAATTTTCAAAGATATCTCACAGTGAGGCTGTGAGACTGAAGTCTCATAAATACCTTTATTATAATATAATGGCCACATATTTCAAGCCATTATTTCAAGTTGAAAAATTAGTTCATCTGGGTGATGAATGCGTCCACAGTCCTTTGAGTTTTAAATGTTCTTAGATGGACAATTGCTGGTAGGATAATATCTCAAAAGGACGCTCGCTGGAAGAATGATATGTCACAGCGGCTTTGCTTATAGAAATTCAAGTGTTGGTGTTTAAAGGGGTGATGGACTTGAAGTTGTTTGGGCAGCATGTTGCATGCAAAAGAGAAATCCTTGTCACATTTGTTTCCATTAGACAGATGTAACTTGTAATAATCTACTTTTGAAGTACAGCAGACTTTAATCCAGTAAACCTCCATGTTGGTTTTGTTTAACACACCCATACCAAGTATTTTCACAGCAGGACAATCTCTCACAGCCAAATTGAGGTGGATACTATCGGAAAAAAAGGTCCAAAAAAAGTCAAAAATACCCAATAGCCTAGTTTCTGTGATTCTTCAAAAAATCCAATTTTAATAACCTTGAGACTTTTGCTGCACCCTTGCTGGGATTAACGAGAGACAGGTTTATTTTTTTTATTTTTTTTAATAATGGTCAAAACAGATACAGAAGGAGGATGAGTTATCCTGACTTTTGGTTTCCAGTATGTTTCTAAAGCTAAAATTCACTTCTCACAGTGCAACTTGATAAAACCTAACAATCCATATCTTTATAACTTCACTTAACAAGTTTATAACATTGAATTTCTATCAACAAAACCAAAAGAAATTAGCACATTGGTTCTTCTGAGCAAGAAGCCAACAATGACAATGCTAACAAGAGGATAAGCAGGATTAATATTAGCCATGCTGCCCATCTTAGCTCACTGTGTTAACACAACACAAAGTGTAGCTGAATATTATCTAATTTTGCAGTTGTACATTTTTAACCTGACGACCGTGTAGAGAAAAAGTGAAGGAATGATAGATTCACCTTGAGGGGACATAGGTGTCGGTGCCAACCTTTAGTTGTAAACCTAATGGTGGCACTCGAGGAAATGTCACTTGGTCACTGAAGATCTCGTCTGGGAACCATTCAATATGTGAAGCAGATGAGGGATCCACACTGTATTACCAGCTTCCGGCGATTTGAATTGAACACAGTCTCCTGGACCTATACCTGTACCAAATTTGTGTCAAACAGTTGTCGATATATTTCACAAACAACCAAAAATGTAAATCTGCTGGAGACCATGAATGTTATTGCAAAACATCTAATCTCAAGCTCTGAAGTGTTTTCACCAGACGTGACAAAGGTTCTCCTCCAAAATGTTGGATTGTTATCTCCAGGACAAATAAATTGAATCACACATATAAAATTGGTGTTATCTGTTGAACACAGCAGAGACAGTTGCATTAAGTAATATCCTCCATTAATTCTGTATTATTAAATGTTAATCTTAATGACAAATAATTGATTTATGTAGATTTTAAATAGTGTTAAATGCATGAATCTGGCATTGGAACCCAACAACTTTCTTCAGACCCTCTACTGCAATATGTGACAGTGCTCCAAGTGGAGGATTTGAGGTAATGCTCCACAACATGCTGCACTTTCCATTGTTTATTTATCAGTCAGGCCTTGAGTTATAGTGCGCTTGCAGTGAGGAATTTTAGACCGGACTATGGTCGCTGCAGGCCCCCTGGCATACACTGTACACTGAGAGGGAATCATTTATATTCTACTCCAGAGGTAACAGAAGAACATGAGATTGGGAAACAGCTCAAACACCACTCTGCTTGTGAGGCTCAAGGCATAGAAAGAGTCAAGCTTTTTTTTCGTGTACGTGTGTGTGTGTGTGTGTTGGGGGGGCATATTCAGGCAACTTCTGTTTTTCTTTTCTATTTTCCTCCCAAAATCTCCTCATATATATGCTGTGCACAGTCATAACTACATGTTCGCACTGAAAGTATGCGGCTCAGCGGAGGTGTGATGGAATGCTTTGGCCAAATTGTCTGCAGCAATGAAATCTGACCGGCGAGGCTACTTGTACGTGCTCTAGGTTTCCCCATTCTCACCTGTATTAAAAAAGCCTGGCGGGCGCTTTATGCCGCTGAGATAATTGCAAATGTATCCTCTGGCAAAACCATCAGCAAACTATAGCCCCCTCCCTCAATCCTTCCCTTTCTCCCTTTCTCTCCCTCCCTCTCTTGGTTGGGAATTAATAATTAAATGATTAAAAGGTCTCAACTGTACTGTATGGCTCACCGGTATTGCACCCCTCCCTGCACCAGCCTTACACATGGGTAGACCTGCATGTTAGGAGTGCTTTAATGATTCTGGAGCTTGCCATTCGAGGGCCACCCATCCATCATAGTGGTAAGGCCGGCGGCTTTATTATAATACAGAGGACAGACGTGCTCGGAGGCTATGTGGGACACAATAGAGGTCTTTCAACAGACCTATAAATACATGATCTGTCAGAGTTGCTGTCCTGGGGGCGCTCTCAGCCAGGCTCTAGCCCTCGGGTCGGCCATCACTTATGCTAAGATATGCGCCAGCCCCCGGGCTAAGGCTAAGGCTCAGTTCATTTCAGCCCCTCATCAACCACCACATTCTACCTCCAGCCATGAGAATAAATAAGAACAAGATGAAAAAAAAGTGATTCATTATGATGGAGAGCAAAGCCTTAACAAAACAAACAAATGGAGGGAGCGAAAACAAACAGTGATAGCCTGCTATTGACTCTTTGGCAGCAGCATCTGAAACGCTGTTGCCGAAACGAAATAACATGAGGGGGATTGTGATCCAACAGCAACATGAGGAAAAGGCTGATCACACGGTGGAGACACCAGTATTTCCCTAGTATGAAAAACTATATTCAAAATTCTGACTAACAACTCATGTGCCTGCAAGTGCATGGAATAAAAAGATGTGTCTCCTAGGCTGGTGCGAGTTTGGGGGAAGAAGTGGAACATGACTGCCATCAGCTTTTCCTCCAGTATTTTTCAAAGTACATTTGAAGTGATATGAGCTGCTCCTCCTCCTCCTCTTCCTCCTCCTCCTCCTCCTCCTCCTCTTGCCGCTCCTGTCCTCACCTTATCTCAGGTGAGAATCTCCTTCCATGGTTGCCTCTGAGCCAAGATCAGCAATCTGGGAGTCGGGTGTGTTCTTCTGGAGATTAGTGTGGATGGAGGCTGTTGCGTGTTGGAATAATAAACAGGTGAACACTTTAACTCTGCATAATTCTCTGTATCTCTGGGCCAACATAATGTATGAAAATCATATTCTTCCCCGGGGCAGAAAACCGGCAGCGGATTATGTCCGGGGCACAGTGAGTGGAAACCCAATGACAAATCCCACCACTCGCACAACAATGATCACCTGGGCGGGAGGCTGCTATTTATCATGCTTTTCACCAAATCCTGGCATTTAGGGGGGGGGGGGGGGATCTGGCTGTTTGAGTTGTATGCATTGCTAATGTGACTGCTGATGTGGTAATGCCGTGTTTGCACTGGGATCCGCTTGTGCTGTATCTACAAACAACACCTTACACAAAACACATGTTCCTGTACGCGCACCCCCCCCTCCACAAAGTTCTTCTCGTTCCCATCCAGAACATACCCACTCCACAAGCCCCCTCTTTGAGTACTCCAAGGGTTACTCCGGTCCCCTTGACAGCCAAGCCAGGTAGGGGGTAGTGCTCATAATGGCTGGTGTTCTCAGCTTTAGATTTTAGTCGCCCCCCCCCCCCCCTCCCTTCACACAAACATGCACACAACAATGCCCCCTGCACCAGCCTCATCCAACCCCCCAGCGCTCCCTCCCCAACTCGCTCTCCTTCTTCTTCTCCTTCTTCCCCCAGATCTCTCTTTGCCACAGCTGCTGCCTCGTGGCCTTGCCCAGAGCCTTCAGGAGGCTTCCCAGCTCCCTCTCCTCTCCCCTGCAGTAATGGAGGAAAAGCAGGCAAAGGAGGAAAATAAAACTTCAGGCACACCACGCAAGGCCATCTGGGTAATCTTGTTCAAAAGGCTTGAGGTGATAGCTGCAATTTACACAGGCAAAAAAAAAAAAAAGAGAAAAGAAAAGGAAAAAAAAGAACAGACCTCATTTCCATACCTACCAGCCTCAAGGAGATGAAATTGAATAAACTAAGAATTAGAAAAGAATTACAGTAAAACCAATACGGAATATTCAACATTAGTTCATTTTGTCCTTGCGACACCCCCTCCCTGCACACACATCTTCGGATTTCTTAAGAAAGGGAGCAGTTTGGGCTGACATCACGATGCCGTGGACCACTAACAGAAGAACACAAGCACACGCACACACACACAAACACACACTTGCATACACCGACACAGATCCACCGGAATACACGTCCAGGCGCACAACAGCCGAGGGGGGAAACAATATTTGCGATGAAAGCAAATCAAACTGAAATCCAACATGTTAAAGTCAAGTTGATTAGTGTGAAAATGTGAAAGCATCTTCAACTGGCATATCCCACAGTCATAAAGATATGTTAATTTGCAACTTAATGGCTGAGAGCATAATTTTGCTTATATAAACCTTGAAACATGCTGCATTTTTTTAAATGTGCCGTAATTTAATGAAGTAAACACCACCAAAAAAACAATAAATGCCCCAATTAAAGAACAGGCATGAAGAGAAGTGTCTGTTTCCCGTTTTGCCCCCGCGGACATATGTACCCAAGCGTGTCTGTGCATTTACCCACACGCAGAGGCATATGCATCAGGCTCAGCTCATAAACATCGAGCCTTCACGTTTTGCATTAGCATATGTCCTATGTTGTTTAAGATGTAGGTTATCTGGTGTGAGATCCAGGCTACATGTTTATGGCGATATCACCGTGCCTGCATGCATGTCCGTGTAATGTGCGAGTGTCTGTCGGGGGGGGGAGAGGGGCATGTGTGTGCTTGCCTTGCTTCTGTATAAGTAAGTGTATGTAAGTGCTTGTCTGTGGTGGTATGGTGTAACTGTATAATTAGTACATAATGTAGTCAGGGTTAGCATTTATAATTGCGTGCATGTTATTGGAACATATTGTGCATTAAAGGCAGGATGTGCCATCCTCTATTCTTTCTTCCTTCTCTGCCCGCCCCTGTGTCTGTATGTCATCTGGCCTGCTTCGCACCCCTGGGGGGCATATCCCATCAGGCTCGCTGTGCTTCAATGTGTCCCGACAGACCTGATGTGATCTGAGTGGCTGACGGGTTTGTCCCTGCTGCCCGCTCTCTTTTCTCCTCCCCGCCTCACTCACACATGTGCCTAAGAAATACACAACTTGATGCAGGCTGACTGGATTTTGCACCTACAGTCGGTCCTAGTGTAATTATCTGCTGCTTGTGCAGCCACCAAAATGTGCAAGGCATTGTGGGAGTAGTGTGCGACACCTCACGCCTGCAATCTGGAGTTTAATCTTGAGTGTCGGCTTTGCCACGGATAATTCAAGTGTGGAACGTGGTTACGTGCTTCACTTCTACTTTTAGTCTCCATTTGAATGAGTGCATGAATGCGAACGTTCAATTATGAAACCCCAGTGGAGAGAAACAATGCCCTCTTGGTTCAGGAGCCATCTTACACACACACAAACACACACACACACACGCCTGAGGGGATGCAGAAAGAGTGGGGGTTGGATACCATGAGTCTAGGGCATCAAAATGGGGCTTAGAGACAGAGATATACCAACTGGAACCTTATACCTACAGGGTGTGTGTGTAAGTGCGTGTGTGTGTTTGTGTGTGTGTGGGTATCGATGTGTGTGTGAGATGGCTAGCATCCTTGTGTTAACACAAACTCACACATATGGAGGAAGCAAGTGTCATACTGAGGAAGGCAGAATGCTGCATAGGGGAATACGGTTTGTGGAGGTTTTGTGTGTCTGTGTGTGTGTGTGTTTGAATATAATCTAATTGCTTACTAGTGGAGGACAAAATTGTTTTGCCCGCAGGTATAAGTATGGGTGGTGCTGATGAGAACTGGTCTGATATCTCAATCCACCAATCAGCTAACCAGGGCCAACCCCACAGCCCATACCTCTTTAAGTCATGTCATTTATGCACTAATACTTGTTATGTGTGTTTGTTTTTGTCATGATTTTTGTCATAAAATAGGACAATGAAAATGAGATCGGTTGAAAGTCTCCATTCAACTGCAACAACTCGGAGCATCGGGCTTTTCGCCTTTAATTAAAAAAAGATCAGGGGGATTTTTATTGATATTTTCTTGTGCACTTTAGGCACAGAGCTACAATGCCTCAAGTCCACAGTAATGTGTTTTGATCAATGATTAAGTACCGTCGACAGGATCTTAGATCACCTTTAGGTGCTCCTCACAAGCTAGTTTGTCTTGTGGCTAAAAATGAACCACAACATGGAGGAAATGGCTGCAGAAATGGCTCAGGGAGGACAGTGACGAAGCAATGTTATTATCCTGCTTGTGTCCACTCAAGCAGCACGACTCCAGCATTTGCTTGAACTCAGGTTAAAGGTCCGAGCAGACAGGTGCCTTCTATCACTGAATTTGCTCTCAGTAAGCAGAGTACAAATGATGGATGGCTTGTTTGGTTTTTACTCAAACTATTATTGCTCGAACTTTTTCCCACATGAATAATACTGCAGCTGTACGGCTTTAAGATGACACATGCGGTTGGCCCTTTCTGACATGATGTTTTGACACTGTCAACTTGGAGAATTCTTCCCTCAAAAGCCCTAGGACACAGCCACCATTTTGGGGGGGGGCACATGTGACCCCTTACGCTGTCTGTGATCATTCTAAACGGCTCGCCGACAGGAGGGGAGGGGCTGGAGGAAGCCAGGCAGGTCAGAGGTCACACGAGTCATGTGACCGCCCCCGGGGCTTTGTCGGGAGTGACAGGGAGAGCGAGAATCAGAGTATGGCTGCAAACCCACGGGTGAAAAGGAGGTCAGTGGCCACAGGAACCAGTGCAAAAGTGCCCAGAGCCACTGCCCTTAATGAGAGAACATCCCCTGGGGTGTATATCCCAGCAGCCTAACTGCCACATGAAAAACTCCAATCTATATAGAGTGCTGCAGGCTCAAGAGAGCAGCCATTTTCATGGTCCATTCCCGGAGCCAGGAGCCATCTTGTGAGGTAAACAAACCCAAGTACAGATGTGCACCTTGGTACAGGGCCAGTGCCGTCCCAGCACACACACTGTGTCCTACGAGCGCTCATCTGACCATTAGTTAAGTTTCAAAGATTTCGACTGCTCCAGTCTCAACAGGGTCCGCCTCCAAAACTGATTATTAATAAAGTTTGTGCGCTTCTAGAGAGCAAGGGCTAATAAAACAGGAGCCCTGCAGGGTGAGTGGGAAAATTCATCTGGAAATAAACTTTGAGTAACTCATTAGATTAAGAAAATTATAAGAATAATCACCCCGAGCGCTGCCTGGGGAGGGAAATCTCATTAACAGGTTTTTCGATTCTTCCTTTCAATACATTTGTTAAAAGTGCCAGGGAGTGTTCAATTATCACCCGCCCTCTCACCTCCAACACACAGGGTGACAAGAAACCCCAGAGAAACCTGCAGGGCCAGGGAGGGGCTGTGCACACACACTCACACACTCACACACACACAGACACACACATATATATAACCAAACATGCGCACAGGGTTTCACTTCATTCCCCTCTGAGTAATGTGCTTTCTGACCATTTGTTTAATACTGTCAACAAACAAGACAAGAGCTCCAGGGCTACTCCGCCAATGCAATCCCACTCCTGAATGAGTACGAGCACATGATCCACACACATGTATCACGTCCACACATGTCCACGTGCCCATGCACAATAGGAAGCTTTTGCCCACTGAGCCTTTTAACAACTATATTTCTTACGTTCCAAGGAAAACTGCTCTCATGCAGCTGGCTTTCATAAGACCAACCAGCCAGCCCCACCTAAGTTTCTTTCTTTCATCTGTTTCCAATCTTCATATTGGCCTTTGGGCTTCCTCCTCGAGGCTGGAGGTTTGGGAGGCTATATTTGCTCTGGAACCATTTACTGTGGCCCCCTCCTTCTCGAGGCATGGCAGAGTGCCCGAGGGGGGTTGCAACTTGGCCCACCTGGAGTGCTGTGTCTCCATCTAACCCCCCCCCCCCCCCCCCCCTCTGGTGGTAGTCACCAACACTGTGCAGCATTAGTTTGTGCCTCGCAGGCCTCAAACTACAGCAAACCGCTTGGAAAGACATCACAATCTGGAGATCGAGATTGAATAATGGCGGCTTCCAAACGGCAGTTTGTACAGTACAAAGCCGAGGGAATGGATTTGAAGCATATGTGGCCAACTGAACGCTTCACCACAGCTATGTTATGGCAGCCATCATCAACATTTACAATATTCTTTTAAAGCAGAGAAAAGAGGCTGTGTACAACAGAAAGTTGAATTATGTGTTCAAAGTACAGGCTGTACTTTATTTCCATGTTTATTTCTTGTATCAACTGGCTAACAGCTTCACCGCAGCGGCACCTGGAGCTCACACTTCTCATGCCAGTTAATATTCCTTAAAATAACCTCAGAGATCCATGCAGAGAAGGCGTAAAATGAACTTCACATAAGACAGCTAAGCAGCTATATAATCAAAAAAGTTAGATTTTGTTGAGCCATATGTATTTAGGCTGCATGTATGTGCCAGATTCTGCACAGGCTAGGAACTATTTATGTTGTACCACGAAAAACAGACAAATTCTAAATAGTTTTTACTTCTGCTAAAATGTTTAATTGACAAGATTGGTGGATTGTGGATATACTCCTTTTGTGTAATGTGTGTTTGTGTGTGTGTTTGTGTGTGTGTGTGTGTGTGTGTGTGTGTGTGTGTGTGTGTGTGTGTGTGTGTGTGTGTGTGTGTGTGTGTGTGTGTGAGTATGTACTGACCCTGGTATAACAAAACTGCTCATACAGAGGAAACTGTGGACTAAATATCTGATGCTTTCAAGATGAACCATCTTCTTTTCAGGTAAGACTTAAGAACTAAATTAAAACCTTATATGTAAATGTCACATTGCGGACACATGTACGGTGACTATTCTATACTTCAAGCAGAGTATATACATTTATATTCTTATGTACAGAGGTAAGATAGTTTGCAGATAGGTAAAACTATTTTTTTTAAGTATTATCTGCTGGAGGCAGGATCTAAATCATTTATTTTCCTGCCCTCTAGCAGCAAACCTGCGTCATTCATTTCCATTTCTCTGTTCACAGTTGAAACTCTGCCATGTGCTTGGTTTGTTTAATTTTACATCCAGTTGATCGGGATTCGTGTCAGCCGAGAGAAGAGTAAGAGAAAGAAGAAAGAAAAAAATCAATCCTCTGAAAATGGGCTTTCATCAACTGCAGCGTCCAGTGTTGTGGTGAGTTAATGAACAAAGGGCACAAGGTGGCATTGATTCCAAAGCACCAGAAACACGGGACGATATATAATCCAGCTCCAAAGCGGCTGTGACGACAACCGTGTCAGACCTGCAGTGCCGGCCCAACCTGTGCCACCTATCAGCAGGAAAACAAACAGCACTCTCTAACCTGAGGCTGTAGATGATGAGCACCACAGGCTCTTTTTTGACATGTCAAAAAAGCAGAACTGTAACTATAACGTTAATGACAGTTAGCACTATTCATTTTATTATATTGACTTTTCTTTCTGTTACAGCATAAAGTACCTGTGGGCAATATAAGGAAGACCTTATGCAATTTGGACATTAGTGTCACCTGTAGGCTATGGCAGATGTTTTATGTTTCATATTGTGCTGTTTGTGCTCGATTGTAATGTATGTGTGAGTGTTTGAGGTTAATGCCTGTCTGGAAAATTATAATGCTAAGCCTAATTAATAGAGGGGGAAATAAATGAAAGATTAATTAACAAAACCCTTTAAAGCTAACATGTGGTGTTTTATAGCCACACATAAATTATCTTTCTATTTGAATATGCTTAGAGAATTTGACAGCCATTAAAGGTTAGCAGGACACAATGTTATATTTTGACTAATTTATTTAATTAACAAACTAGAATGGAACTGCGTAGAGCATATACTTCCACCAAGGCCCAATAGTCCCTTTAAATTACATCAAGCTGCAACAAATTTCACACACTCATAGATTTAAGTTCCCTAAATGTTTCCCCCGTCAAGATGCATGAATGATTCACTGGGAAAACATTGAAACAATCTCAAGTTTGGCCAAGTTAAAGAAAGAGAAAAGAAATAGAACTGCACCAAATGGTATTGCTTCTTCCCTCACCTTTACCACATCTTTCCACCAAGTTTTATGACCATCAGTCCGGTAGCTTTAACGTAATCCTGTTTACAAACCAACAAACCACAACACCAAGGGAAATGGGAAAGCTGTAACACTCAATGACTGTAAGAGATGCAAGTGTCACTGCGTCTACATGTAGGTCTAACCTGCAGTTGGTCGCCCAAGATAGCATAGGTGTAAATCAAGGGTGGGGGGTGGGGGGGGCTGGGGGGTTGCAATGACTGAACAGCTCTCTCTTGTGGAGAATCGGGAGTATGCTGTCAGCACTCAGCAAACGCCAGCTTGAGAGAGAGAGATACATGCAATTATAATTCTGTGATTCACATTTTTTTCTTTTTTTAAGTAAAGACAAATGATGACCAATGTGTTGCTCACACACATGTGTTCCACCTCTAGAGCTGGAGAAGGATTCGCTTTGCAGGATACAAGTCAAAAATCAAAGACCAAAGCAAAATGAGTAGTGCTGCCTTCATCACAGAGCGTGAACCGAAAACGCAAGCATGCACACACACACACACACACACACACATACACACACACACACACATACACAGTCAAAGTTTTAGTGCTTAGTTTTGATTCAGCTCTTCATTAGCCACAGGGCCCAACTCCGGTTAGCTCCAGTATTAGGCTCAATTAGAACAAGATCCAATTAGAGGGCTCCTTTCCCCTGGGGCAAGGAGAGGCAGGAAATGGAGACTGAGAAATGTATAAGTCGACAACATGCGGACACCGCCAACATAAACAAACTTACTTTGTTGATCTCTGCTGTTGCTACGCAGGAGTCCTCTGGGAGTTAAAGCCCTGCTAGTCTAAGCTATGAGATAAAACAAAATAAAAAAAAAGCCCCGCAGCAAAACATGAACTCTGTGAACACAAGGGCTCCGACACCATGAAGGGAACGTCTGGGCCCAGAAAATGAAAAGCCCACAGGCGTTTTCCATTTACAGCTAAAAATCCAGCACTAGCTTCTAGCCAGGGTTAGTATCAGACTCTCAAAATGAACACTTACACTACGCGGGAACAAATGAGTATCTTTCTATTGTCACTCTATTAAATCTGTGGGTTTATAGACATATACCTTAGTACTGACAGAAATCAATAATGTACAAAAAAGATAGGAAGGAGGAAAGAAAGAAAGGAGAATGAGAAGACGTAATTGGCGCAAGAAAGAAAGAGAAAAAGGAGAACGATAGAGATCCAGCAGTGTGATTCTGAGCTCAGTATTTTCGTATGGTTAGAGGTGGGGATGGCGGCAATGTTGTGTGAGCTGTTTGGGCTTGCCCTTGCCTCGGGCCTCCAGTGTTCCTCCCCCAGGCGGCGTGTGAGGGAAATGGTGTGTGGTGCGAGGGCAAACCTTGACCTGCCTGCCAGGAGGCTGCACACGGAATGAAATGAGCACAAACAAAGCAGGGGAGAGAGGAGGAGGTGGAGGTGGAGGAGGAGGAGGAGGAGGAGGAGGAGGGGTGATAGGCAGCAGTGGAGGAGGTATATGGCTCTACTTGTATCACCCGTTTTTGTTCTCTGATCTGACTCTGAGCGGCAGGATAAACATCGTACATTGGTGCAGCGACACACACACATACAAACATTCACACACAAACACAAACACACATCTCACGCTCATTTGGGAGTGCTCAGGTGTTGTGGGTGGCATCCTGGTATGAGGGGAAGATGGAAAGTGAAATGTTGCATTTCCCTTCATGCTCTGCCAAGTTGCGTTTCGGGTAAAGATGGAAATCCCATTATGTCACATGCCGAAAACTTGGCCCCGCAAACTCCGAAACTCATTTGTGAAATTGGGTTCAGGTCTTAATGAGTTGCAAAGTGGTTCTGGTCGTGTAAATCAGCATTTTGTGGAAACGCGGCGGAAAGTGCGACTCTGCAGCAGCCCAAATTTGGAGTTTCACTTACAACCAACTTGCGACCTGGCAACCTGAAGTTACAGTTGGGCTCTGTTCGTCTCATCTGATTGTGCTCAGAGCAGGTGTTTGAACATGTGACAATTCGCTCGTCGCTATCCAGTGAGAATTAAACACATTTAAAAGGTATAATCGCTGTAAACCAGCGTGTTTACAGACGTGTACGTGACATATCACCCTGCTTACCTGTGAAAAGCCCAGTGAAATCCATTACATACTTTAGAGACGACTCATGAATGGAATAATTAGCACAGCATGCTTTCCGCCCGGCTGGAAGTCTCTCTCGATAATGAACAAAGGAAAGGAAATTAGCTTTTGTCTCATAAAGTCACAACTTCAAAGATCCCTGCCATTGCATTAACACAGCCATAGCCTGCAGCAGCATGGGAGAGAATAAAATAAGCACTCTCGCTCAGACCCCATTCCTATCAAGGTCTTTCTCAGGACAAACTCCGGGAGCTTGGCTCTTATAGACCACACACTCTGGACTGGACCAGGGAGACATAGCAGGGGAGAAAGCGATCCCATGAATGTCCCTTTTCTGGATTATGATCCAACAGCAAGGTTTACATCGGTTAAAAAAAATTCTCCAGGTGTATCAGTATTTCCACGTAATATTGCTCGGTTGCAGCTGGATGTACGCTTAATCACATCAGGTCAACGCTCCGGCCCGGGGGTTCCCAGCTGTGGCCCCGGCGACCTGCGACGGCCGTCTCGCCTAACTGCTGCTGCAGTCAGCTGCCCTCAGGAGCGTGAGTGGTACACTGATCTGGTGCTGGGTCATCCGTCCTGGCACTACCACATTACAGCATATTAAAAACAAAAAAAGGACCAGAAGAGCCCTGTGTTTGCGGTTGAGCTGACACTGTTGATGGTGAGGTGTTCACAAATGGAACTAGAATGGAAGACAGTAAAGTGCCTTCCTCCACCTAGGCCAAACACTCACCTACAATTAAATTCACTAGTTATGGAATTTTATTTGGATCCGCACCAAATGGCACAAACTCATGAATGTCAGTCATTAACATGCCAGAAACGTTTCATCATGATCCATGAATTATTCTCTGAATGAGAAAGTTAAATATGACACATATGTCAAAGAAAATGACTTATTCCCTGGACTGGCCCCCTCATCCAAATCCACACCAACGTTTGATGGGTGACCTGTACTGCAGCTTTCCACCAAGTCTCATGGTAAAACGTCTTGTAATTTATGTGGAATCTTGCTAACAAACAAACAAACTTATCAACAAACAAAACGAACAAGGGTCACGGTAGAGCACAACATCCTTGGCTGAGGTAATAAGTGGGGGGGGGAAAGGTAGTATAATAGCATCTGCATATAAAATAGGGGGAAGCTGTAACACTCCCTGAATGTAGGTGGTGCAATTGTCGAAACTGTATATATTGATATGCCTGTAGGTGGCGACATCTCTCATACAAGCTGGTTGGTGAAAAGCCCTTTGGCGTACTCCTGTAAACAAATAAACAAAAAATAACGTAGACGAGATTATTACCCCATGAATGTGAACAGGTTTTCCAGACCCTGTGCAGTAACAATCAAATGATTTAAAAGTGACAACATATTGTGGACAACCTGTATTAGATATGTACCTATGTTCGGTCACTTGTTCACTTTGACCTCCGCATCCTCGGCAGCATTTAGTCTCAGTCCCCATCATTGTCTCAAAGCTAGAGGCAGCAGCACTGAGGGCGAGGCGAGCGTGGTCCAAGGCACCGCTCTGTATCGCCTATCTGCTCCTTTATCTGCCAGGATCAGTTGTTAGTGCTGGCAGTTTTCCTCTCCTGTCCTCTGGAGAGAGGTGGCTCTCAGCTGGAGAGAGGCGCCGGAGGCTGTGCACTGTCTCCATTGTGTGGAGAGACACACGGAGGACTTGAGAGACTCTGTGCAGGTGCAGGGAGGAAGAGTGAGAGGGAACACACCTGAGGGGGTTGAGTTTTTTTTTTCTTCCCGACCTCACAAAAGTCGGGCTTGTTTCTCTCTTTCTATTTTTAAAGGGGGCCTTTTTAGTGCAGGGACATTTGTTGGGTGGAGGACAGATTTACTGGAGGTACACTCTACTGGAGGGAGGGAAAGGGCCCTTGGTTTGAATGCTTCCTCTTACTGCCACAGACATTTTGTTACACACGTGGCGTGCCAGGATAAACACAATTTCCAGCCGGGTTGACAAAACGCAAGACAATGCCGCTAAACGACCGTTAGAAACGTATGACTGCAATGATTCAGTGCAGTGCTCGGTTTGACGTGCAGTGCTGCAGGATGAGCCATGAGACCGGCACAGGTGTGAAGTCATGTTTCTCCGTTGAATCACAGGGCGGGTCCACCCACATTGGACAGGACACGACAAGCTGCGGCTGATAACCTCACCTCACACGCGGAGATCTCCTGTGAAAGTGATCCCTGTGCTAACTGTTTGTTTAAAAGCTGACAGGCTACAAGAGTCTCTGTGACAGCATCTATTCATCTCAGGGTGTCAGATGGAGAGAGAGAGGGAGAGGGAACGAGGGAACGAGGGGCGGCTAAAGACACAGGGAGTGGAGGCGGACGGAGAGAGCTGGGGAGGGAAAGAGCTCAGGAAGAGGGTTCATGGCAGAATGGCATGCTGTTAACAAAAGGCTTGGTCTACCTTCAGCTTTGAAACAGCTTCACATCACCCAAGCAGCAATTTCAGAAATTCATCTGGCGAGTGACTGAACGAGTGCTGATGTTTTCATCACTTTGGTTTTAATTATATGTCTCATTCAGCACAGTCTTCCTTCTACTCGGCTAATTTAGATTGAGATCCTTCCAGGCTTTCCCCTATCTTTCATTTCCCTCCCCTCCTTCTCTCCTCTCTGCATCCCATCAGCCCCTTTGTAGAAAAAAAAGAGGAAGGAAAAAAACCTTCATGTCTGTGACTTTCTTGCCCTCCAGCGTATGAAGCCCTCTTTTATTTTGATCATCGCAGCACAATGGATTCATGCCATTCTGGCAACTTTATTCAGTATCAGCCCAAATTTACATACTGCTTAACAAGTTTGTGCGTGACTGTTGATGCCTCTGATCAAAGTGCTTTTGGAAATCTTTCTCATCTGATTTTTCCCCCATCCTTCATTTCAAATGCATGCTGCAGACAGGCATCTCTAACTCAGGGGCAAAGAAAGGTAACCTTAGTGCTGCACAAGCCCAAATGTCATCCAACAAGGAGGGCTCATGTCCCGGGGATAAAGATAATGTAATCTAAGCAGTATACAGTGTGTGACTGTGTGTGTCTTTGAGTGTGTGTGTGTGAGTGTGTGTCTATGTGCTCGCCTCGGTGTTTGTTGGAGGCTTGGTTTTGGGGGCGGAGGGAGACAGGGGATGACAAAAGTCAAAGCAGTCATGTGTCATTTTCGGTGCTGAAGGGCTGGGACCTGCCTCCAGGGCTGTCCTCTCTGTCAGACGCACTCAGATATCCATGCTGAACTCTAACGCTGTCTCTTTTTTCTTTTGCTCTCTCCATCTTTACTCTCGGTCTTTGTCTAATGCAAACGCATATGTGCGGCTGCTGCAACGAGCGCCACAATCAATGCTTCAAGAGGCATACAGTAAGGTGGATAAAGAGCAATATAATATTTAAAATCATACACATCTGCTTAAGACGTAGAAACGCATAGTGAGTAATTTCATATTTCTAAATAATGGCATCTTGACCCCGCAGCCAGAGGAGAAAGACTGGAAGGGACATGATTCTTTGCTCTTCAAGCAGTGATGCATGCATCCCATAATGCCGTGAGAGTGCATTGAGGACAAGTGGGGACATATTTTTGACAAAGACCAGGTTGTAATTCAACATTCCCATGGGGCTAGACGAGGAAACCACATGGAAAATGTACTGTAATAACCCATTGCAGGGGCACAGTAGCCTCCATTTACAAAAAGATACAGCACATGCGTAAATATACGTGGCTAGCAGAGCAAACAGCAGAATTGAAAACATTAAATAGATGAGAAAGAAAAATGGATTCAAAAATACAATGAAAAGAGGGTGTGGGTGGAAAGAGAGGAATCGTGGGAATGCAAGATTGCACCTCCCTCAGGCAATCGAATTATCCTATGGGCCGATGGTTCCTCCTTATGCGTCGGCTGACATTTTCCTGTAACCCCATCCCAAGTAATGCTATGTGATGTGTGTGACTGGCTTCTGCCACGGCCCTGCGAGGCCACGGCACCCCGGGGCCATTTGCTCTCGCCCCGCAGCATCCTGGGAATTGTTTATTTTAGCTCTGTTTGCTCCTTTTCGCCTCTCCCCCTCGTCTCGCTCTCGCCTTCCTCGTCTCTCCTGTTCTCCCCGTTCCTCCTTCCCTCTATCTGGCCCAGTGGTGTCTACTTTCAATTAGAGGAGGATGCACTTGTATTCTTTTGTGAGACAAACCCCCCCTGACAGGTGACTCTCGAGGGGTAACTCTAAACCGGGCCTTTAGTCTCTCCACACAAACTGTTAGTATTCCGGAGGAGACAAAGGTAAACGGCAACCAAAAGCTGATGGCGGTATCTGTAACTCAGCTGTGTACGACACTCTGTGCAATGGCGATAAGAGCGAAGGGTGGGTTCAAGAAGGAAACAGTTGAAAATCGAGATTTGCTGCGAGTTGTGTGGAAGAGCGAGGGAGAGAGGGAAGAGATTTAAGGACAGAGAAGATGAGATGTGTGATATGAGATAATAGAATGATATTCAAAATGTATCCCTGGAGCTAGAAGTAAAAAGAGAACATTAAAAGGGAACATATTTTGATCGCTTATGGATATGTAAGCCTGCACACCAATATGCTGAAAACTTTACCCCACACTGCAGAGCCCTAAAGGGCACTTGGTGCAGGCGGGCTGATCTACTATACACAAATAGTGTATGTGTGGGTAACTGTCAACATGTGACAAGCAGAAAAGGGACAGTGTTGAGAACATAGCCTTTTATGACCCAACACACTCTGACAGCTTGGCCATCGCTCCAGGACACGAGCAATGTTGCTTTTTCATCTGACAAATTTAAGCAAAAAAAACAACTCCCCCTTCGTGGATTCAGTGGTTCAGAGCCTTTGTGGCCGACCGTTACAAGAAAAGAGACTGAAACATGTCAGCAGCCCGTAGATTGGGCTCACTGTGAGGCTGGAGGAGTCTCACTGCCAATCTGTAGGACAAAAAGTGAGATGAAAGTGTAAGCGATATGATGGAGAGCCGCTGCTTTTATGCAACACTGCACTCTGCTGGCGAGGACGGCTACAGCACCGTGAGTAATGAGGCAGTCTTGACGGAGGACTAATGTAACCTTAGTTCCCCAAGGATAAAACTGTCTGTGAGCTTCTACCCTTGAAGCAGTTGCCTTATTTGTACCTAAGGACATTCTGCTATGAAAAAATTTAAAGATCCCAGGAGGGGCATGCTTTGAAATATGGCCACAGGGTGGCACATCAGAATGACAAAAATGTAGATTCTCAAAGTGAAACCTGCCTGTGACTTGGAAAATCAGCTCCAGATGAAAGTGAGGGATATCATTAGAGACGGGTCACACCGTTAGATGTTGGAAACATGCAACAACTTCAATCAGATGTGAGGATGAGGGATGTATTTGTTCTGTATCAACACAAGAACTCACTTTGCCTTGACAGAGCAAGAGAAGGAGATGCAGACACTGTTTAAAAAAAATCTGCTGTGTGTTCACATTAATACTGTCTTTGCTATGCGTGTGGGCAATTGGCCTGCAAGATGCGTGTGTGTGTGTGCATACAAACAATGCACTCAGTCGACAGCCCGCAGCAGTGTGCATTCTTGCTTGGAGAGTACATGTCCTCGGGCCTCGTTCCTCCGTTGATGACCTCTGGTGAAGCCATTATTTTGTGCATTAATGATGAGCAGCAGCCAGTGATGAGAGAGATGGACTTTGTCCTGAGGCACAGAAGCACTGATTATGGGCAACAACAATGCCAAAAAAAAAAGAGAGGAAATAAATAAATAAAAGAAAAAAAAATAAAACTCTTCCCACAAGTAGTTCAGAAGCCCGGGAGTCTTAGCGGCAACGCAGAATAAGCTGCTCTTGCTCGATATTGACAAGATGGATCAGATAACCTCTGTAGCTGCAGGAACACTTAGACCAAACTTTAAGAAAGGTTACCTTTGTCATCCAGAGGGTTTTACACCTCTGGAAATACGAAGGGACTGTGACAACATTTTCATCTCGTCAGATTCAGATCTGAAATACGTGGGTGGCAATTAGTTCATGGTTGAAAGGGCTGATGGTGAGTCATGCAAACCGCGCTTTTTTTCTTTGTACTGCCCTCCAAGGATTCTATGACGTCATCTATGGGAAATAATATTAAGAGGCTTAATTGATCCTCTGACATCAGCCCAAACACCAACATATAAGACTCACAAACAAGACAAATTGCAGACAAAGTGCAATTGCTCTAGTCAAGGCAGCCAGGGCACCCACTCAGGAAATCCTGGCTTGGGGAGATGACTCTAAATGAAGGACTTTACCATTCACCATTATGTCTTTGGTGAGAGTCAGAGGGAACCCTGGGGCTCTTCAGCACAGCACGGCACAACTTTTCAAAGGGCTCCAGATTAAAGTCACTGAAAGTTCCCACTGGGGTCTGAGGCCAGGATCCCATTAAGCAGCCCTACCACACCGCCGGCCATAATTGTGTCGTTGAGAATTCAGAGCAGTGGTTGCTTGATAAGCGAATTTAGGGTGAAATAAAAAAAGGGAGAGGCAAAAAAAGGGGTCTCATTGGGCCACCATTAGACACTTCGCTCACTCATTGCTAATTTGTTTTAAATGACTGAGGGAGAGGTGAGTGCTTTATAAAGCAACCTGAGCTGCCTTTCTCCTCCATTTATAGGCCGGTGCCATGGAATGCTGATAAATGAAAAACATTGCCGTTTATAGCCGCACACCAGACTGCCGCTGGTGGCGTTTTAAACTGTAGTTATCTTTACCGCAGCACTTGCTTTGCAGTAGGATAATCAATAAGTCCCTCTACTCTCATTTTGAAGAAACCGGTCAGTGCACCTCCAGTAATGACAATTATTACTCAAGTCCTGTGAGTAGACACCCTCTTGTAACTACTTTAATAAATAACTAAAAACAACAAGCTACAAACAAGTCGGCTTTTATTGAGAATTAAGTTTTGTTATGGTTCTGAATGTTACAAATGGTTTATTTCTACATTTGCGGTTCATCACCATCCCAGCTGTTTGGTGAATGATATAAAAGCCTCCATTAAGTGTAGTTTAAAGATCTAAACCCTAACTTGAGATCAGAGAATGTGCATCTACACGTCAGTCAACTCACTTGCTGGAAGTATAGGAACTACTGATTCTTTGCAACTGGTGGAGATCTCAAGTTATGGTTCAACACTTTATAACAAACCAATAAGAGTAAAGCCTCTGAAAACATACAGATATTTGCAACCCAAATATACTATTGTCATCCAAGTGCAACAAAGAAAAACTTAAGTTAACTGCTTCAGGTGGATTTTTTCTGCTTCTTCTTCTCTGCCTCTTCCTCCTTCTCCTTCTCAATCTCTGCCACCAGGGTCTCAATTTCCTTGGATTCCAAGATCTGCAAACAGAGAATTTAATTAATATAAGGATCAAAACAAGGTATTAAAGAAAATAAAGAGATACAATTTGCAACAACTTACCTTCAGTGGCTGATTCCGTCTGATGATAGCAAGTTCAATATTCTTTCCTCCTGACTGGACAACCTAGAGACACAGTTTTGAGTTTATTAAGTGCAATTGAACACAGTAAATTCAGTCATTGACTTCTGTGAGTATTTCCACTATAATATCTATAGTAATAATGCCCCTTCATTTAATTTTGAAATCAATTAATTAGCATTACATTGTACAAAGTATTACAGACTGTCATAATACACATAGAAGCCAAAATAGTTATCCAAAAGCAGCATTTATTTGATTTGCTTCATATCAAAACTCAAAATAAAGGGGAGGTTTTGCTAAACACAACAAAGTTTCACCTTGTAAACGATTACTGAAGATAATTTTATGGTTCACACCTGATCTGTCGCTTTGACAAATTAAAAATACTTAATTCATGCTGTTGTAGACTTTATTATATCTGAAGTGACAATATCTGCAGCATATTGTCATTTCTGTAAAACAGCTTAGTAATTATTCAGTATCAGCATATGTAGTTGATAATATGACAATGCAGAGACTCAATTTGACCTTACCTCCAGCAAAGCTTTGATTGCCAACTTGATCGTCTCATTGTCACCAGCAATGGCTTCATCTGTGTAATTCTTCTCCAAGAACTCCCTCACAGTTTTTGCGCTACGACCAATAGCATTTGCCTGATATTTCGAGAGAGAAAAAAAACTATAATTAATCTGTTTTATACCGACTATTGTCAAGGTGTAACATGACAAAGCAAATTCACTGACCTTCCAGGCATGGTAGGTTCCGGATGGGTCTGTCTGATATAGCCGGGGAGTTCCATCGTCGTCAAAGCCAACAATTAACGCAGAGATGCCAAATGGCCTGCGGCCATTGCTTTGAGTGTAGCGCTACAAATATGACCAACAAACAGAGTCATGTGACAAGTCATTCTTAAAAAGCAGAGAGTAATGTTTCCCCTGAATGAAAGCAGAGTCCTACCTCTGCCTTATGGTAAATCAACAGTAAACAACACATGGATGGTAATAAAGCCAAATACCTGTTTCAGTGTGGCTATGTAGCGTGTGATGTATTCCACTGTGACTGGGTCCTCAACAGTTAGCCTGTGGCTCTGGCACTCAACCCGAGCTCTGTTTATCACAATACGGGCATCTGCTGTCAGACCTGAAAATATTGAAAGAGAATAAATAGCTATAGAGCATACAAAGAAAATTCAACAGGAAAGACTAAAAAGGTCCTTGAATAGGGCAACAGTGACAACTGGTCTTTGGATTCCTCGGTCACATCAAACTGAGCTGTGACAACTAAATACTAGGTGCAGTCTACTTTGTGATGTTATATAAGCTGTTCTCAGACATGACCTATGGGTAAAATCCCCAAAATTGGCTACAGAGTTTACCCAGAGTTTGCCTTTCACACATGCACAACACAGCGGGAGGTTCTCTGCACAACAGCATCAAATCTTCCGATTATTCAGGCTGGATTCAGAGCAGCCGGGTGCGTCAGGATGTGATGTATTAACTCTTCTGCCAGGATCATATTTATAACATGTTTACAGCAGCCTGACACACGTCAGCTCTTATCACCACAAACTCTTTTGTCATCTTCTTCTGTGTCTTCTAAGTGTAAGACAGCGGTGTTCACTGCTGTGTTCACAAATTGACTACTCCTGGATTTCTGCTGACTTTATACTAGGAGGCAAGGCAGATAAAGTCTGTAGAAACTTTTGAACTTCTCACTTAATTTTTTGCATTCACACATGTACCTCCTCTGGAGACCATACAGAGGAACTGCGGAGTCCAGTGCATGTCTGCAAGTAGCTATAGTGAAAGTATTCTTCAGTTATTAAATACGGATTGTGTCGAGGTACCTGCAAAGGCCATGCAGACGTGCTCATCCAGGGCGCATATCTTGCGGACAGTCCTTTCTTCCTGCAGCTTTGCCACAGATTTCTTCTCAACGCCGAGGACAACAATGTCTTTACCTCTAATTCCCACCTGCAGAGAAAGCAAAGAATCAAGATTAACCACAGTAAAGTTTACTCCTACAGGCAGAGATCATAAAGTAGTGAACAGCAATTACTGACAATTTCAAATCAACTGACTTTATAGAGACTGAAACATTGTTTCTAGGCGGTCGTCACATGATTACTAGAACCTTAGTGATTCCTTTCAGTTTATCAGTGATGTATGAGAATAGTAGGACCAACATATTTACACCTTAAATCTGCTGTGAAGAGAAACCTACACCTGTCAATGGACGTGTATGCAACATCTGATGTTGTTCTTCCTGTAAAACCTACTGAGATATACTTACAACTACAGAGGTTATTTGAATCCGAGTTAGCTGCAACTTTAGTGATGATAACAGACCTATCATTGACTGTAATGTCGCATAGCATCTACGGAGCACCACACAGAAGCCAATATTGGAAACAAGATTCCGTCACCTTTTAAAATGTTTGTATTGTTGAGAATGTGTAGTGTGTTTTAAACAGTTAACACAGGAACAAGCAAGTTCGCAGACCGAATTAAGCAGTAACATCGTTTCTGGCGTTGGATGACATGATCACATTGAAACTGAAACTGTTGTGAGAGTGACACAGCGACAAAATGCTCGCTAATGGCAACTGGCTCTTTATTTCCACAAGCTGCGAAATGTTTAGAACATTTCACGTGAAAGCAATAGACTGATATTCCAGTTAGGTTTATCTATTTTAAATCGGAACACTCGAGTGTAACACATTGTCAGAAATAAAGAAACTAGCTTAACACACGAGTGCCTGCTACGAGCTAGCTTGGCCGGTTAGCTAACAACCGCTTGCTAACGCTAGCATTAGTTTAATTTTAAGGACTTACCGCAGTGGAGCCCTTTTTCACGGCTTCTTGTGCGTACTCCACTTGGAAGAGATGACCGTCGGGAGAGAAGACAGTGATAGCCCTGTCGTATCGTGCCGCCATTGCACCGCAAGACAAGTACAATCAAACGAGAAGAAGGAGACTGACACAAAAGTGATTCAGCTAGTTAGCAACAAGCCGCTCAGTGTGCAGCAGTGTGCCGGAAACTGCGCATGCGCGGGACCTCTGAACTCGGGCGATACCAAAACACCAGACGAAAGTTGTTCAATATTTGCGGGTTGTTATATCTTACATTGCGTCAGTGCTCTACAAGATAAATATTGTTGTGAAGAATCAAAAGTAAAATACAAAAAAAGCTTTCCAATTAATATTTAAACCCTGGTTTAGTTTTCCCCCTGGTTTATTAAGTGAGATTTTGCCTTTTATATTCATAAAATCTTAAGTAGTGAATATCCATATACACTAATATTACCTTGAAGTTGATGGCATGATATTAATATACTTTTAGAACTAAATATCAAATGTTTAAAATCTCTGTTTCCCCTTTTTTGTCGAGCGGTCCATTTCCCGTGGCATTTCGAACGCGAGCTAGACTGTTCCACTCTATGAAAAAGGTGGGGCTTACAATTAAATTTGGTTAAAGCCATTACCCTTAAATCATACTTACGAATATTCATAGCAATATTAGGATTGTTATAATTTGTGCATTAATCCCATTTATGCATGTGTCGTAACAATGTATAATACCCTTATACTACATTTTCCAATGGGCTGTATCCCCCCCAAATTGGACCGCTGCATTATGAAATCGCATCCCATTCTCCCCAGTCCGAGTTGTCCAGGTTTGTTAAGTGTGTTAGCTTCTTCACACTTTTATGCTCTAGGTAACGTCGCTTTCTTACGATATCACCATGTCGGTGGCGTTCGCACCTCACAGGCAGCGCGGAAAGGGCGACATTACACCCGCGGGAATTCAAAAGGTAATCCATCTTTTCTTTTTTTCTTTTTTTTTTTAGCGCGTCGCAGAATGGAGGCTACGCTACGCCGCTAGCCGCGGAGCTAACGCACGTAGCAGTGGCCCAATCCAAGTCCGCCTGTTAACAGCTCGGGGGCGGTTATAACGTTGCAGGGGTCAAAGCGCGGTGAATATGAACCTCACCGGAGTCAGGCCGCCACGTGCACACACTGCGTCTCCGGTCGGTTCACCGGAGCGACCCGTTACATGCTCTTCAAAATGAACCGGAGGCCTGCGGTTTTGTTAGCCGGCCACAGCTAAGCTAGCAGGACGCGTCTTTTGTTAGCCATAAACGCACACTCATATTTAACAAAAAACGCCCCCCCCCCCCTCACTTCTTCCCCTCTCCATCACCCCCGTTGTTTCCAACATACAGCAGAATAACCATTACAAACAACAGGGATTTGTCTGCTAATTTATTAAGTGTGGGTAATTTGACTTCATGTCACAGACGTGTGATCAATCTTCTGCCTTTACTGTCCCAGCTACTCGACGAAAACAACCATCTGATCCAGTGTATAATGGACTTCCAGAGTAAAGGCAAAACAGCAGAGTGTTCACAGTAAGTGATTTCCCCCTCACGTCACTATAGCTGTAAGCTCACATGGATACAAGTCCTAGGTGTATGTTGATGCTTCTCCATCTCCACCTCTTCCAGGTATCAACAGATGCTGCACAGAAATCTAGTGTACCTCGCCACGATAGCAGACTCCAATCAAAACATGCAGTCTCTCCTCCCTGCTGTGAGTATTGGTCCATGCTGATTGTTTCCAGTGAGTGAAGAGTAAAGTTGAACACCTGAGGGACTTCTCTGCCCCATGGGGTGGTTCAGGTTGAGATCATGTACAACACATCTCACTTAAGTCTTAATTGCATGTTACTTATTACTTACTGATGTATATCTTGACTATTGCTGCTGTAACATGGCAGATATCCCCATTGTGGGACTAATACAGGATTATTTAAAAAATAAGGATGTTGAGCACTACATTGAATAATAAACTCTTATTTTGGTCCCTCCACTAAACAGCCTTACATGCTTTATTTTAGGTGTATATTTTCAAACAAGTTTTACAATTAATGGTTTAATATAAAATGCTGTGTATAATAAAATAACAAGATAATTTTAGTTTTAAACATGAAGATTTTCTTGTCATAGCTTTAAGGGAAATGGTCAATCCAAACTTAATGTTGCCTGATCAAGACTAAAGGCCACAAGTCTTAGTGTCTCAGCCTTGTCTATTTGAAGCCCCACAGCTCTATGGGAAGTATCACCACTTCACATTGACCTGCAACAGCCCAGATTGGAGTTTCTGAGCTTTTTGAATATGTGTGTTCCTTGACCCTTAAATGCATTCATTAAAAAAAACATTTGTAGTTATTAATGACTTAAATGAGTATACTTTATTCTAAGTATGTGAGTATTCATTGTACCCCATGTCTTTCTGTAGCCCTCATTTACACATGCTGAATCTTTCTTAATGGTTGTTCTCCTTGTTGATTAGGCAACATTACCACTGTGCTGAATTAAATAGTTTTGTAGAGAGACTTTGGCTTTTATCTGCCTTTTTTTCCGCAAGTTCTCCTCTGAGTGACATGCTAAGAGGTGTTTATAGCTGGCTGATGTGTGTTTTTGTGTCTGTGTATTGCACTTTCAGCCACCCACTCAAAACATGCCCATGGGCCCTGGTGGGATGAACCAAAGTGGACCTCCCTCTCAGCCTCCTCACGGTCACACAATGCCCTCTGAGGGTATGGTCAGCGGTGGCCCTCCAGCCCCACACATGCAGGGCCAGATGAATGGACAGATGCCTGGTAAGAAACCCCCCCACACAGACACACACACAAACTTCCCTCCCTCCTCTTTCTTTCTTTTCTCTCCCCTTCTTCTCCCTCAGTGCCTGTCTCACTTGGGTTGCCTAGCAACACCACAGAAATGTGAGGGAGGCTGCTTTGCTGAAGGATGATGTCACCCATTTGCCAGTTCTGGTGGTCTTAGACTTGTTCTCCATTTGACTATGCTCTCTGCTTTAGTAACATTGTTTATTTTATTGTTTGCTGTGTTTTAAGTTTTGTTAGCAAATGTAGCCTTTAATAATTTCCACTTCATGTTGTTTTTCTAATGGCATTTACTTTTCCTTCAGATGTACCACACTATGCCATTCTATGTTTAAGGTTTAACCTCACAACAGACTTGTAGCCAAAATGTCAAAGAAACGTAATCAAGGCTTGATATCTTATTGTCTTAGTATTACCCGTACACTCTGCCAAGTTGGAGTGTTATATGGCGCTATATCATAAAAACTTTGACAACTAAACATTGTTGTTTTTGTGGATAGATCACCTTTTTTTATGGAAACCCAAACTGGTCCACAGTGCTGCAATTACCACAACATCTTTATAATTATATGTATTTAGGGCTTCATGAAATTGTTTTACCTAATCAGTCTATATCGTTTTTATATCGCGATATATATCCAATCAGCGCCGCTGCACTCAGTTGCATTACTCATGAATGTGTTCATAATTTTGAGGAGGAAGCAGACTCCGACTAAGACTCTGAAACAGGACGACCTGACCTTTTTAATGTGCGTCTGTCTGATCCTGAAGCAGTGATGGTTATAATTATTCAGGGGTAGAAAACCCGCTGAAACTATGAACGAAGTGGAAAACATGATCTGAATATGTTCAGTCACTGCATCGATACAGAGTCGTCCACTTCTATGCAGGAACCCAGACATTAGCATGTGTGCTGCTGTCGGGTGCTCCTCCTACGCTGCTGTGTGCATCAACCTAACCTGACCTGGCAGTAACTCTATTCCAGCGACATGATTGGTTCGGTGCACCGATCATTATTATTGTTTGTGTTGTCTCACAACATGGATGGAATGAGTTCTATAGACGTTATATTGACCATGTCTTATATTTCCATCGAGGGAACGTTATATCGTGATAATTATCACTATCGTATCACCCAGTCCTATGTGTAATTAATATCTACCTGTATTTTCATGAAACATCTCTGTTGTTGTTTTCCAGGGCCTAATCACATGCCCATGCAAGGTCCAGGTCCTAACCAGCCCCCAAACATGCCCAGTGGCTCTATGAATATGCCCCCCAGCGGTCATGGCTCGATGGGTGGTTACAATCACGCCGTCCCCTCTTCTCAGGGCATACCAGCTCAGAGCCAAATGAACATGACCCAGGGCCAACCCATGGCAAACTATGGTCCACGGCCAAACATGAACATGCAGCCCAATCAAGGTAATATGGCTCCGTTATTAGATTGCTCTCGGTTTTAATGACTTCCAATACCTTATCTGTCTTACTGGCGTAGCTGCACATCATCACCTGCATTTGAAAAAAACATATACTGTTTATACAGTATGTGTATTCAGTGTTGTAGTGTTAAATAATATACATTTTAGCAATCGGTTTTGATTTAGTTTGCTTTCTGATGAAAATGTGTATTAGTTTTAATCAAAGTTTAGTCATTCTATCTTAGGACTATAGCTTTCGCTATCTTTGTGTACAGTTACCATGGTTACAGTGTCTCTTTTGTTTCTCTGTAGTAATACAGACTGACCCCCCCAGTAAATCCAGTAAGCATTTCCAAACTGTGTTTGTTTGAACACAGCATCTCTCTCTAATCCAGTACAGTTGTTCCTGCTAACGTAGTGAATCCAGTTGTTGATTCACTCAGCTGTTCAGTTAAACTCAGAGATTTTATACTATTGCATCAATACTGTGATCTTTGTTTAGCAAACAGCTAGGAGGCCATTTAGGATGGACCGTTTGACTGCTCGCCCTAAAGATAGCAGAATAAAAGTTATGCTAATAGTGCCTCCACATCTACAACACGTGATATTCATGATTACATATTAGCTTACCTTTTTAGGAATGTTAGTGTGTCGCCTGCAAGTTTTTAAGTTTATTTTGTTGTTCCTTGTCTTATTTTAGTGAATTGTGGATCAATTAATCCATAAATCAGTTTCTTATCAGGTAGCAGTACTGACAAACATGCATTTCTGCAGGGTTTTAAATCATCAGGAGATTCAGCATTTACTCTCGCAGTTGCCTGCACATTGTTTAATAAGACTTTGCATTGAAATATGTCCTTTGTCTTAAACATTATTGTTTCTGTGTTGATGAAAAATATAATGTCTTGTTATACTTTCAAGTTACTTTTCTTTTCACTTTGAGTCACTTTTAATTGTGAAAAAAAAAGGTTTTAAACAGATTTTCCTTTACAGTTTTTATTAATGAAAATTACCCGTCTATTGTACAGTGTGATATTAATCTATTTTTGGGTATACTTCAGGCCCCATGATGCACCAGCAGCCCCCATCCCAGCAGTATAACATGCCTCCTGGTGGTGGCGGACAGCACTACCAAGGACAACAGAACCCTATGGGCATGATGGGTCAAGTCAACCAGGGAAACCATGTCATGGGGCAGAGGCCAATGCCACCCTACAGACCTCCTCAGCAAGGTATACCCCTCAGCGTGTGTCTGTCATGTGTGCAAGTTGTGAGTGTTGGTTTTTCCTTCTCCCTAACCCTCCCCTCTGCATTTCTTACTATTGTTCCTCTCAATTTCCTTTATTTCCACTGCTGTAGCCCACAGACATCTTGATGACTAAAGATGTAATCTAAAGCCTCCAATCAAAAAAAAAAAGTAGTCGAGTGACCAAAGGACAGCTTTCTAGCGAAAACTAGCAGCAAGGAATCCATCCTCTCTGCTCCTCCCCCCACACAACCCATCCAACAACACCTTGAATCTACTTGTGTGTATGTTGTGTATGTGTATGTAGGACCCCCTCAGCAGTACCCAGGGCAGGAAGACTACTATGGGGACCAGTACAGTCACGCAGGACAGGGAGCCTCAGAAGGTAGGAGAACCCTCCGGTCACTTGGAGAAAACCAACAACAAAAAAGGAAAATGAACCCAGGAGTTGTGTTAATACACAACGATGTAAAGAGACTGCGACGGATGCAAAGCCTCAGTTTCTTCATTATTTTCTGGGGGAATCAAAGTGACCCTTGGCTCTAACAAGACCAAAATGTGTTAGCTAATTTTGAATTAACATCCTCGTGCAAGAATGCACCCTCGTCCAAAAGGTGATTCTGCAGTCCGACGTCAAGGTAGCACCCTGTCTTGTAATGACATCCCCCAGTCGTGGCTGGTGCTCTACCTGTGGCTTTACCTGAGAAAAGTCAGGGAGGCGCGTGGGTCTTCATCGTCAAACTGCACCAAAGACGATTGAGATTAAGATGCTCACCTTTCAGATCGCCACATGTGATGCCTTTACTACTAGTTGTTTGGAGTAGTAGGTAATTAGAGAGTTCAGTAACTACATGCAGCTGACTGCCATTACTTGTTAATACAGATTTTATTCACACACTAAAATTAGTAATTCATATGATTTGCAGAAGATTAGCGCTACTGACTAACAAATTTCCCAAACTTTTCTCCCAGAAATATGCTACCGCTGCATTTTTCTCTAATGGTTGACATTCAGCCAATTTTCCTTCTTGGTGTGAAATTAAGATTCCTATTAAACCACTTTCTTTGTCCAATTAACATTTACCTTATGTTTGTTTTTTTCCTTTACTTACCACACTATTTCCCTTTTGACGTTTTTAAACACCAATGTGTCCTTTTATGTGAAATAAAGAAAATTCAACCATTTTTGTGGAAAAGTTTGAGGTACTGCTTCCTCTTGTTGCAATAGTTTTGCAGATACACATGCAGTGCTTAACGTATGGATCCAGTACTCAGCATGTATAAACTTGGTTTGGCGTTTCACTCCTTTCACTCTCGAGGCTCTTTCCCTGTTCCCTGCAGGTACAAACGCACTCGTCTCACCTACATGCGTCACACACATTTGCCCTGGAGAGTGGTCAAAATGGCTGGGCGGGTGTGTGTGAGATGTATGAAAGTGATTTTTTTTTTTTCTTTCTTTGAGTGGGAGAGAGCCATAGGAGACGGTGACAGGAGCAAAACACCAAAGCGAGTCTAATGCCTGCAGCTTTAAATAAATCTGTCACAATTTGTATTTGTTGTTTGCGCTTTAGCCGTTTATTTACTTCTTTCCATTAGAACAAGCCACAATACATTTGAGTATATTGGAGACATTACCTGCCCCTGGAAAAAAACTCATTAAGAATCTACCTGTGGGATTTGCTGTTGTGCTGTTAACATGTTGCTCACGATGCCCCTGTCGCCCCCTGAAGGTAATGCCCAGTATGGCCAACAACAGGAAGCATATCAGCAAGGCCCTCCTCAGCAGCAGGGCTACCCTCCTCAGCAGCAGTACCCAGGTCAGCAGGGCTACCCACCACAGCAGCAGGCTTACGGTGAGTTACCAAATCAAACTGGGCCTCATATTAGTCCTGTAGCAGACATCATGTGCTCTCCTGGATCATCTTTTTAACCGGTGAACAATAATTACTCCTCAGTGAGTTGGTGGCTGCTGCCACGTGTAAATGTAACTGCCAAATGCATGTCAAAAAAATCATTAAGGTGTTCTTTTCTCTCTTGTTGATTCAGTTTGATATTAGACACTGTTCTGAGGTAGTGGGGAAGGATCTCTGGCGGATGGGCACAGAAACTGGGCAAAGTGTGTTTCACCTGCCGGCAAACGTTTTGCAGGATTGGAATTAAACAAGTTTAGTCTGAAGTTAGGTTAAGAATGGAAAATTTACTTTGTTATTGTAACGGTACATTTTTATTTGCTTAAAAGAGCCAATTCAGCTGCAGTAGACTCATCTGCTGCTGTTTTGATACACCACACGGTGACAGGAGCAAGTTTCCGACTCGAACGCCAGTTTCTGCTGTTTTTAATATTTCAAATTGCGACAGCACGTTTTTCAGAGGCTGATAAGACTGGTTACATTTAACAATATTTGAAAATTATAAAAGTGTACAAGACGCAGAGAAACTTTCAGACAGATTTCTGCAACAAATATTTGACAGTTATCTCGCTGTACTAAGGAGAGCGCCACTAACTACTGTGTTGCCTAGCAACGCAGGGCCTTGTCTGCTGCTGCCGTTGAGCTAATATTGATTATATATACCTCCAACTTTTCTCCTGTTAATTCTATGCCTGCAGTGGCGTCCATAGACCTTTATTTATCAATTATTAGTTGTATGCACATGTTGCAAAGTACCTGAACTGAATTAAGTTTTTTTTTGTGTGCAGCTCTCACCTGGGAATGATCTATAAGCATCGTTTTTTTTCTACATCTAAATGAGTAAAAAAATATTTTGAGTGAAGTTGTCCACTCCTGATCTCGTCGTTGAGAGTAAATCACAATTAATTAAGGTTAGAAAGTCTGCAGTTTGTGTGCAATACTCGCAGCTCTCAAGGCTTTTTCTATTCCCCTCATCCTTTTTTCAACTGGAACTTTCCATCGCTCTCCCACTGTCTGAACCAGAGCTCATGTCAGTAATGAGGTAGTAGAGAGGTAGTGGCTGTGAGGTGAGTTTCATCTGGCAAACACAAATGCCTTCTCCTGCAGGTCCACACAAGCTCATCCTCCACAGTGTAAGTTATTATGGGCACATAACAATGCAGTGTGGGCCTCATTTGACTCCAGCCCCTATCAGGCTTTGCCCACTTTTTAACAGTGTAGGCAGAGATAACTACAGTTTATGGAGGCTGATGAAAAGATTTTTTTCTTTTTTAATGAAGCCTGCTCATCTAATGAAAACCAACAGGATCTCCTTGATGTTTCCTCGCATTACAGAACCGCCGCCTGACTTCAACCTGACTCACTCATTCATTACTGAGTCAGCGTTGTTAAGAGGCACCTTAAACTAATGGGTCAGACATATCTACCAAATATCAGCTATTCTTATTTTAGCCGATTAGTGATAACAGGGATTCACCATAGTTCCAAGACTAAATGGACATGATTAATGGGCGAAACTTTGATAATAGTATTCTGATGTACATCAGAATACTCCTTCTGCTCAAGTGAAAAATAGTTTTATGACTTGATTCAAACTATAGTGTGGATACCTGACCCGCACCTATCGTAACCCATCGGTCCAGCACAGGTTCAGCCAAATATTACGAAATGATATCTATTTGTCCCTGCACATGTCTGTCATGAAACAAGCAATAACCATGCATATCAGGGACTGGGTGACACAAATATTGGGTTTGGGTCGGGTTCAGGATTACACAGAAGGCCTGCCAGGGTCAGGTCAGTTTGCTCTGAAACAGGTTCTGGCAGAAAAAATACAGCTCCAACTGGAATTGATCTTTTCAGTGGCTCTAAAGTCTAAAGGAAGCTTTTTAGGTATTAAATTATCAAATTTTTAGATAAACCGTTCCTGCATTTTTAAGAAAATTCCCAGTGTGAACAGAACTCGAGTGCACGTGAGGACGAGTTAGAAGTATCTTTGTTTAGTTATTATTGACTGTGTCTAAGTTTACTCAAAGCTATACACATTCATAACTTTACACTGAGTTCTCTCTTTTCGTCGCAGGTCCCTCCCAAAGTGCCCCCGGGCAGTATCCCAACTATCCTCAGGGGCAGGGGCAGCAGTATGGGGCCTATCGCCCTCCTCAACCTGGACCCCCCCAGGGCCAGCAGCAGCGCCCTTACGGTTATGACCAAGTGAGTACACCCACAATACTGGACAGTCACAGAGACTCGTCTACACATCGGTCTTAGTTTGTCCCTTTCATGATGTTTATTGCTAGAATAAGTTGTATATGTTGTGTTATTCTCAGTGAGACATCAACCTGAGTGGAGTTAGAAGGTAAACATTAAAAGGTAGTATGTTGTGCATGCTGTCATCAAATTGGGGGGTAATTTGTGTTCTTCCCGTCAAGAGTGTATGTGTTACTAGAGGGTGTATGTGTCACTTGTTAACCTGAGTCATATCCTGGCTAATGTGGTATGCCATACCAGTGAAATATGAGGGCTGTAAGAGGATTCTTCCTTAAACGTGATGCAGTCTGCTCTAGTGTTTAAGAGGAGACCTATTTGTTGCCCTGTATTTCCTGTGGTCTCGTGTGGGGACCACAGCTACTCTTTGATATCTTTATCTTTGAATATTCAGGGGCACATGAGGAAATAAAGACCCGGGGATTTGAACCCCTGACTAGCTCTATAAGAAGCAAAGGTAATGGTTGCTGTGAAGACCTCAATGTCCAATCTAGACGTTTGACCACCTAGCCTAATTTTTCATTTGTTATGTTTCCTCTGTCTATTTTGTCTCTATCCTTCTTCCATCTTTCTCTTTTTTTTTCTCGAAGTTTTTTCTTTTCTATCTCTATTTTTTCCTCGAAGTTTTTGGTTTGTTATTAACCAGGGGTCGAATTGTAAGTCATGAGGTCCAGAAACACAGCATGCTTTATTATCTGCAGTGAGACGGCCAAAGCTTAGCTGCTTTGACTGTGTCTCTTTACAACACTGGTTTTAATGAATTTTTCCTTTTTATAAAACTTTCAAATGATTGATATTCACATTATGATGTTATGTATATGAAAATGTCAAAGTTTGTCTCCAAATTTGTTCCCTATGTATTTACCATTAATTCCAAACACATACTTCGACCCCTGTTTAGAATTGCATTCAATACTACATGAACCTGTCTCACTTGAAGTTAGTATCCTCTATTTACTGAGGAAAGTGGTCCTCTGCCAAACTGCAGCTGAAACCTGAGGTAACAAGTTACAATATAGAGCACACAAGTTGAGGCCATACTGCCACCTGCTGGTCAAAACCAGCAAATGCACCATAAATCATGGTTTGCAGTATATTTTTTTGCACCCCATTGAGATTTGAGACTAGAAGTGTTTACTTTGTGCTTTTATTTTGAGTAACATGTGTCTGTCACATTTCTCTCCGCAGGGCCAGTACGGAAATTACCAGCATTGAGAGAAGGTCACAGCAACCCCCACAGCTCTGCTCTAATCTCTGTCTGAGCTTTGACCTCCGGTCGATCGCTCAGCAGACTTTAAAGATGGTTGCAGCTCCCTGAGATTCTCTCAGACACGAACACGCAACACTCGAAAACACAAGATACGTTTGCCCCCCCTCTTTTTAGGCTGTCATCCTTGCCTGTAAAATGTATTATGTTGGTCACGTACATGGACTTGATCAGTGTCAAAGTCTGTGACTCTCCCTCTGTTCCAGTATGTCACAAAGCAGCAATGCCTTAAAAAAAAATGGAACTGCCTTATCCTTCAGCATTGCAGATTGTGAAACGAGCTAACAAAATTCATTTTCTTGGGATAACAGAGATTTAAATGTACAGTTTCAATCTACTGTGGTGCATTGTTTCTCTACGGTTCAGCTCCGCGTTCATAAGAAGCAATAATGCCAGCAGTAGAGAAACGTGTGGTTGCTTAACATACAAAATAATGCACCAGACAAACTTCCCGCTAGGCCATGGTACATGTCTTGATGTATGTGATGATGTAAAAAATATATTTTATGCTTTTTAGACCAAGCTAACTTTGTATAAGACATCAGAAACTAGTACTAAAGCTGTGTTGTTTATTTCATCAAATGTATGTGTCAGTGTTTTTTATGATCTTTAAAATGTTGATCCCATCCAGCACATTGTTTGTTTGTCTTTTATTTCTTTTTTATGTTGAATTTGATCTGCTAAATAAATGACATGGTCACTGTAAAAGAGAATCTGTAAAAAAAAAAAGAGGCCAAACTCCAACAGTGTACCTGGTATAAAGAAATGTTGAAAACATGACAGTTGCTCTATTGTTTGTTTTTCTTGTTTGTCTTTTGATATAAATGAAATTTGGATCATTAATACATTTTCCAAACAAATCTCCAAAAGACGCAATATTGTCCAATGCTCCTCATATATGTGCTCAAACAGGTGATATGTAGCAGATGTCAATGTAAAATAATTCTCTGGAGCCCTTATACAAGCACCTCAGTCTTCACCATTGACTGCAAATCGGTTTAATAAATATTTCCGACAAGTAGATAATTGTTAGTTTTAACGATGCTGGACCCCCCCCCCCCCCCCCCCTTTTTTAAAATAAATGTCTAAGTTGATGTCATTCGAATAGTGTTGTCTGTGTGTGAATAATAAAGTTTGTTACTGTCAAATATGTAACATAAGATGTGAAAATGTTCTGAAATGGATTCCCTAATTTCACAGTACAGACTGGTGCAGTTTTATATCACTGGCTTGATATCTTGTTTTACGGTGCATACTTTATCGAGCCCAATATGTACATCGGCAGAAAGAAGAGGAACCCCACCTCCTCTGCGTATTGTTTATATATGGCTGTTTTAATATTTTCCGATCTCCGTCATTCATCCAAGTGGTGGTCACGTGTGTGTCATGGCAATGTATAACTGTACATTCAAATAAATTGGAAGAATCTTTAATATATTTTGACTTGTGTTTATTTTTAGTGATTGACCTTTCAATCGAGATGCAGAAGAAAATCATACGGCACAAACCTGATGTGCACTGTCGCTGCTGTCAGGATGTGACCGTATGATATAATTGTTTTGTCTTCATCTGCGATCTGGTGGCCAGTGTCCGGCTGGTAATGACCCCGCCCGGCTCAGCGGCGGTTCTGCTTTGTCCAGATGCATCCGGAGAGGTCCAGAGCACATCTACACCCCAAATTACCCTCCGCGTCTCTCTCTCTCCCTCTCTGCTCCCCCCAGAGAGGGAGAGGGACTACCTGTCACATTGGGGGGAGTGATACAGATGGCACGCCAGATGTGTGGCCGAAGCATGTGATGGGCGAGCGGTGCTGGTGTTAAGAGGGCCACAGACTGCTGGGGCTGCCTCTGTGCCAGTGATAAGAGTGTTTGTGTGTGTGTGAGTGCAGCACAAGTCCTTAAAGGAAAGATGGGCAGTGTGAATGCTTTACGAGTGCACCTATGTATAAAAATGTGTTTGTGTGCATTGTGTGTGATACCGCTCAGGTTTAGTGGCATCTCCAAGTCACCCCAACCATCCTGCTGCTCCACAGCTGGCCGCCCCACCCTTCCCAGCTGCCACTGGGGCTCCCCCCGGCCCCTCCGCTTGGCAGAGCCGGCGTTTTGGGCGCTCCCCCACCAGTCCTCCCTGGCAGCTGCTGCCCTCAGCTGTGCTCTCGCAGACGGTATTGGGGTCGGACAAAGTCACTCCTCCTGTGACTGTGTCTGGGGCCGTGGGGGGAGGATGAAGGAGGTGGCAGGGAGACTCACCTCCTCTGTAAGATCTCCGTTAAAACGCTGAATTTAAAGTGGTGAGCACAGATCTGGGAGTGAAGGCCGAAGGAGGAATCCTGGTCGAGTGTGAATACATCTCGTGTTAGTTGAGAAGGATTCATTGGAGTAGGTCAACATCACAAAGTGCAGACCTACAGAAACAAGCTGTCTCCGGCTGTGTGGCTCTAAATGAGCGATCAAGGCAGCTTCGAGGAGAGTGTGGAGAAGTGGAGAAGTGGCAGCATCATTTAAGAGGATCATCATCTTTTTTCAATATTTTGATAATTATAATTCAGGGCACCTTTCACAGGAGGCTCCTAAGCACGGAGGGGGAAATGACATTGTGATCATAGCTGGCAGGCAAGATGTGATCTCTCTCTCTCCCTCTCTCTCTCTCTCTCTTTCTCTTTCTCTCTCTCTCTCTCTCTCTCTCTCGCTCTCTCTCTCTCCCTCTCTCTCACTTGCTCTATCTCCCTCTCTCACTAACTCTCCCTTTCACTCTCTCATACCCACACTCTCGGTGTGACAGAAAGTCTATGGGGAGGTATAAGAGGTAGTTATGGGGGGAATGCAGCAGCCTCCACAGTTTAATTGGAGATGTGTCACACTAAATAAATGGTGCAAAAACAAGCGCTGACTGGAGGCTTGAGGGAGGGGCCCTGGGGATGCAGCCTGCTTTATTGGGCAGGAGCTTTGCACCGCTCCAGGGTGAAACGGGGCTATGCACTGCCGAGATACCCTCCAACCACCAAACCACCAGGCCCTTCCAGAGACGACTGTGGAGCAGGAGACAAAGGCATTAATTTCACCGTGCAGAAAATCATCTTATTGGTGCTTGGGAGCAGGAGTCTCTGAACCTGGTGACCTGATTGTTTCTCCTCCAATAAAAAAAGGGGCACCATCATCACACCTCATCTGCAATTTCAATATCTGCACGCCGGCCGGTGAACAAATCCATACTTGTATAAAATATCGTGAGTAAGTGCTGTGTGCCTCGCTCGCTCCTAGATCTTCTGTATGTCAATTTATGTTTTGAGGAGACGCCAGCCAACGGCCTCCAGCCAATCCCATTTCCCTGTGTAATCCATACATGACTCCAGAGTTACCAGGAGAATGTGTTTTTTCAATATTCTATCAATGTTGATATTTCTATTGTCTCGCTTTACCAATGCAGCATGTAGTATTTGTGTGTGCGTGTGTGTGTGTGTGTGTGTATGTATGTGTGAGTGTGTGTGTGTGTGTGTGTGTGTGCACGAACGCAGATTCCAGAGTTCATGGCATGAGTTTTGATTTACCTCCACAGTGCGCTGCAGTAATTGGATGTGACACCATTCTCTCTGCTCTCCCCGGGGGATATAACAGGAATCTGACTATTATGGCCCCAGTCATGAATATGTCACGACAGCTGCAAACAAAGGCCTGTGATTTGGATAAGACTCTGTATGTTGTCTCTGTGCTGATGTATGAGATAAATGCTATGGGGGTAAATGAGATTTCCGTAAAGCAATTTGCGGTGTTTACAAAGAATGATTAATTGCCATTGTTTGGTAAGAAAATATAAAAGCCAATGCGACGGCGGAGACGATGAGCAACATGACGTGTTCATCACCGCATGCTCACCTCCCAGATCTTTGTAAAAGCCATTACACCTAGTTTCAAAACAACTACTTTTGCAAGTGAAATCCACAAACAGGGCGATCCCCTGGAAAGACATTGTTTTGCATGCGCCCGACGCTCGGTGCTTTGTTTAAATCCCATCGTTTGTTGAGGGTTTAGCCATCAAATCAAATTGAGTGTGCTGTTTTGTATGTGCTCTAGCCTCATAAAAGTAGTCTCTGGGTGGAATAGCAGGTATGCTGATATCAGTATTCCCACAGCCTGCATAATTGCTGTAATTTGCTTTCCCTTTGGGTAATCTGTAAACATGGCTGTTTTGATGTTTTTGGCATCCTCCATTGGCTGAGCTCTCGGCTCCTCCAGCGGAGCCCCCATCCCAGCCCAGGGTGACACAAATAGATCCTTCCCCAGAAGGCGCACGTAGTTCCACATGGGCACAATCAATACAGCCCAGTCATCGCTGGAGCCGTGGCAGTATTAAAAGCACCCCGTGAGCTGGTTCTCACCATGCCGGTGTTTTAGGGAAATAAAGCTATTGATCCTCCGGGGCCACTGGCAGAGCATTAACCTGGGCCCGCAAATTAGAACGTGCTCATCTGGACACATCTGCCTGCAATGTTCCCAAAAAGCCAGTCCCAGGGAGAGAAAAGGAGGGCTGCGCGGCCTGCTGCTTCCAATGATGAGTAGAGCGCTACTTGACGCCTATGTCGGAGCGGGGGAGGCGTCTGGATGCCCAGGACTTCCATTAGAGGCCCAGGATGGTGGCATGGGTCGATGTGGTCAGGTTTGGTCGGGGGTACTCCATCTCGGATCAGTGTGGTTCCTTCCCCCTGATGTAGGGAGAGAGGGGGCTGACCCGCAGTAAACCTGAGCTCCTGACTGGAAGGACAATGAGGGAAAGGGCTGCTTGTTCCAGTCGTGTCAGAGAGGCAGCCTCTTTGCCTCTTTTGTGCACTTCTATGTCAAAAAACAGAATTTTCCATCGTGTTTCACAGATTTATCCGGAGGAACTAGTCTAACTTCCACGCAGACTCTCACTGAATCACCCTGAAAACAATAAATACTCATTGGTTTATCCTCTCATTTGAAATATCATGTACCACAACTCTTCAGCGCAGCGGTAAAATGCCTTTTCTCATTTGGAGATTACACATTTATTTGTTTATTTGAGAAAAAAGCTGAACCGCACCAGGAGGCTGTGTGAGCCACTGATTCAAATGGGTGTAATCAGTAATTATATTTGACAAAGAGATCAGAGTCTGGATACACACAGATAGAAGCACAAGCATGACCACATCTACGTGTACAAACACGGTATTAGTAAAGACCGGCTTGTTGTCATTCCTTCGTTTTAACCACGTCTCCCAGATGTATGCTGCGTCACCCCTTCACTCCTTCACTCCTTCCTTTGGCAGGAGAACGTGTGAATCTAAACCACATCTATGTTCTGGATTGCAGAAGAGCTCTTATATGATGAGGAGAATCCACGTATGTCCTCTCTTTACCACATTGTACGTTCACACAGACAAGGGACACTTTGGAAACGTTCCCTCTTTTTGTATTTTTTTTTCCTCGGCCTGCCCTGACAGTGGGAAGCTTGGAAGTTCTCTGCCCCAGTTCTCCATGTCCTTGAGAGTTGTGCCTTCGGGCCGGGGCTGGTGGGGTCCCGCCGAGCACAATGTGTGCTTCTCACTCTGGCTCCCGCTGTACTCCGCTGCCCCTGCATGGCTCTGGAGAGTCGCCAAGCTCCGAGGGGTTGTCGGTGCGAGTGGGGGGGGGGGGGGGGGAGCGCACACGTCACCGCAGAACCGCTCCAAACATCTCACTTCCTTTTTTCACCCCGAATGCACGACGGTTGACCGGATATAAATCACTCCCCCGGATTGGCTGACTACAATGGCAGACTGCTTGGGGAAGATGCTGTTATGAACGATCAGACTAATTGCAACAAACAGTGTGAAGTTGTTTAGTTTTTTTGCAAAGGTTAAACATTAGTGGAGAGTGTGTGACGCCAACTTTTCAAGTCAACAAAAGCGTAAATTCAATTCTTCTTATTTCAATTTCGTTCAGCGACTGAATAGCAGCATATGAATGGGTAATTATTTGATGGTCATAATTTGAAGCCGTTTGTGTTTGACAAATCTCTTTATATTTTATTCAGTTCGTATGCATTCGGTTTTTTTTTTGTTGCAATTAATATGGATATTGGCCAAGAGCAAAGATAAAGATCCATTTTCTAATATTTTGTCCTTGGATTGTGCACTCGGGGAATTCACTCCCCTTTTTCTTTTTCCGTTTCCCTGGCTGAGGCATGGGGAATTGGTGGGATGAGAGGCTATTCCCTAAATAGCCCATGGCAAGAGGTATCCTGATTAGCATGCTGCCTGCTCTCTGGCAGCAGTCCTCCAGGCCACCAGCGCTATCACTTACGTGCTGTTTGTATTTGTAGTTGATAGTGTGTGCTGTTATAATTGGAATGAGCTCAGGAACCTCGTTTGCTTTTGATCCGCTGCCAGCCACTCAGAGTGCTACTGGGCCACAGCTCTCACCTCAGCGCTCCCAGTGGATTATGGGAAACTGCAACGCTTATGTTCTAAAAAGCGCCTGACAGCATCTCACTCAAGGTCGAACAATACCATGGTAAGAGAGGGGAGCAGAACAAAAAAAAAAGAAAGAAAGATGGAGGAAAAAGTTGTGCGGATATTTGAAGTGACTCCGGGTATCGAGTGGGGAAACCACGGAAATGGTATTTCAGACTTGTGAGAGCGGAAAATCAAAGTAGACGCACGATTGTTTGGAGGAGTTTCAATAACACACAAGGGTATATGTGGAATTACAGCTCTCAGAAGACCTGAGCATTTTTTAACATGCTAATGTGGAGATGTGAAAAGTGATATTCAGGGTTAATGTGCACAGTCACACCTGGAAACACAACACAGGCCATTTTCACAGTAGACATTTTGACTGGTCATGGTTGTTACTAATAACGTTTATGTTGCAATGATCTCATTGGTTGATTTGGCGACACCTGTGGTGAGTGGTGGTAAAAGCAACAAATGCATTTTGTAAGTACATCAAACACCCAATGAGCAGCAACTTTGTAAAGAGCAGAAGAATACGTTCACTTTGTTTAAAAATAAATAAATCAGAGACAAGTTGTATGTTTTTCCCAAGTAATTCTTCATACAACAACAGGGAATGGCAGCAGGAAAACAATACGAATATGTTTTGATGTGTGGACACATTTATGGATGAAATTAAAATTTGTCAGTTGCTGACATTATTGACTAATCTATTTCGCTTCCTGTTTTGGCTTCAAAGTAAAAGGCCATTGTTTTTTTCACTGCCTGAATGTCTTTATTGTGAAGCAGCAGCGGTAGGAAATGTATCAATTGGATGATCAGTAACATTCTGCAGGAGAGTGAACAGAAACAACAAAGCTGATCAAATAAATGTAATAAATAAATGTAAAGACAGTAACATCGGATGCGACACAGTTTCCCTCTACATCCCTTGTGTGGTCATTTGGATCCAGCTCAGCAGTGAAAACTGTGCCTTAAAAATTGAAAGTGCTATAATGACAGGTAATTACAGAATGTAAATACACTGGATGATTTTTGCTAAATAATATGCATAACCAGATTGGAAAATTGGCTTCGATTCAAAGGTAAATCTTCATATCATCAGGCGTCCAACTTTCCCATCAGGCCATGGCGATGTGACAGTGAGCCAACAGGCACAATATCAGGATCCGGAAACTAGTGGAGTTGAAGACAACTCATCCAACATTCATTTTATGATTTATAGATGTGTTGATTCCAACTGTGACACGTTCAAGTTCCTAAAGCAAAAAATATCTTTTACAGCCCCAAAGTCTCAGTTCTGTCCTTTACTGGTATCACGCAACATTGAACACATCCTAACTCTGTTTGACAAAACAGGCTTTTACCCAAGTTGAAGTTTGCACTCATCTGGACTTCATCAGGATCTATGATGTCAGACGTGGAGGAGACTGCGAGGTGATGTGCGGCTGGGCTTCATTTCCTTCAGCTCCAGGACATTTTCACCTGCTGGCTCAGCACTTTTTTCCGGAGTGGACCGACCATCTCCAGAGACTTATGGGAGTTTTAATGCTCCCTCGCTGCCAAATGCCAGCAGGCCCAATGAGAAAAGATATCTGAAACTCCTTAGCTCAATATTTAATCAAGCGCTGGGTTACATTTGCTGTTTGATTAGGTAAGAGACTTCCACCGCCCAGAGTCTTTGATTGCTTTGAAAATATTTGGCCGAAAAAAATGAAATACCTCTCTTTGAACTGTGTGTTCTCAGCACTAATATCTGAGCACGAGTAACAGTTTATAATTGTCACACTTACATTTGTATTCTGACGACGGCACAGAATCGTCTTTTTTTTCTTTCTTTGTCCATATCATTATAACTGATGCTGCTGTTCTTTTGTCCTATTCAGCAGCTTCATTATTACGCGTGTGTTTTGACCACGAGTCCGTCTTGTCGCATCGTAATCACCCAGGACTGCAGAGAGTCACCTGAGAATAACCCTGATGAGCTCGTTCCAGGAGGGCATTACCAATGGTTAAGTACAAACACCTGCTAAAATATTGGCAATTAGGACATAATTAGCTGCTAATGTATTTCTAATCCGAAGCGGGCCATAGATTTGTCTTTTTTTGCGTAGACTCCCATTTTTAATGTTCTCCGTTGTTATTGTTTTCCTCAGGTATTTGTATCCCGAGAACATTGACTAAGTGCCCTAGTTCATCATATGCAAATGACTTATTAATTACACATGCATTATGCCCGTATGCAGAAGACATCAAAGGGTCTGCAAGTCTTCAGATGGTCCCCCTCTGTACCACACTCAGGTTACAAATGCCTGCGTGTGCACTTTCCTGCATGCCTTTCCAGGCAGAATAACTACATCCTCAATTAAGAAGTGTTCACAGGAACCTCTCTCCTCTTGCCTCCTGTAATAGTTGAGGAACACCTCCGGTGGTCGGCGGTTGTTTGGTAACCGCAAATTGCAGATAATCATTTGAGCCTAGATTACATAGCATTATTAGAAAGCTGTGGGACTGCGAGTGTGTCTCTGTGGCGAAGCCAAACCAATATTTGCTTTGCTAAATGAGAAACATCTACATTCATGTACGGCTTCTCTAAGTTCTTCTTAATCTTCCCATTGATCAGCGCCTTGATCACCATAATAGCAATTCTGTATCAATGCTTCAAGCCGGAGCACTTCCTCAGACATTTCTGTTCTGTGTGTCGGCATGTTTGTTCTGTCTATTCCTCCCCGGTGAGTTCTCTGTTAACAACCCAGAGAGCTGGTGTCACAGGGTGATTTATACGTCCTATAATGCCGAACATTGATTAGCAATAGAGATCTAATGGGACGGGATGCCAGCTCTGAAACTCAGGTTACAGAGAAAAAAGAAAAACTCACACCACACACCACACCTTGTCTACCGCCAGGCAACCTGTGCAATGCGGATGGATAGGATTGTGGAGGGAGCTGGTGTGTGTGCAATCACTGTAACCCTGGGCAGTCCTCTTATCAGTCTCCGGTGGGCTGCTCCAACTGGGTGCTGCTAGCATAATTAGCACAGCGCTCGCTTTGATGATAAAATGTGCAATAGAGCATCCCTCCCCTCCTGTGCCTACCTGATTTTAACATCGTTTATTGATCTAATTAAAATTATTCCGTTTTATTCAGCATTCATAATTCAGTTAATTGTGGCGTTTTTTGTCAGGGAACGGAAGTTTTGAGCTAAGATAATTAACATGATAGTGTGTGTCTGCATGTGTGTGTGTGTGTGTGTGTTTGTGTGTGTGTGTGTCTATGCTCAGAAAACATTTATTTCAAAGGATACTTGAACGTGTTGTGCCTTTTCTTAAATGCGATGAAAATAAATGTCACAACTTGTTCTAGGCACAAGAGGCAGTTTTCAAAAATGTAATTGAAGAAACTGGAATAAAACAGAAGTGCAGTGGGTTGCTGGTAACAGTGTGGGGCTCCTCATGTACAGGAGAACATGGTGTACATCAAAGCCACCAGGTGGGGCTGCTTCTTTCACAAATAACTCCCACTTTTGAGTGTCTGGTGCGTGTGCGTCACAGCAGAGAAATGCATAAGTGAAGTTTTTTTTTTTTTTTCCATGGCATTTTTGTATGGCACCTCCAAAACTATCATTTCTCATTAGGAGAACCAAACTGTTTGTGGTTGTCCTCATTACTAAAAAGGTAGAGCTCTACCCCCCAAAGGTAACTTCATCAACACCCGAGACAAATCTATCTTAGGTGCTCTATTTATATTTCTGACTCACTGCCACAAAGATTTATTCTGCACTCCTGTCAATCCATCTCTCTAATGGGCAATGGCATCCTTTTTAGTCTCGATGTCTGGTGTGTGGTGTGTGCGTGTGTGTGTGTGTGTGTGTGTGTATGCATGTGCGTAAGTGTGTGTGCGGGCATGTTCACTTGCACCAGGATTTTTTTTTGTCAGATGTGCACACACAAAAACAAGCACCTCGAAGTCACTGAGCCCGTCTCATCTCTAAAGAGAGTCGTCTTTAGATAGAGAGCTCAGATGTCATGTAATTAAGATGATAAAAAAAAAAAGCCATTTGCACTTCCATGGGTTATTAATGTGGACTAATGATGCTCAGATCAGCTATAAGATGTATGCTAGTTACGGGGTTAATCTCCTCATTCTCACAAAAGCCGCAAAGATAAACATCTTTACAGTGAAATGGGCTCATGAGATTCCCCAGAGAGCCGCGTCCCAACTTCACAAGAAAGTTTGAAGGGGGCCAAAAATAAAACTGCTGTGCACACTAACATGGTCATTTCTGCAGAAGCTAAGCAGCCCGAGCATTGCTGGTTCACAAATAAATAATTGACTTGTATATTCTTCATAATCTAGCATTTATTAATAGTACATGTACATCATGAACAAGGCAAATAGAGATGCTCTATACTTTCTAAGCACTGAATTGCAGTTGAAATATAGGGTTGTTATAACACTGATGTAATTTAAGATTGATCTGAAATGTGCATTTTTTGTAGATGTTAACAGAGTTGAATTTGTACTATAGAGCTATGAAAAGCAGCTTTTCTATTTATAACTGAGCTTTATGCTTTTTCTTCTTTTTTTAATATCTTTTCAAAAGGCGTCATCAGCGCACGACGTCAGATAAACTCTTTATTACCTCCAGGGGATCACGTAATCTGAAGATAAGGCTCAGTAGCACCGAAGATTCAAAGTTTCCATCTGGGAAGGAAAGGCGTCATGATGAATTGTGTTGTTGTTGCTGCGGGTTAACGTCATAAACTTTAAATGAAAACCCTTAATGACTTCTGAGTTGCTTAAATGGACGAATGCACGAGAAAGAACCGGGGGCCTCACCTGAGCGTATGGGTTGGTGGAGATCCTCCTAATACGGGGAATGTGTAAATGTCAAGCCTTCTGATGACTTTATCGTGAACGCTGCGATCATTACATCGTCATTAGTTTGGCTGCACCTCGTTAATGCACACAAACAATCCGCGGAGCGTCGGATGATACTGTGCGCTGGTGTCGGTGTTTAATGAGGGTCCACATTTGCATACTGGCCTCCACCCCCACTTCCATTCCCACCCCACTCTCATTTATAAAAATAAATCACATTAGAATATCACCGGCTAATAAACTCCACTCCGGCCCACATCCCGGTGATAGCCAAGTCTCAGTGCAGGAAATACACAAAGCAGTCTCCCTGGATTTGAGAAAACCTATTATAGAAAATTCTCATATGGCACCGGAACATTCTTCATATTAACACCGCGCTGCTGAAGTAAATTATGCCAGTTGTTGTGCTACGCTACAATCAAATAATCCATCAAGGAATCTCATCTGGAAGTTGTAGCGAACGTTGAAAGTCGGCCCATTAAGTAATTCAGCCACTTAGAAGAGTCAGGTTTAATTACACATCCCATCACTGAAAATACGAGTAAAGCAGGAGCGTTTGATTTGGAAGTAGTTTTGTAATCTTGATTGCACATAATTGTACAGGATACCACCTGAGGCGAGAGTCTCACTGCCTTTTCCTGCATTATTGAAAAGCTTTGATTTTGGGGAAGAAACGATTTTTTGCTTTGATTATGAAACAAATGCAGTTAATAGCAGTGCTCGCATTTTTGAAGTTAAAATAGCCGAGCCTGTTTTGATATGCTTTCCCTGAGACCACGTAGCTACAGCTCAGAACATCACTGCCCCAATCTAGAGGGGTCCGGAGCCACAACCTTGTAAGGGCGCTTTTGTCTCGTGTTGGTGTGTCCTGTCCAAGTGAGGACATGTTTTTGCACCCTCTAGTCAAAGCGCGCTAAATAAACAGTGTGTTTCCTGATGCCGAACGGTGTGCACGGCCCATGCACTGCTGATGCCAGTCCACCGAGGACTATACCAGTGGCCCCACTTCGCTCACTTACTTACTCTTTGGGCTCACTCCATCCTTCCTTCATGCTCAAATTGACACTTGGTGCAGAGGCAGGCAGACAGGGGGCCTCACCCGCCCTGCGCCTCCAGAGATGTGGCCCAGCTGTCAGCCGTCTAATCCAGTCCAACCTCCCCCTGAGCCAGGCAGGAGCTCCGGCTGCTCCCCCCTCATCCTCACGCCTAGAGGCACAGCAAACACCCCAGCCCTCGTCGATGCTGCACGCGGCGGGCCCGGGACGGGGGGAACGCTTTGCTAGTCAGATCAGTCTTGACCGTTCCTCATAAATCAAGCGGCGCCATGTGACAGCAGGAACTCCAAAAGAGAGAAAGGCGACTGTGTGGGGGGAAAAGACAACAGGTTACTGACAAAACATTTATGGAATCCACTGCATCATATAGAACACATCGGTCTGACAAGAAACCTTCACAGTCGGGATTTTGTGATGTTTAATGATGATGTTTGGTAGCAGCTACTAAAGAGCTGCAGTTGATTTAATCAGCATTGTTTAGAATAATCTCCTCATAATCTGAAGTGTTGGTTTCCAGGCATGAGGACACTATCTAATACACTGCTGTCTTTAACAGACACACTAATGATCACAAAACAGACATCATTGTAAATATATGTGTCACATCAATTTGATAATGCATAAAAAACCCTATTTTCAAAAAAAACTGCATTTCTGTGTATGTGTTTTGTGAGTGCTTGTGGCACAGTCGTTGGCGTGTGTGTTTTCAGGAGTGTGTCTGTA